>NW_027493669.1:0-335831 GCF_021521415.1 Bidens hawaiensis | reverse complement strand
ATGTCTAGTAAATAATGATAACACTATGTGCTCTGAGTACATGCGCTAAGTTTGATATATTTTCATTCTCTTTTAAAGCGAGAATGCCTCCAACTAAAGCCAAGGGAATTACCATGACACCCGAGGAACTCGCGGAAATAATCGCGCAAGCAATCGCAACACATGAGGCCAGCAAGGCCGAATCAAGTCAGGGTCGTCAGAATGAGACCCCAGAACCCGAATCAGGAGCCTTGGACAAAGGATGCTCCTATAAGACATTCATGGCCTGTAAGCCTTGGCCATTCAAGGGAACCGAAGGGGCCATTGGGCTCTACAACTGGATTGACAAGATGGAGACAGTTCTCTCCATTAGCGGATGTAGTGAGAACCAGAAGGTCCTTTATGCGACCTGCATGTTCCAAGAGGCAGCTTCGTCTTGGTGGAAGCTTCAAACGAAAACATTGGGGCGAGAAGTTGCTCTCCACAAGACCTGGGAGGAACTGAAGGAGATGATGATGAGAAAGTTCTGCTCTCGCGCAGAAATCCAGAGTCTACAACAGGAATTCTGGAACCACACCATGGTAGGAACGGATATCGACGCCTACAACAACCGGTTCAACGAACTTTGCCAGTTGGTGCCAGACATGGCAAACACGGAGGAAAAGAAGATCGAGAGGTATATTTTTGGGTTACCTCCTGTTGTTAGGGTCCCGCTCAACGCCGCAGCGCCTCCAACCTTTGATGAGGCGGTAGCGCGGGCCATCACCCTTACAAGGGATACGATCCGTGCGGGTATGTTGACTACGCGCGGAACCGAGCAGCGAACCTCTGATCCCAAGAGGAAATGGAACTCTCACCACCGAGGGTCCGACTCCAAGCAGCCACCGTTCAAGAAGCAGGAAAGCGCAAGGGTTTACGCGATTCAGGCCGCGGAGCCACCACGAAAAGGATACAGCGGGCCTCGCCCATGGTGCAACAAATGCAAGTACCACCACGAGGGTGAATGCGCAAGAATCGAATGTGCCAAATGTGGCAGACCAGGGCACAAGACGATGAATTGCCGTGTCAGAGAAGCTGGAGCAAGCGACAACTGCTACGCATGCGGGAAGCCAGGGCATTTTAGTCGGGATTGCCCGCAAAAGGGGAACCAAGCTCGCGGGAGAGCTTTTGTGATTGGCGCAGGCGAAGCTAAAGAAGAGCCGAATGTGGTAACCCGGTACGTTTTTGCTTAACGGACATTTTGCATCTGTCTTATTTGATACTGGCGCTGACCTAAGTTTTATATCCGCTGAGTTTAAAGACTCCCTAGGCCTAGCAACCAGTAGGCTAGACACGCCTTATACTATAGAACTAGCCAATGGTAGGCAGTTATACGCGAACGAAAGAACTGAACAATGTGTTATAGTCATGGGAGGTCACGGGTTCAATATTAACTTGTTGCCAATAGACTTGGGAAGTTTTGACATTGTGGTAGGTATGGATTGGTTAGTCGAGAACCGCGCGGAAGTTATTTGCCATGAGAAGCAGGTTCGGATCCCACTGTTGAACGGAGAAACCTTGGTAATTCAAGGGGAAAGAAGGGGAGTTGCGACGAAACTGATTTCGTGCCTAAAGGCGCGAAAGTGCCTAAGGAAAGGGTGCTACGCCTTCCTGGCGCATGTCGTAGAGAAGAAAGGAGATGAGCGAAGAATTGAAGACTTACCAGTAGTGCGCGAATTTTCAGAAGTTTTTCCTGAAGATTTGCCCGGATTACCCGCCGCCGCGACAAGTCGAGTTTCGTATTGATTTAGTCCCAGGAGCTGCGCCAGTAGCTCGAGCGCCTTATCGACTAGCTCCATCTGAGATGCAAGAGCTATCCAATCAGTTACAGGAACTATTGGATAAGGGTTTCATACGCCCAAGCTTTTCACCTTGGGGAGCTCCAGTACTGTTTGTTAAGAAGAAGGATGGTTCGTTCAGAATGTGTATTGACTACAGGGAGCTGAACAAGCTGACAGTCAAGAATCGGTACCCCTTACCGAGGATTGACGACTTATTTGACCAGTTGCAGGGATCCAGTTATTATTCGAAGATAGATCTACGGTCAGGATACCACCAACTTAGGGTCCATGAGGAAGATGTGCCGAAAACAGCCTTCCGAACTAGATACGGCCATTATGAGTTCTTAGTAATGCCTTTCGGGCTAACTAATGCGCCGGCTGTGTTCATGGATCTGATGAACCGCGTGTGCAAACCATACTTGGACAAGTTTGTGATTGTGTTTATAGATGATATTCTGATTTACTCACGGACCAAGGCCGAGCATGAGCAACACCTGAGATTGATTTTGGAATTGTTGAGGAAAGAAAAGTTGTATGCGAAGTTTTCCAAGTGCGAGTTTTGGCTTAGAGAAGTTCACTTTCTCGGTCACGTTGTAAACGAGAAAGGAATTCACGTTGATCCTTCCAAAGTCAAGGCCATCGAAAACTGGGAAGCGCCAAAAACCCCAACTGAGGTGAGGCAATTCCTAGGACTAGCTGGCTACTATCGACGCTTCATTGAGAACTTCTCCAAAATAGCTCTACCTCTGACCGCGCTAACTCAGAAAGACAAGAAGTTTGTTTGGGGCGAAAATCAGGAAACAGCATTTCAAATGTTGAAACAGAAGTTATGTAGTGCGCCAATTTTGTCTTTGCCCGAGGGGATGGATGACATTGTTGTTTACTGCGACGCTTCACATCAGGGACTTGGATGTGTCCTTATGCAGCGAGACAAAGTCATAGCGTATGCCTCACGCCAACTCAAGACCAATGAAAAGAACTACACAACGCATGATTTAGAACTTGGAGCGGTTGTCTTCGCGCTAAAGATTTGGCGCCATTACCTCTATGGTACAAAGTGTATAATCTTTACGGATCACAAGAGCCTTCAACATATATTTGATCAAAAGGAGTTAAACATGAGGCAACGAAGATGGGTGGAGTTGTTGAACGATTATGATTGTGAAATTAAGTACCACCCTGGAAAGGCGAATGTGGTAGCAGACGCGCTAAGTAGGAAGGAGCGAATAAAAACGCTACGAGTCAAGGCTCTAAGGTTGACCATTCACGCAGATCTCTCTACCCGCATCCGAGACGCTCAGCAAGAAGCCTTGAAACCAGAGTTTGTTAAAAACGAATGCCTTGGGGGTATGGTTAAGAATTTGGAACTTAAAGAGAACGGCAATCTATATTTCGCTAACCGCATATGGGTCCCTCTCAAGGGAGGATTGCGCGAGCAGGTATTGAACGAAGCTCACAAGACGCGGTATTCCGTACATCCTGGCGCAGACAAGATGTACCAAGATGTTAAAACGCTGTATTGGTGGCCCAATCTTAAAGGCGCCATCGCGACGTATGTCAGTAAGTGCCTGACGTGTTCGAAGGTAAAGGCTGAATACCAGAAACCATCAGGGTTGCTTCAACAGCCAGAAATTCCCATGTGGAAGTGGGAACAAATCTCTATGGACTTCATCACCAAACTGCCAAGGACACTGGGGGTTATGACACAATATGGGTTGTTGTGGATCGGCTAACTAAGTCAGCGCACTTCCTGCCGATCAAGGAAACCGATAAGATGGAAAGTAGCCCGACTGTATATTCGAGAAGTAGTTTCAAAGCATGGAGTCCCAGTGTCCATCATTTCCGATAGAGATAGTCGGTTCACATCAAGGTTTTGGAGATCGTTACAAGGGGCTTTAGGTACTCGTCTTGACATGAGTACGGCATATCATCCTCAAACGGATGGGCAAAGCGAGCGAACAATCCAGACATTGGAAGATATGCTACGCGCGTGCGCAATCGATTTCGAAGGTAGCTGGGATACTCATCTCCCATTGGTTGAATTTTCTTACAACAACAGCTATCACACAAGCATTAAGGCTGCGCCGTTCGACAGCTTTGTATGGGCGCAAGTGTAGATCCCCACTGTGCTGGGCTGAAGTGGGTGACAAGCAAATGACTGGTCCAGAATTGATCCAAGAAACAACAGACAAGATTTTTCAGATAAGGGATCGCCTTAAGACAGCGCGCGACAGACAGAAGAGCTACGCAGATGTGCGAAGGAAACCATTGGAGTTTCAAGTAGGGGATAAAGTACTTTTGAAAGTCTCTCCATGGAAAGGAGTCCCCCGTTTCGGCAAGCGAGGAAAGTTGAATCCGCGCTTCATTGGACCATTCGAGATCCTGGAAAGGATCGGTCCGGTTGCTTATAAACTCCGTTTACCCGCCGAACTCAGTGGAGTTCATGATACGTTTCATGTGTCCAACCTCAAAAAGTGCTTATCTGACGAAACGTTGATTTTGCCGATGGAAGAGATTCACATTGACAAACAGCTGCACTTCATAGAAGAACCTATAGCAGTAACCGATTGGAAAGAACAAAAGTTACGCAGGAGCAAAATCAAGTTAGTAAAGGTTCAATGGAACTCGAGGCGTGGGCCTGAATTCACTTGGGAAAGAGAAGACCAAATGCGCAAGAAATACCCACACCTCTTTCAGAGCATGGCTTCTGCCAGCAACGTCTCCTAAATTTCGGGACGAAATTCGTTTAACGAGGGGAGAATGTGACACCCGGTAAATTCCCAATCCCTTAAACTAAGTAATCAACCTAATAATTAGGTGATTGTAAATATGAAGCGCGCCATGTCAGTCAGCGCGTGCATTTGTTATGTGCGCCCTGCGCGAGCGCGCCATGTTAGTCAGCGCGTGCATTTGTTATGTGCGCCCTGCGCGAGCGCACCATGTTAAGAACCAGCGTGAGCATATGTTATATGCGCCATGCGTGAATGTTTTGGCTTTATGTTATGACCATCCCGCATGATGCTAAGGCGGGTGCATCCTAAATCGTTTATGCGCGTGCGGAAGGGAACTAACCTCCCCGCATGGCGGGAACATTGAGAGCTAGTCTGAAGCTCCAAGATGGAATTGACTTCAACATGACTGATCACTATGTTGAAATACCAAGACCACCTGGAGAATCTACAAATGAAACTCAATGTCCCTAACTGCGAGAAGGTTACGCACCTACCCGCAGCAAAGAAATGTCCTTCACGCAGAAAGCTATGCGCACAAAGTGATGCGCACAGAACACTTAGTCTATTCTCCAGACATAAGGAGATTACTCCCGCCCAAAAGGAAACAGTAGCGTGTTTAAGAGATTTTTCCACTTTTTACTGTACACTGACAAAAGTACCTGAAAAAGCACACTGTAACATGAAAAGTCAACTGTCAGCCACCCTATTCTCACCAACCCCAGACCTGCATGTCCTGTCCAAATCAAATCAAGATCTTTTGTCCACTCCTCCACTTTTAAGTAAACAATAAACAATAATAATTTCCATACTTTATCATCATTACACCTAGATATGAAAAGATTTCAATCCCCTAAAGCAAGGGATTGTGTTCCCTTGAGTTTGCCTATAAATTTGTAACCTAAATTATCACCCAAAACACACTTCAAAGAACTACAAACTTGCACTAATCCTCTCCCAAGCATCCGTTGTTTCCAGCTCCGATCCTGTTACTAGGTAAGCCGAGAATATAACCTTGAGACCTACTATCCAACCCTTATATTCTCCTATTTCTTGATCTTAATATATATACTTGTTATTTAATCGTATTCTAGACCTTCGATTCCGAGGCCAACACCAAGAAAACCCGAATCTCGATTAATCCCTTAACAAGAACCACAGGTGAGTCTCACAGCCCCTATTTTCACTATTTTCACTATTTTAAACTGTTTTCGGGGCGAGGGACACGTACCTAAATAATGTTTTATCACGGTATACTTACAAGCTATGCAAGCGATTATGTGTTTAAGTTATGTTTCATGATGAGTAATGCAAACGGTTATCTAAGGTTTTCGATGTATGTGCGCTAGAACTCGAGTAAGTGATCACTTTACCATTGGAACTCTAAGGGTAGGGACTGCTGGTTTGATCCACCCACTCGTAGGGGTCGCACCTCTTTGCATGGACGAGTGCCTAGTATGGTCATGGGGCAGTACTATGGGTTGAGCCCGCTCGTAGGGGTCGCGCCTCTTTGCATGGACGAGCGCCTTGTTTTCCGGCACAACGTCCGCGCGTAACCCGCGGGACGGAATTATTATTTTAGCTCGTAGTGGCAGCGCCACTTTGCATGGACGAGCACATGTTCCTGAAACGTTCGCACGCGTAACCCGCGGGACGGTATTACTTATTTTAGCTCGTAGTGGCAGCGCCACTTTGCATAGACGAGCACAGTTCCCAGAAATGTTCGCGCGTAACCCGCGGAACGATTTTATCAGAATATGTTGATATAACTATGTTTTACCAAGCATGTGTTTTAATGATGCTATCAGAATTATGTTTCAGAATGATTTGTATCAAGATTATGATGCAATACGATTTATCAAGTTACTAAGACTTGTGAACTCACTCAGTTTATACTGATTCAAATGTTTTTACGTGTCTTTCAGGAGATAACTAGGTAGCGCATGGAGTCACACTTAGAGCACCTCACGCTGAACATCTAAACTAGCTTTTTGGAAGATTTTAGTTCTATCCTTCGATGCGCGTGGTTGTTCCCGCCGCGCATGGGGATATGGCGTGGAAATCTTCAACAATTTTTATACTTGGATGTTTTTATGTAATTTTTAAACAATGTAATGTATTTGTATTAAACTTTTCATGCGCAATGAAAATCTTACTTTGAATGTTTGCAATGGCCCGTGCTTAAGTATCAATTCCCACTCGCGCGCGCCCGGACTGTTTCCGCCGCTCAGGGCCGGGTGTGACAGTGAGTTGCCAAGAACTGTACAAGCTCTTGGGACTTCCACAACTCAGGGGGAGTCGACAACTGCAGCTGGTGGTGATGATGTGGTGGTAGTGGAGGTTGACGAGATGGATGATGATTTTATGTGTGATGAGAGAGAGAAGATTGGTGAACAGATTGTGATTGATGATGAGATAGAAGAGGGAGAGATAGTAGAAGAAAATGTAGAGCATGAGATTCCAGAAGTCGATAACGCAGATATGAGTAAAGAGATAGGAAATGATGAGACTGAATGGGAAGAGCAGCCTAGATGGAAAGAAGGATATGCTCAGTGGTTCGTCAAAACGAAGAAACCAGCGGTCCCTACTATGTTTAAGAAGACTTTCAACATTAGAGGCTATGCTGAAGCGAGAAAAGGGATTATCTGCTGGATATACGATGAGTAGTTGAGGCTCTTCGTGATTAAGAGATATGATGGTATTCAGTACTTCAAAAGAATGTTGAGATCGTTGAATACACTGCCAGAATGTGAAGTGAAAGACTTATCCAGATTGGGTTTGATAAAT
The DNA here is from genome assembly GCF_021521415.1 of Bidens hawaiensis. Taxonomy (NCBI): domain Eukaryota; kingdom Viridiplantae; phylum Streptophyta; class Magnoliopsida; order Asterales; family Asteraceae; genus Bidens; species Bidens hawaiensis. Next base: position 328,516 of record NW_027493669.1, on the reverse strand, counting down.
CGAAGTGATGATAATATGGCTAGAGTCATTGGGAAGATAGTATGGAAGGAGAGTATAAAGGAAAAGAAGTTCGAGCTGCTGAAACCACAGAAGGGTAAACTTATCAAAGATAAAGATAGAGGGTTGAGAGCAGATGGCAAGCCTTGGATGATTATGAAGTATAAACTGATCCAATGTTTGAAAGAAGTGCCGATGAAACAAATGCCCAAGGATGTGCTCAAAGAGTTGAAGTGGTGGTATGTAGATTGTGAGACAGCTGAAGCAGTGATGGAAGATGAAGATGAACAAGAGCTGCTGAGAGTCTATGATCCGATGCATCTGGTGACCTGTCTCGAGCTGATCTGCAGGTGCTGAATGAGAAGAAAATCTTTTATATTCCTGCTTGGAAAGACGAAGCGAGGAAATAACAAAGAGTTGTTTCGGTATGTGTACGAGAAGGAGTGAATGCTTAAAGATGAAGATTCAAGATTGTTGAAGATTACAAGACACGTGCTTGAAGATAAAGACATGAAGCTACTGCCAAGGGGGAGTCTGTTGGTGCATGATGTCAGTAGTTCAGTGTCTAGTGTCTGTAATCGAGTTTGTAATGTTTTGTATTTGATGTAAGCGAAGTTAGCTAACAAGTTCGCTTATATAGGCGAACTTGTTAGGCAAGCGAAGTTAGGGACAACTTCGCCTGAACATGCCAGGCGAAGTTGTCGTGTTATATATTGATTAGGTTACGGCTTAATCAAAAACAACAAACATTAAGGAGATTTATTATTCGAGTTTACGAGTCAGAGAGTCCTGTAATCAGTGATTGATATCACGTGTTTAAGGTTGCAATATAACGAGTATTTGTTTATTGTAACGTGTGTTCGATTGTGTTAACTCGTATCGTCTTCTACGCTCGTAACGTCTTACGTAGGGATTCCGCACCTACGTAGAACGAGATATCTCGTGTAGATCCTGCTGGGAACCTACAACTATCTTCGAACCTGGAAGACAATCTGCAAGTCAGTTCGGTTCCGACTACGAGTGTTCACAAAAATCACCCTTTGGAGAACGTGATAGGTGATCTGTCCGACGGTGTACAAACAAGACGAAGCTTTAATGAGCACACTTGTGTTTACACAAGCATTAAAGATACAGGCATCATTAACGAATGCTTATACACCTGCTTCATCAGCCAGATTGAACCAAAGAACTATCAAATGGCTCTCAAGGACAGCTCGTGGGTCGAAGCCATGCAAGAAGAGTTAGCCCAGTTCAAGAAGATGGAGGTATGGATTTTGGTTGCAAAACCGAAAAATGTGCATGCAATTGGCACAAAATGGGTTTTCAAATGCAAGAGAGATGAAAAAGGGATAATTATCAGGAACAAGGCAAGGCTGGTTGTAAAAGGTTTTAATCAGCAAGAAGGGATCGACTACAATGAAGTGTTTGCTCCTGTGGCGAGATTGGAAGCGATTCGATTGTTTTTGGCATTTGCTGCACACAAGGAGATGAAGGTGTTCCAGTTAGACGTGAAAAGTGTGTTTCTTAACGGTAAAGTCGATGAGGTTATGTACGTTGAGCAACCTCCGGGTTTTCCTGACCCAGACTTTCCTGATCACGTGTACAAGCTAAGTAAAGCGCTATATGGGCTACATCAGGCCCCTCATGCCTGGTACGCAACTCTATCCGATTACTTGCTTGAGAATGAATTTGAAAGGGGAAAGATCGATAGCACACTGTTCGTTAAGAGAAAAGGAAGCGACTTTCTTCTGGTTCAAGTCTACGTGGACGACATCATCTTTGCTGCATCAAAAGTCGCCATGTGTCAGGAATTTGAAGCCGTCATGAAAAAGAGGTTTGAAATGAGTGCTATGGGTGAACTAACTTTCAATTTAGGACTGCAGGTTGATTAGAAGAAAGATGGATGTTCATTCATCAGACTAAATATGTCCAAGACGTTCTCAAACGCTTCAAGATGGAGGACAGCACTCCATTTGATACTCTAGTTTGCGTCAACAATAAACTGGGTGCTGATTCAGACAGTGATGCAGACGTGGACCCCACCCAATATCGGGCAATCATAGGTTCTTTAATGTACTTAACTGCATCTAGACCTGATATTATGTTTGCAGTTTGTCTTTGTGCTCGCTTTAAGGCAAACCCAAAGGAATCTCACATGAAGGGTGTGAAGAGGATATTGCGATATCTCAAAGGCAAGCCTAAGCTAGGGTTGTGGTACACGAAAGGAGGAGACTTGGAGTTAGTCGCCTACACGGATTCTGATTATGGAGGATGCAATCAGAATCGGAAGTCAACAACATGTGGATGTCAGTTTCTTGGAGGCAGATTAGTGTCATGGCAGTGCAAGAAGCAGACCTCAGTCGCCATTTCTACCTGTGAAGCAGAATACTTGGCAGCATCGAACTGCTGCTCCCAGGTTCTTTGGATACAACAGCAATTGCGCGATTACGGTCTGAATTTCACTCATACTCCTATTTGCATAGATTACACTGCTGCTATCTCAGTAACTAACAATCCCGTAAAGCATAGCAAAACTAAACACATTGACATCCGTCATCATTTCATACGGGATTGTGCTGGGAAGAAATTGATAGTGCTCGAAAAGGTTGATTCGTTAGATAATTTCGCTGATTTGTTTACTAAAGCGTTTGACAAAACTCGTTTTCAAAACCTTGTTGAGCTAAATAGGATGATCAATCCCGAGTAACCATGTTTTTTGTTTTTACTTTCAAAAAAAAAAAAACGTCACAATCGCTTAGAATTATGTCGGTTGCTTCAGTTTGAAGGACATATCTTCGGATATGTTTGGTCCTCATTTCTACCTGTATAGTGTGAGGATAGCCATTAACCAGATGACTGAAAGTGACCGGGGTGGTTTATGATGTGTTTTTATTCTTTCGCTGAAAATTAATCGTTCATTAGTAGTTAGGAGGACACATACTCGTATGTGGTCGGTCCAGCTGATCCATTGGATCTTCAGGATAGCCGTTTACCTGAAGACTTCGACTTGATCAGGGCGATAGAAGTTAAAAATATTTTTTTTTAATTGGGAGATGAAATAATTTTTCAAGTCTACTACTTCGTAAGAAGTTTCTTTACTATGTTTAAAAGAAAATTGATCCAACCTTGGAAACTGATAGACAAACTGATTCTGTGTGCTTAACTAGTGTAGTTATTAGGCCTAAAAGACTTTAGAACAGTCATTATATGTCATGGTAGCTTTTTATGGTGCGTAAAAGTAGAAGTGATACTAACTAAATCTCCTCGATCTTAAGTGGAAACTTATTAAGAATTGTGTATGTCTCCGCATATATCTTTCTGAATGATAGGCAGAAAAGCGATTACCCAGTCATACACGAGCCCGTGAGTGTTCTGATTCCCGTGAAGATAGCGTGTCAAGAAACTGCAGGGATCCAGATTCGGGACTTGCAGTTGTTTACGACTCTGAAACTGTGTAAATATTTATTAAAAAAAATAAAAATAAATAAAAAAAAAATTATGTGTTACTGAGACATTCTAGAGCTTATGATGTTAATACTTCTCAATCAAGATGCAAGAAAGAGAACGGGTAGAAGACTCTACAGATCGACGTGTACTTACTATTTAATCAGACACTACGGGTCGAGGTCAACTCGGGGTGACTTGGGGAAAGCCAAATACGCTTTGAGAATAGATAGGAGACATCATAATCTCTGAGGTGTTGCCCATTTATATTTTGAGCTTAATTGAACCTAACCCGTATCTCAGAAGCGATGAAAACCATTCTAAGTTATTTACCTGCTTACAACCTGTTTCTTTATGTCATAATACAGCTGAACATGGATCTATGTGACAGTCACTTAATTAGTATGATTCCTGTTCGGATCTTTTCTAAAACATGTTGGTCCCCGACTAGACTGAAATTTGATCCCGTGTACTTTATTTTTAAAAAATTTATTCTACTTATGTAGTTGTATGATTTTATACCTGGTTACTTGGTCTTTGATCGTAACATTCTACTCATTAAAGGAAGGTTTAAAAGTTAAAAGCATAATGTTCAAATTAGAGGGTCTGTTTTGTAACATGGTTATCAAGCGAAGTTAATATAACAGGCGAAGTTAAGGGGTAAGCGAAGTTAGCCCCAACTTCGCCTGTTCATCTTTGACCCTATATAAAGATATTCTTGGTCAAACTCATTATTATTTTCAAACCCGGCGAACTTATCTTCCAGTAACCTAGGCGAAGTTATATCTCGATCACATCTTGTTGTTTTTCTCAGTTTCTAATCCGATTTAAAGGTGTGTAGTGTCATCATATCGTATAATCACTGACAATGGTGTTTATCAAGGTCGTTCCGACCCGATTCGTGACCCCGTTCTTTCAAACATCCAACACCCGCTTTTCAAACTTGTTTTAACGTAGTCGTATTCAACTTGATCGTGTTGATCTCCGTCAAAACATGTTTGGTTGAGTCCGCAATCTCCAAATTGACCAAAATCACTTCGTTTGAACATCTAAACTGTTGCCGATTCATATTCAGGCGAAGTTACAGTTTAGGCGAAGTTATCCTTAACTTCGCCTAACGTTTAACTTCGCCTGATATTTAATTATGTAACAGTATATGAGGCAAAGTTGTGGTTAGGCGAAATTATCATTAACTTCGCCTGGCCCTTTTAATTTTTTTTATTTACTATTATCAGGCGAAGTTAAAGTTAAGGCGAAGTTGTTCCCAACTTCGCCCCAACCCCTAACTTCGCCTATACAGAATAAATCATAACTTCGCATATGGTAATAGGCGAACTTGTGATTTGACTTCGACGTTTCTCTAACTTAGACTGTTTTTGTTGCAGAAATGGCAGCTGTAGCTGGAGCAGGTGGTGCAGGTGGTGACGAAGGAGGAGATAACAATCGGCAGTTTTTCCCAGGGCATAACATGTACATAACTTTAGAACCAGATGCGAGCGGTGTTGATGATTTCAGCGAGATCATCACGTTTCTTATCCGCTCGCGTATCTTCCACGCTATTACCACAACACTGCCTATATCTTTGCCAAACATAGAAGATTTCTAGCAGACAGTGGAGTATGATTGTCGAGTCGAGCCCCCGGTTATGCGTGCAACGGCTAACAATCAGATAGTGCAGTTCTCGTCTGAACAGATCAGGGTGGCTTTGCAGTTTGGGGATGAAACGAGAGACGATCCTACAGACTTCGTGGCTCCATTCAGAGATGGTGCTTTTCTGAGAATGGGATATTCTGGTCCATTGGGGGATACTCAAAGACGAAAGGGATTCTTGTTAGACCAATGGCGATTTCTTATGCACGTGATGATCGTGTGTATGTCAGGGAGAAAGGCTGGTACAGATGGAATGGGTGCGACCATGCAGTCAGCAATGACATCACTGACTTACAATAAGCGTTATAGCTTTAGTCAGATGGTATTCTACGAGATAGACCGTCAAAGACGAGCGGTGGCGCGTGAGAGATTTCTGATGTATCCAAGATTCCTTCAAATGATCTTGAATCATGTTGCTCCCACGTTACCTCAGCGCCGCCCAATTAGATATGTGGAGAGTGTAAGCAAGCGAATCTTCGCTCAGTGTAGATCCTCGAGTGCAAGAAGTAAACCTGAGCTCCGTCCTCGACATACTCCATTATTTGGGTACTTGATCAACCCAGAGTATGTCCCAGCTCGTGGGGACGAGTTTCGGGATCCGGCACCACAACAGGCTGGAGCACCTCAACCACCACCTGAGGTACAACAAGCTTTACCTGCTGCTCCTGTTGTGGCACCGGAGGAAAATGTAGACCTTGAAGCTGCTTTTGGCGGTCAAGGTTTCTTCGATATGGAACGTGTTGATCCTGAGGAAGAGGTGCAAGTCTCGGTTGCACGGGTTACTAGTGTGGATGTTGCTATGGCAACTACGACGGAGGCTGATTCTGATTCCTCAGATGATGATGTGGCTAAAGCTAGACGGATTTTAGTTACAGAAGAAAGGATTCATGGGAAGAGGAAGAGAGACAACGATGACAGTGATTCGGACTTTGAGGAAGATTTACATCAGTTGGTCCGTAGATCGAGAAGAGAAAGGGCAGGTGCAGGTTCGGGAGCTGGTGAGAGCTCAAGGGTGGTTCGTTTCACTCCACCCGCACTGTCTGGTATGACTATAGTCTCTACACCATTGCCAGTTACAGGGCCAATCGCCACGGATGTTCCCGAGGTGACTACCTCATCTTCCTTCGGCATCCCACCCACTACATTCCAGCTCTCGGCTCCGGAGATTGTGTCCTTGCCACCTCCAACTCTTACTCCAATGGAGGTCGTAGCAAGGTTTGTTGAGTCGACAGTTGTTGCCACTGCAGGGTTGTCGGTTACGATACCACCTGCGGTTACGTTTCCACCTATTTCTGAGGTGCCGGTTACATTGGGAATCCCTCCTCTGTACGCTCAAGACATATCATATTTGAGGTTTGATTTCGATGCAACCTTATCCGATTCGGAAAGAATAGCAGCGCTTGAAAGGGTCGTGGCAGAACAATCAAGAGTAAATCTTATCCAGACTCATGTTATTCAGCGCCTAGTTGCGGAGAATCAGATTCAGTCGTCCCTCCTGATCGAGCATGGTAAAAAAATTGATGCCTTGAAACAGTTCTTGGCATCTCAGGGGGAGATGAGCTGTAAGGGTGACGAGCTGAGGACAAAAAGGAGCAACGATCGAGACGATGATCCCAATGCATCGAAAGCTGCAGGTGGAGAGTTGCCAAGAACTGAACAAGCTCTTGGGACTTCCACATCTCAGGGGGGGTCAACGAGTGCAGCTGGTGGTTCAGGGGGTGATGATGTGGTGGTTGTGGATGCTGATGAGGTGTTAGATGATGTTATAGGTGATGAGGATGTGTTACCGTTGAAGGAGATAGAGAAGATAGGGGTTGAGATGGTGATTGATAGTGAAGTCGAAGAGGGAGAGATTGTGGAGGAGAATGGTGAGCATGAAATTCCAGCAGTTGAAAAGTCAGATTTGGGTCAAGATACGGGATGTGATGAGACAGAATGGGAGGAGCAGCCAAGATGGAAAGAAGGCTACGCTCAGTGGTTCGTAAAGACTAAGAAACCGGCGGTCCCGACTATGTTCAAGAAAAGTTAAAACATCAGGGGTTATGCTGAATCGAAAAAGGGGATTATATGCAGGTTATATGATGAGCAGTTGAGGCTTTTTATGATTAAACGGTATGATGGGGTTCAGTATTTCAAGAGGTTGTTGAGGTCGTTGAATACGTTGCCTGAATGTGAAGTGAAGGACTTAGCCAGGTTGGGGTTGATAAACAGGAGTGATGATAACATGGCTAGGATCATTGGGAAGATAGTCTGGAAGGAAAGCATAAAGGAGAAAAAGTTCGAGCTGTTGAAACCACAGAGAGGAAAGCTCGTTGAAGACAAAGACAGAGGAATGAGAGCAGATGGCAAGCCTTGGATGATAATGAAGTATAAGCCGATCCGGTGTCTAAAAGAAGTGCCGATGAAACAAATGCTCAAGGAAGTGCTCAAAGATCTGAAATGGTGGTACGTTGATTGTGAAACAGCTGAAGCAGTAATGGAATATGAAGATGAACAAGAGCAGATGAGAGTATATGATCCTATGCATTTAGTGAATTTGTCTCAAGCTGATCTGCAGGTGCTGAACGAGAAAAAGATATTTTACATTCTTGCTTGGAAAGAAGAAGCAAAGAAATATCAAAGAGTAGTTTCAGTTTGTTTACGAGAAGGCATTCATGCTTGAAGATGGAAGATACAAGATTTTTGGGATTACGAGACACCTGTTTGAAGATAGAGATATGAAGCTACTGCCAAGGGGGAGTCTGTTGGTACATGATGTCAGTAGTTTAGTATCTAGTGTCTGTAATCGTGTTATTTGGATTAGTATTAAGGTTTAAGCGAACTTGTCTCACAAGTTCGCCTGATATAGGCGAACTTGTGGAACAAGCGAAGTTAGTGACAACTTCGCCTAAACATGTTAGGCGAAGTTGTCGAATGTTATATAGGTTGAGGTTACGGCTTGTTTGAAGATTTGTTCAGTTTTTTGTGTAATCGGTGATTGATATATCACGTGTTATCAGTTGCAATACAATGTGTTCTTTGTTTATTGTAACGTGTGTTTGATTTTGTTTAACGTGTTTCGTCTTCTACGCTCGTATCGTCTTACGTAGGGATTCCGCACCTACGTAGAACGAGATATTCCGTGTAGATCCGGCTGGGAACCTACAAATCTAACACCCAATATAGGGCGTCGGGGTCAAGGCTTTACATTCTTCCCTTCGTTCTTTATTATTTTCTTCAAGATTGTTCGTATTCAAGTTTACTTTGGTGTTTTCCCGGTGTTTGACTCCGTTTTGTCATCAATCTAAGCACTTTTCGGGTAAGTTGTCTTCTGTAGAGTTGTTCCATATTGTTCACAAATCAATAACCCTCAATCAACTTTTGAGATTGAGGGGAATTGACGGTCAATTGGACTTTCACCCGTTTAAGGGCATATCGGTTAGCAAAGTTGACCAATCGATTTCTATCACTTCTGGACAGAAATAACATTTGGTCCAGAAGACTTTTACTTTCATCTCGAGATTTTGAGTATACTGACCAAAGCCCGACTTCTGACTCGCTGTTCGGATTTTGGTCAGTACCAGCTCACCTATTTATTAAAAACTTAATAATCGGAGTTCTATACATCCGTTTGGGTTGATTCTAGCGGCTATATTTTCGGTTTTGAATCTATATTATTTTGTATAAATCTCAGTTCTAGTTGGATTAGAAAACTAGTCACGTTAACTTTGCAAGTTTATTCTATCTTTTTTCTGTTTATTCGCTTAATCGTCAAGGTGAGAAGTCATCCCCCACTTTTTATATCTTTTAAACGTTTTGGGGGCACTTGCAAACTTATCAGTATTTACATATTATATGTTATTTTCACTAGCAAACTGTGAGTGTTGTGTGTTATCAATTGAATGACTAATTACTATTTGTTAGTTGTTTTATTTCATAGTTTTTTGGAGAGGTCCATCAGAAGTCTAGCATGTCAGTATGATCATACGCCATCCTAGTAGCCAAAGCCCGATTCGCTAGGCGATGGTCAACTGACACAACTATTTTCTCATGGTTTGATTAATTTATACTCACAATAGCAGCTTTGCTCATTTTACTATTACATTATTATTATGTCTGTAACGTCCGTTAATTACCTATAAGAGGTTTAACCTTGTAGTGTCGTGTACACCTTTCGGGCTTTGACCTGGTATTCTCCCGGGAGCTTATTGCCACCCTCGTAAGCTCATCACACTTAACGTTTCTTGCAAGTTCAACCATTAGTAAAGTTGAGGGGCTCGAATGTTATATTGTTATTATGTTATAAAAAAAATTAAACACTAACCCATACCCTAATCCCGATCGGCGCCCCTAGACCCCACTCCCTCTCTCGTTTTGCGTGCAAACCAGATCTTCACTAGCCTCCCGAGACTCGTCCCAGGTCGGTACTATATTGTTTCAACTCTTTTTCACCTTAATTCATCCATATGGCTCGTTTATTCGTCGAAAAACGGTTGTTTTTAAGCTTACCGGGTGGCTGTCCAATTGAGCAATTTCGGGACTGTTTTGGTTGTGGTTTTTGCACCAAAATCTTCATAGGTACATCTAGTATAACATACTTTGTAATCGTGTCCATTGGTGTTCGTTTGATTGGTCAACTAGTTGTAGATTGAAAACTAGTTTTCGGTTGTCTAGAATAGTGCTTTGTTGCGTTTAACGCGAGGGATGAAGTAAGTGATGATCAATTCAGTTCGGATAGCTTCGGTTTAATGTACGGGCTGTTGGAAAATGATTTTTATAAGAATTGGGCCTGAATTGGTTGTCGGTTACTCAAACGGTCGGTACAACGCATATTCGTGTTTATTGATTAGTTGGTGCGTCGTGCTTGCGAGTTACCGACCCATTTGACTCGTGTAGCGTCGTGTGGACTTCTAGGCTGTGAAATTACCATATTGGGTCCACACGGGGCTGAGTTGGTTGTTAATTTCCTAAAAAACTCTTAAACGCACGTCTTGGTGTCACCTAGTGCTTCCGGGGGTAATTGGGGAATTCTTTGTTCCCGGGAGTATCTAAGGGTCGCGTTGGTGAACGTAAGGCCTCGGGGGCTGTTATGATTGATTTTGTTGAGGTCGAGGCTTTAGGTAACTTGAACCATATTAAAACGTCTCGTAGGATAAACGAGTCCTTTCGATGTCGTTAGTAATGATTGTATGTAAACTGGCAGGCGTTTGAGTTGTTGGGATACTTAGGGGTTCTCTAGCTCATGGTGAAATAGTGCCTTGTGACTGGTGAGTTCATGATGCCCCTTTTTACCTTTTCACGTTTGGGGCTAGCATACACACCCTATTACAATTTTACCCGATTTTACTCATTTAAACTATTTGGAAGGTATTAGATAGCCTTGTTCATATTTGTGGATTTATGAAACTATCTGTAAATTATATTTTATGCCTTAAGATATTTTAGACTCTCTTATGGTCTTATATTCCTTAAGGTTATATATATTTTTTATGGTCTAGGCTCGAGGATACAATTAGGCCTAGTATTAATTCTTAGATTATCTATTATTTATGGATTGAATGTGATGATTTGGTTTGGTTGAGTGTTTGAATTAGATGTTGGTAAGTGTGTATGTGAATGTGTATGTGTAGGTAAACTGTGACCAGGTCAAATATATTACTCGGGGAAGACACAGGGTGAGGAGGCCCGTGTTGCATGTTTATGTCCCGGCGGGTCAAATATATTACTTGCGGATGATCCGGGGTGAGGAGGCCCACCATTCTATTAAACCGTGGATGGGTCAAATATATTACTTGGGGAAAACCCGGGGTGAGGAGGCTCGTATCACGTGTTTAGGTATGTTTTAAAACCGTGATCGAGTCAAATATATTACTTAGGGATGACCCGGGGTGAGGAGACTCGCGTTGCATGATTTTGGTTTGTTAAACCACGACCGGGTCAAATATATTACTTGGGGAAGACCCGGTGTGAGGAGGCCCGTGTTGCGTGTTTGATCAAGAAAAGATATTTATTATTTTATTTACTTACGATTTGATCAAGAAGGGTTATTTATTATTTTATTTACTTATAATTTGATCAAGAAGAGTTATTTATTATTTTATTTACTTATGATTTGACCAAGGAAAGTTATATATCTACTTACTTAAGATTTTCTCCTACATTTGATACCTATGAAATTAAATTGCTTGATGAATGTTACTTATAAAACTTGAACTCACTCAGCTCAAGCTGACTTTGTGTGTATGTTAGATTGATTTCAGGTTGAGGTTTGGAGATTACCGCTTGGACGTGCTAGAGACTACTCGGACGGTTGAAGGCATATCTAGTCGAAGAATTAATAGCGCAAACTATTTCTTTTAATTTAATACTATAAGCATTAAAATTTTGTTTTTGGGTACTTGTCCTGGTTTTTGGAATTTTGATGTTTATTATTCCGCTGTTTATTACTCTGAACTGATTTTAATAAGATGAACATGTTTGGTTTTAAATTTTTGAGAATTTTGGGATATGATTACCAACTGTAGGATTCCCGAGGTTCGGGGTCTTACAGGTTGGTATCAAAGCCATGGTTTGAGGGATCCGAGCATCCCCAAATGCTTGGACTCGAACTGTAAGAGAAGGAACCAGAAATGCCAACCGCGAGTAGCTGCACGCCAAGAGGTAAATTTTAATTATTCTGTCATTCTTACAAGTTTTAAAAGTTCCATTATATGATTAATTGCTTAAGTGTTAGATAGAATGCTAATGTGGTTAGGGCAGGGGTGCTTAGGATGGGCGGGTAAAGTAAATAATTAATAACACTTGATCAACGTTATTACCAGTTTACCGTTACCTTCCATGTTCTAAATGCTACTTGTACCTGACCGTGTTAGAGTTCTGCCTTTGTAGGAATAGGATATGGCTAGTACCCCGCTCAGCAAAGAGTGGTAGTCCTAGCGGTCGTGGTCGTAGGCCAAGTGTCGAGACTGAGAGAGAGGACCCGACTCCACAGCAGGAAGAGACCCAAATTCAGGAAGAGAGGGATAACCCCTCTTTAGATCCTGCTATACGCGTGGCCATCTCAGGTGAGGTTTAGCAAGTTCTTCATAGCGTCATTCCCAAGATTGTTGCTGAGGATGTTAGGGCTACAAAGGAGACAATGGTTGGTAAGAGTGCGGGTAAGCAGAGAAAGGGTAAAGAGACTCAAGTTGAAGATGAGGTGATAGTATCAAGTGAGGATGAAGAAGAGGTTCGTGCGTTTAGCGTCTCTTCTTGAGGTTGTTCGTATGGGGAATTCAGGAAGTGCGAACCTCCCACTCTCGATGGTACTAAGGATGCATCGGCAGCACATCAGTGGGTGAGAGAAATGGAAACGGTACTGAAGATCAGTAAGTGTAAAGGGGAGGATATGGTTACTTTTGCTACCGCCTCATTTCAGAGATGGTGCTTTTCTGAGAATGGGATATTCTGGTCCATTGGGGGATACTCAAAGAAGAAAGGGATTCTTGTTAGACCAATGGCGATTTCTTATGCACGTGATGATCGTGTGTATGTCAGGGAGAAAGGCTAGTACAGATGGAATGGGTGCGACCATGCAGTCGGCAATGACATCACTGACTTACAATAAGCGTTATAGCTTTAGTCAGATGGTATTCTACGAGATAGACCGTCAAAGACGAGCGGTGGCGCGTGAGAGATTTCTGATGTATCCAAGATTCCTTCAAATGATATTGAATCATGTTGCTCCCACGTTACCTCAGCGCCGCCCAATTAGATATGTGGAGAGTGCAAGCAAGCGAATCTTCGCTCAGTGTAGATCCTTGAGTGCAAGAAGTATATCTGAGCTCTGTCCTAGACATACTCCATTATTTGGGTACTTGATCAACCCAGAGTATGTCCCAGCTCGTGGGGACGAGTTTCGGGATCCGGCACCACAACAGGCTGGAGCACCTCAACCACCACCTGAGGTACAACAAGCTTTACCTGCTGCTCCTGTTGTGGCACCGGAGGAAAATGTAGACCTTGAAGCTGCTTTTGGCGGTCAAGGTTTCTTCGATATGGATCGTGTTGACCCTGAGGAAGAGGTACAGGTCTCGGTAGCCCGGGTTACTAGTGTGAATGTTGCTATGGCAGCTACGACGGAGGCTGATTCTGATTCTTCAGATGATGATGTGGCTGCAGCTAGACGGAATTTAGTTACACAAGAAAGGATTCATGGGAAGAGGAAGAGAGACAATGATGACAGTGATTCGGACTTTGAGGAAGATTTACATCAGTTGGTCCGTAGATCGAGAAGGGAAAGGGCAGGTGCAGGTTCGGGAGCTGGTGAGAGTTCAAGGGTGGTTCGTTTCACTCCACCCGCACTGTCTGGTATGACTATAGTCCCTACACCATTGCTAGTTACAGGGCCAATCGCCACGGATGTTCCCGTGATGACTACCTCATCTTCCTTCGGCATCCCACCCACTACATTCCAGCTCTCGGCTCCGGAGATTGTGTCCTTGTCACCTCCAACTCTTACTCCAACGGAGGTCGTAGCAAGGTTTGTTGAGTCGACAGTTGTTGCCACTGCAGGGTTGTCGGTTACGATACCACCTGCGGTTATGTTTCCACCTGTTTCTGAGGTGCCGGTTACATTGGGAATCCCTCCTCTGTACGCTCAAGACATATCATATTTGAGGTTTGATTTTGATGCAACCTTATCCGATTCGGAAAGAATAGCAGCGCTTGAAAGGGTCGTGGCAGAATAATTAAGAGTAAATCTTATCCAGACTCATGCTATTCAGCGCCTAGTTGCGGAGAATCAGATTCAATCGTCCCTCCTGATCGAGCATGGTAAAATAATTGATGCCTTGAAACAGTTCTTGGCATCTCAGGGGGAGATGAGTTGTAAGGGTGACGAGCTGAGGACAAAAAAGAGCAACGATCGAGACGATGATCCCAATGCATCGAAAGCTGCAGGTGGAGAGATGCCAAGAACTGAACAAGCTCTTGGGACTTCCACATCTCAGGGGGAGTCAACGAGTGCAGCTGGCGGTTCAGGGGGTGATGATGTGGTGGTTGTGGATGCTGAGGAGGTGTTAGATGATGTTATAGGTGATGAGGATGTGTTACCGTTGGAGGAGATAGAGAAGATAGGGGCTGAGATCGTGATTGATAGTGAAGTCGAAGAGGGAGAGATTGTGGAGGAGAATGTTGAGCATGAAATTCCAGCAGTTGAAAAGTCAGATTTGGGTCAAGATACGGGATGTGATGAGACAGAATGGGAGGAGCAGCCAAGATGGAAAGAAGGCTACGCTCAGTGGTTCGTAAAGACTAAGAAACCGGCAGTCCCGACTATGTTCAAGAAAAGTTACAACATCAGGGGTTATGCTAAATCGAAAAAGGGGATTATATGCTGGTTATATGATGAGCAGTTGAGGCTTTTTGTGATTAAACGGTATGATGGGGTTCAGTATTTTAAGAGGTTGTTGAGATCGTTGAATACGTTGCCTGAATGTGAAGTGAAGGACTTAGCCAGGTTGGGGTTGATAAACAGGAGTGATGATAACATGGCTAGGATCATTGGGAAGATAGTCTGGAAGGAAAGCATAAAGGAGAAAAAGTTTGAGCTGTTGAAACCACAGAAAGGAAAACTCGTTGAAGACAAAGACAGAGGAATGAGAGCAGATGGCAAGCCTTGGATAATAATGAAGTATAAGCCGATCCGGTGTCTAAAAGAAGTGCCGATGAAACAAATGCCCAAGGATCTGCTCAAAGATCTGAAATGGTGGTACGTTGATTGTGAAACAGCTGAAGCAGTAATGGAAGATGAAGATGAACAAGAGCTGATAAGAGTATATGATCCTATGCTTTTAGTGAATTTGTCTCAAGCTGATCTGCAGGTGCTGAACGAGAAAAAGATATTTTACATTTCTGCTTGGAAAGAAGAAGCAAAGAAATATCAAAGAGTAGTTTCAGTTTGTGTACGAGAAGGCGTTCATGCTTGAAGATGGAAGATACAAGATTTTTGGGATTACGAGACACGTGTTTGAAGATAGAGATATAAAGCTACTGCCAAGGAGGAGTCTGTTGATACATGATGTCAGTAGTTCAGTATCTAGTGTCTGTAATCGAGTTAGTATGTTTTGTATTTAGAATTAAGCGAAGTTGTCTCACAAGTTCTCCTGATATGGGCGAAATTGTTGAACAAGCGAAGTTAGTGACAACTTCGCCTAAACATGTTAGGCGAAGTTGTCGAATGTTATATAGGTTGAGGTTACGGCTTGTTTGATGAGTGGTTTAGTTTTTTGTGTAATCGGTGATTGATATATCACGTGTTATCAGTTGCAATACAACGTGCTCTTTGTTTATTGTAACGTGTGTTTGATTGTGTTTAACGTGTTTCGTCTTCTACGCTCGTATCGTCTTACGTAGAGATTCCGCACCTACGTAGAACGAGATATTCCGTGTAGATCCGGCTGGGAACCTACAAGCCTCCCGAGACTCGTTCCAGGTCAGTACTATATCGTTTCAACTCTTTTTCACCTTAATTCATCCATATGGCTCGTTTATTCGTCGAAAAACGGTTGTTTTTAAGCTTACCGGGTTGTTGTCCAATTGATCAATTTCGGGACTGTTTTGGTTGAGGGTTTTGCACCAAAATCTTCGTAGGTACGTCTAGTATAGCATACTTTGTAATCGTGTCCATTGGTGTTCGTTTGATTGGTCAACTAGTTGTAGATTGAAAACTAGTTTTCGGTTGTCTAGAATAGTGTTTTATTGCGTTTAACGTGAGGGATGAAGTAAGTGATGACCAATTCAGTTTGGATAGCTTCGGTTTAACGTACGGGCTGTTGGAAAATGATTTTTATAAGTATTGGGGCTACATTGGTTGTCGGTTACTCGAACGGGTCGGTACACCGTGAGTTAACGACCCATTTGACTCATGTAGCGTCGTGCGGACTTGTTTGCTGTGAAATCATCATATCGGGTCCACACAGGCTGAGTTGGTTGTTAATTGCCTAAACAACTCGTAAACGCGCGTCTTGGTGTCACCTAGTGATTCCGGGGGTAATTTAGGAATTTTTTATTCCCAGGAGTATCTAAGGGTCGCGTTATTGAATGTATGGCCCCGGGGGCTCCTATGATTGAGTTTATTTAGGTCGAGGCTTTAGGTAACTCAAACCATGTTAGAACGTCTCGTAGGATAAACGAGTCCTTTAGATGTCGTTAGTAATGATTGTATGTAAACTGGCAGGCGTTTGAGTTGTGGGGATACTTAGGGGTTCTCTAGCTCGTGGTGAAATAGTGCCTTGTGACAGGTGAGTTCATGATGCCCCTTTTTACCTTTTTACGTTTTGGCTAGCATACACACCCTATTACAATCTTACCCGATTTTACTCGTTTAAACTATTTGGATGGTATTACATAGCCTTATTCATATTTGTGGATTTATGAAACTATCTATGAATTATATTTTATGCCTTAGGATATTTTAGAATCTCTTATGGTCTTATATTCCTTAAGGTTATATATATTTTTTATGGTCTAGGCTCGAGGATACTATTAGGCCTAGTATTAATTCCTAGATTATCCATTATTTATGGATTGAATGTGATGATATGGTTTGATTGAATGTTTGAATTAGATGTTGGTAAGTGTGTATGTGAACGTGTTTGTGTGGGTAAACTGTTAATACTCGGGGATGACCGGGGTGAGGAAGCCCGTGTTGCAGGTTTATGTCCCGGAAGGTAAAATATAAGATGACTTGGGGTGAGGAGGCCCGTTGTTCTGTTTTAAATGCTACTTGTACCTGACCGTGTTAGAGTTCTGTCTTTGTAGGAATAGGATATGGCTAGTACCCGTTCAGCAAAGAGTGGTCGTCCTAGCGGTTGTGGTCGTAGGCCAAGTGTCGAGACTGAGAGAGAGGACCCGACTCCACAACAGGAAGAGACCCCGATTCAGGAGGAGAGGGATAACCCCTCTTTAGATCCTGGTATACGCGCGGCCATCTCGGATGAGGTTTATCAAGTTCTTCATAGCGTCATTCCTGAGATTGTTGCTGAGGCTGTTAGGGCGGCAAAGAAGACAATGGTTGGTGAGAGTGCGGGTAAGCAGGAAATGGGTAAAGAGACTCAGGTTGAAGATGAGGTGATAGTATCAAGTGAGGACAAAGAAGAGGTTCGTGCGTTTAGTGTCTCTACTCGAGGTTGTTCGTATAGGGAATTCAAGAAGTGCGACCCTCCCACGCTCGATGGTACTAAGGATGCATCGGCAGCACATCAGTGGGTGAGAGAAATGGAAACGGTACTGAAGATCAGTAAGTGTAAAGGGGAGGATATGGTTACTTTTGCTACCACCTCATTTCGTTCCGAGGCGTTGTGTTGGTGGGATAATCTGGCTCAGGCGATGGGTGATCGGTCTATTAGGAGGATGACTTGGGAGGAATTGAAGCAATTGGTTCTCGATCGGTTTTGTCCTCCACATAAATTGGATAAGATTGAAAAGGATTTCTTGACCTTAGAAGCGGGAAATACGACCCACCGAGAGTATACTACAAAGTTTAATCAAATGGCCCGTTTATTTCTCGATCTAGTTACTCCTGAAGCTAAGAGGATTAAGAAGTATGTGAAGGGTCTTACGGTGGATATTCTGAGTGGTCTGATGACCACGGACATGGGATCCTTCCATTCAGTGGTTGCGCTGGCCGGAACCTTGTATGACCAGAGAGAAGTGTTGAACCCGACTGAACCTAAAAGGGAGAGGAATCCGAACCCTAACTCCAATGGCAAGAGTTATAGGGGCAATGATTCTGTGTCGGCAGGAAAGAAAGCAAGGACTGAAATGTCGAATTTCAGAGGGGAGATGTATGATGAAAGATGCAAGAAGTGTGGGAAACCGCATAGTAGAGAATGTAGGTCTATGTCTATGAATTGTTTCCGATGTGCGAAAACCGGACACTTCCACTACGAGCGTCCGATGTTGACTTGTTACCGGTGTGAGCGGTCTGGGCATTTGGCATCTCGGTGTACTGAAAATAAGGCAAAAGGTTCTAAGCGGGGAAACTCTTCTAGAGTTAAGTTGGAAGACAAGCCAAAGACTAAGGCTAGGGCCTTCAATATCTCTAGGAAGGAGGCGGAGAAGGATGCGGACACGATTTCAAGTAATTCTTTGCTTTCGTATTAATCATTAAAATAATTTACCGACTATTTCTTTTCTTATCGAAAGCTCCTGTGTGTAATAGTTTGACTAGAATGTAGTACGCTATCTTTCAGTAGCGATCCTATTTATACCTGTCCGGTGTATGACTTGATGATTTGAGTTGCCTCATTTTGTGCTCATTCCTGTGTGGCAGGATTCGGAGACGAATCCCATCTTTAGGGGGTAGACTTGTAACGTCCGTTAATTTCCGAAAAAAGGTTTAACCTTGTAGTGTCATGTACACCTTTCGGGCTTGACCCGACATTCTCCCGAGTGCTCCTTGCCACCCTCGTAAACTCATCATACTTAACTTTTTTTGCAAGTTCAACCATTAGTAAAGTTGAGGGCTAGAATGTTATATTGTTATTATTTTATAAAAAAACAAAAATTAAACTCTAACCCATACCCTAATCCCGATCGTCGCCCCCTATGCCCCCCTCTCTCGTTTTGCGTGCAAAACAGCTCTTCACCAGCCTCCCGAGACACGTTCCAGGTCGGTACTATATTGTTTAAGCTATTTTTCACCTTAATTCATCCATATGGCTCGTTTATTCGTTGAAAAACGGTTGTTTTTAGGCTTACCGGGTGGCTGTCCAATTGAGCAATTTCGGGACTGTTTTGGTTGAGGTTTTTGCACCAAAATCTTCATAGGTACGTCTAGTATAACATACTTTGTAATCGTGTCCATTGGTGTTCGTTTGATTTGTCAACTAGTTGTAGATTGAAAACTAGTTTTCGGTTGTCTAGAATAGTGTTTTATTGCGTTTAACGTGAGGGATGAAGTAAGTGATGACCAATTCAGTTTGGATAGCTTCGGTTTAACGTACGGGCTGTTGGAAAATGATTTTTATAAGTATTGGGGCTGAATTGGTTGTCGGTTACTCAAACGGGTCGGTACAACGTGTATTCGCGTTTAGTGGTTGGTGCGTTGTGCTTGTGAGTTACCGACCCATTTGACTCGTGTAGCGTCGTGTGGACTTGTTTGCTGTGAAATTATCATATTGGGTCCACACGGGGCTGAGTTGGTTGTTAATTGCCTAAACAACTCATAAACGCGCGCCTTGGTGTCACCTAGTGCTTCCGGGGGTAATTTGGGAATTTTTTATTCCCGGGAGTATCTAAGGGTCGCGTTGGTGAATGTAAGGCCCCGGGGACTCCTATGATTGAGTTTATTGAGGTCGAGGCTTTAGGTAACTCAAACCATGTTAGAACGTCCCGTAGGATAAACGAGTCCTTTAGATGTCGTTTGTAATGATTGTATGTAAACTGGCAGGCGTTTGAGTTGTGGGGATACTTAGGGGTTCTCTAGCTCGTGGTGAAATAGTGCCTTATGACAGGTGAGTTCATGATGCCCATTTTTACCTGTTTACGCTTTGGGTTAGCATACACACCCGATTACAATTTTACCCGATTTTACTCGTTTAAACTATTTAGATGGTATTAGATAGCCTTATTCATATTTGTGGATTTATGAAACTCTGTGTGAATTATATTTTATGCCTTAGGATATTTTAGACTCTCTTATGGTCTCATATTTCTTAATTTTATATATATTATTTATGGTCTAGGCTCGAGGATACTATTAGGCGTAGTATTAATTCCTAGATTATCCATTATTTATGGATTGAATGTGATGATATGGTTTGGTTGATTGTTTGAATTAGATGTTGGCAAGTGTGTATGTGAATGTGTATGTGTGGGTAAACCGTGACCGGGTCAAATATATACTCGAGGAAGACCCGGGGTGAGGAGGCCCATGTTGCATGTTTATGTCCTGGCGGGTCAAATATATTACTTGGGGATGACCCGGGGTGAGGAGGCCCGCCAGTCTGATAAACCGTGGTCGAGTAAAATATATTACTTGGGGAAGACCCGGGGTGAGGTAGCCCGTATCACGTGTTTAGGTATGTTAAACCGTGACCGAGTCAAATATATTACTTGGGGATGACCCGGGGTGAGAAGGCTCGCGTTGCGTGATTTGGATATTGTTAAACCGCGACCGGGTCAAATATATTACTCGGGGAAGACTCGGGGTGAGGAGGCCCGTGTTGCGTGTTTGATCAAGAAAAGATATTTATTATTTTATTTACTTACGATTTGATCAAGAAGGGTTATTTATTATTTTATTTACTTATAATTTGATCAAGAAGAGTTATTTCTTATTTTATTTACTTATGATTTGACCAAGGAAAGTTATATATCTGTTTAAGATTTTCTCCTATATTTTATACCTATGAAATTAAATTGCTTGATGGATGTTACTTATAAAACTTGAACTCACTCAGCTCAAGCTGACTTTGTGTGTATGTTAGATTGATTTCAGGTTGAGGTTTGGAGATTACCGCTTGGACGTGCTAGAGACTACTCGGACGGTTGAAGGCATATCTAGTCGAAGAATTAATAGCGCAAACTATTTCTTTTAGTTTAATACTATAAGCATTAAAATTTTGGTTTTGGGTACTTTTCCTGGTTTTTGGAATTTTGATGATTACTCTGAACTGATTTTAATAAGATGAACATGTTTGGTTTTAAATTTTTGAGAATTTTGGGATATGATTACCAACTGTATGATTCCCGAGGTTCGGGGTCTTACAATGTCAAAATCGGTGACTTTTCTCACTCAACCTCGTGTTGACAAATCTATATTATTTTGTAGGCATTTGTAGGATTATCATTTGGTTTGAAGCTAAGGTGAAAAAAACACTTAGAGATACCTTAGTTAATGAAATAAAGGATATTTATGTACTATTTTTGTTTTGATAATTTGTTAAACTTTGTGTACTTGATTGAAATTTTGTAATAAATAAATAATTAGATATTGTCATATTTAAATTGTATGATAGTAACTTGTGAGTTGTGAATCAACGGTTCGCACCCCGGGATTTCAGCCTTAGGTTGGGGTGTGACAGATTGGTATCAGAGCCGAAGTTTATAAGATAGGTCGTTAGAAATGTCCTAGTAATATGCTTAAGACCCTATACGTGCTTACTTGATAGCCTTTTGTGCTTATTATTATATGTTTGAAGTTTATTTAAATTATTTATTTATTTTATTATTTTAATATTGTGCAAACACAAACTCTGAGGCTATGCGTCACTCTCAAAAGTTGTGACATTCATGATAAAACGAGGTACACTATATTCATTACGTAACAAGTAAACGATAAATCGGTTGATTCGTAGTGCTTAAACGAGTAACCGACCGATACTAATTATGACCCGTATACATACTGAGGGGTCATATACGAGTTATATATATGTTATAGAGGCTAACATATTGATATTTAGGCCCCAGTACGTTTAAAACTCTTTAAACGAAAAAGGTTTCGTTTATCGATACGCTATAAGCTTAAACGCAATCGTTAATATCAAAACAAGCATTGTAGCATCCGTTAAGCCGAAAAAGATTTATAAAACACTTATATGACATGTTCTAAGCCATCCGTGAAAATATTTTGGAATTTTACAACGAGTCAGTACGTTTTTCTTATTTTACAAAAATAAGCTGAAAAACACTCGTTTTTACGTTATTTCTCACACCCGAATTAATTTTCTTGCGAAAAACCGGACCCGAACTAAATTTAAAGTGGGCTTTTCATGTTTGGGCTTGTATGTATAGTTTAATGGGCCAAAACAGCCCATTAAGGTCCTTTACAAAGTTCCGATCGGAACATTTAGCCACCAAATAATACACACCTTTTCATAAACTTACATCCTAAGTTTTTTTTCATTCATTCTAATTTACAACATATTTTGAAGTCCAGCAGCTCTACCCCTGTTCTCTCAACTCCCTTTCAAAAACCCTAAGATAAGATCAAATTTTACAAAGATTTAACCAAGTTTGATTTATATAATTAACATATAAACATGTTTTAGTTAGTTTTAAACATGTTTAACCATCCAAAAACCCTAAAAATCAAGTAAAATTATGTTTTGATGTTAAACATGTTTACAAACCAGGAGCATATACTTTTTTGGTCAAAAACGCGGATTAGAACATGAATACAACGTTTTTACGGTTAGAAAGTTCGGTTTGAACCCAAAACCGAAACCCTAATTATCAAGGCTGTTACATGGATGATTTATGCTTGGTTTGATGTTATATGATATGTAGATATACTGAGTTTACAACCCGAGACCCGGAAAGTCGTTTAAGCTAGCAAAATTCATCGAAAACCGACAAGGTAAACCCGTAATACTCGTTTAGGGGCTGTTTAGTATTAGGTTGTGACGTGCTTGTTGTTAGCTTGTGAAAATTTTCAGGGACATTAGGGATCATATAAATGAGTCCCTGTTCAAATTTGGTAATTTTTCGATAAAAGGAGAATATTTGGTGAATTTATTCCCGTTTATGAGCGTTTATTTGGGAAAAATAGCTAAACATATTGAAAAACTATGAAACTTGGTTTTGGAGTTTAATATGGGATGGTAAGATCACTGGTAAAGTTTTGGAATCATTGGAAATGTCTAAGTATGGTTTGTGTAATCATGGCGTAACCGAATTTTAACAGCCGAAAAACGCACAAAAAGACATTTTGTCAAAAGAGTTAGGTTCTAGAAATTTTGCAGGGGCTATGTAATAACATTGAGGTCATTGGTAAAAATTATCAGATTTTTCGGAGGTCGTTTGATATAAACGGGCCATTTATTACATGATTATAACCTATTAAATGAATTTTTATAAATAAATAAATAATCATAAAATTTCTGAAAATATTTTTATAAAATTCTCCATGTCTTAATGTATTTTTACAAAAATTTACATAATTTATATATAATTACATATTTAGTTATGATTTATCAAAGATTTAAATTATAATTGTTTTAACGAAACCGGCAGTTTTGTGTTTAACGGACTGACTGGTATGTCAAAATATCAAAAGTGGTCAAATATCATATTTTTGAATGATATTAATAAAAACGAACTTTTTACGAGAATTCCGGACAATTCGGGTGGATTGTGCGCGTTTTGTATAATCAAACCCGTGTAAAAACGGAAACAAACCCTGCAATCAAACCAGACACCGAAACTTTAAAATTCTTTCATAAATCAAATTATTTTATCAATCAATATATTTACTTAAGTTTTATGTGATCTTACCTAATCCCGAAACGTATAAACGATCAACTGAGCTAGGCCCGGAAAACGGTGAAACTGAGCCAAATCCAGTTTTAAACATTTCATAGTATACAACATCACAATCTAAGACTATGGTCATGTTCTGGGCCTAACAGCTATACCCAGATTATCTATACAGCCCGACTTAGCTTGAACACTGTACTAGTAATAACGATACGATACCGTTTATAGGAATCAGGCTATAAACGAGACATCTGACTATTTGATACGTGATTTCTGTGCGAACTACGATAAGGTGAGTTTCACGACCCCCACTTTCTAAACTGTTTCACGAACTTTTGGGGTGAAAAGCATGTTTACATATACTGATATACTTGAAAACGTGTGATGATGTGGATTATCTAAGTACTAACAGTTGACAAGTCCCCACAAACACAAGTGATTAACTTCGTGCCGGTGGCGTGTGGATAGTACTATCGGTTTGACAAACCCAACTGTGACAGAGCCGGTGGGGTAAGCCGGAACATATGTAAAACCAGTTGCACATTGTCATTATATATTTACATACTGCTATGTGGTGTTAGACATAGTACATACATGGGGGAAAATTGGCTGTTAAATGCCAACAGGAGTGCATGGGCAGGAGAGGCCATGCAGTATAGCTCGTTTCGGTTTCACTTGTGGCTTAGTATAATGCATCATACACAGACATATATACATACACACTGTAAACTTTACGAACTCGTGTACTGATTTCATTGAAACTCGTGAAACTTGAAACTCACCAACTAGACGTAGTTGACCCGTTTTAACATGCTTTTCAGGTAAAGCAAAAGTGGAATGATTTGCTTACATGCTTGGTGTTAGAAAGACAAGTTGAATAGCTGTAAATAGACGCTGATATAATACTGTTTAAGAAGCTCGTAAACCGGTTATGAGTTTTTCACCTAGTTTGTAAACATAGTACCTACCAATGTAATATGATGTAAATTAGCTGTTGAATTTTCTTTATAAACAATGTTGTTGATACCAGTGTTATCTGTTACATTCCCGTATTACGCTTCCGCAACTACCTAGTCGGGGTGTGACAGAAGTTGGTATCAGAGCCATTGGTTATAAAGAATTAGGATGTCCCTTAGGATACCCTAAGATAACCGTAGGCTCGATTAACTCTGGGAATAAAATAATATTAAATAATATACACGAATTATTCTCGTGATGAACGCGAATGGACAAGTGGGTTATTATGGTCCGGAACGTAATAACAGACTTGTTTGTACGAGGAAATTCGAGAAGAAGTCGATAAACAATTGAATAGGTAAAAAACAGCAACATATGTGTATAAAATATAATAATAGATAAATATTTGTGTATATAAACGATTATTTGTACTTATGTGTATAAATACCTGCACGTATTTTACTATGATTAATATAGAAGGATATTATTCTTATCACTAACCATCGTGCAGGAATATGTCAAGATCTACTGATCGTGTACCTAATACCTTACCAACAAGGCCTGAGGAGGAGGAGGAGGATCCGGAAGAAGAAACTGAGGAGGAACCAGAGGAGATGGAAGAAGGTGCAGACGCGGTAATTCCTCGCGAGGTACCCGCAGATCAACCCGACTTATCGGGTTATCGTTGTGACACTTATCCCCCTAGGGAATCCCCTAGGAATGTTGCAGGACAGGGAGCTACTAGTGCTTATCGTTCACCTGTTAGAGCACCCAGATCCCCTACTCCACCTGTACAGCATGCACCAGTACCCCCACCCACCATTAGAAACCGTCAGACTGCTCGCATTTCAGTGCGTCCACCTGAGCACACTTCTCTCCCACCTCGATCTACGTACCATAGGGGAGAAACATCACGTGTCCAGGTCACTGAGATACCTATTCCTACTTGGGGTTTACCCGCCCCGGTACCCGAGCCACCTCGTTATTCTGATTCAGCATGGTTTGGTTTAGCGACTGATCAGCTTTTAGACCACTCACACTCTATAAATAACCTAAACCTGCATAGATGTGATATGCAAGATCACATGCGATACATGCAGCAAGAAATCAGAATTGTGCAAAGATCCAGTGCCCACAGCCACAGGCGTCAGGATCGAGCGATGATACTACTGGGGGTATGCTTAACGGTTAATGCGGCCCTAGTGGCTGCTGTTGTTTGGTTGTGGTACCATGTTGCAAAGAATAGATAGGACATAGTAGTTTAGCCGTATGTATATAGTCTTTTGATATCCCAAGCAGCATTTTGTTACAGCATGTTGGGCTGACTTGGGAGTTGTTTGTGGTTTAGTACTATTTCAAGCATTGGCCCTTATCGGGTTAAGTCTACATGTCACTTGGTGACAAATTTTGATACGCATATACAAGCGCTGGCCTATACCAGGTTAAGCCTATGCGCTAATTTTGGATGCATATGTACAGTAATGATTATAATTAATACAAACGTGTTTTCTTTGGCATAGTTATGTGCTGTGAAGGTGTAATATTGTAAAGTTGTGTTGATCATAGTGAAACGATATTGATTATTATATAATTGATTATTTTATAGAATGGCCCCGAGGAAAACAAACCCTTTGTCTGAGGCGGAAGTGGCCGCAATGATTGCTCGTCAACTACAAGCAGTGATACCAACAATTGTAACACAAGTCACTGCAAGCATACGTGCTAACAATACTGTTAATCAACCTACGAGCACCACCACGGCCACTGTTAATACACCTCCGCCGGACACTAACGTAGCCCCGGGTGTTACTACCCCGGTGAATACTGATAATGTCATAAATAATAATAACACTCTCCCAACTATGAATGTCACTGGGAACCCAGAACACGTTGTGCACCCTGATAATATCCCAAACCCGGTACCGGTTGTTAACACAACTAACAATGATAATACTCGGACCAATACCGATAATAACAATAATAATAACCGAGAACCCCCGCGTCAGGAGTACTCATACAAACAATTTACATCATGTAAACCGATTGAGTTTAAGGGTATTGAAGGACCTGGCGGACTGGTCGAATGGATAGAAAAGACCGAATTAGTAATTAATATCAGTAAGTGTCCACCGAACCGCGTGGTCAAATTTGTTACCAGTATGTTTCTAGACCAAGCGCTGATGTGGTGGAACACGGTAGTCCAAATAAGGAGACAAGATGCCATTAATCGTATGTCATGGACTGAATTAAAAACCCTCATGTTAGAACAATTTAGCCCAAGAGATGAGATCCTGAAATTAGAACACGAACTTTGGAATTTGGAAATGAGAGGCACTGATCATCGAAGTTACACAAATCGTTTCATTGAATTGACTCGTTTGGTACCATGGTCAATTATTCCGGAATTCAAGCGCATTGAGCGTTATATTTGGGGACTGACCCCAGCTGTGAGAAGTATAGTCTATTCCGCAGCCCACCCAACTTTAGAGAGTGCCGTGTTACAAGCCAGCGTCGTTACTTTTGACCTTACAAGAAATGGGGTATTAAGAGTTCCAGGAGAACCATCCAGTTTGAAACGAACTAGTTATACCCCTAGAACACAAGTGAAATCTCAGAATAAACGAATATGCCCTACAACTCAGGACTATGCTATGACCAGTTTCGACATGAAACATGATACATACAAGGGGTCATTTCCGAAGTGTGGAAAGTGTAATTTTCATCATACTGGAAATTGTCGAACGATCATATGTCAGAGAAGCGGAAATATTGGGCATAATGCCCCAAGTGGTAGAACAATAATGAATACTTCAAACCGACAGTTTCAAACAACCCAACCTCGTCGTTCACAAACACCTAGTCACCAACCAATCCGACAACAATCTAATCAGCAAACTTCATCTACAATGAACCCTCATACATGTTATAAATGTGGCAGTACGGAACATTTTCGGAGATACTGCCCCAATTTGAACCCTGGTACAGTGAGAAGGCAGAACCAAGCACAAGCATCAACCTCCAATGCAGCTAAGGGACGCGCGTTTGTATTAGGACCGGGTGAAGCGCGTCATAGTCCGAATGTGGTGACAGGTACATTCTTAGTTTTGGGTCAGTATGCTTCAGTTTTGTTTGATACGGGCGCCGATAGAAGTTTCGTATATGTTAATTTCTTACCTTTAGAAAATATGCCGGTTAGTGAACTAACAAAACCATATACTATAGAACTCGCTAACGGTAAGTCTATACTTGTTAACCTAATAGTCCGAGACTGTTCCCTTATCCTAAACGACCACCCATTCCTTATTGATTTACTTCCAGTGGAATTGGGAAGTTTCGATGTTATAGTCGGTATGGACTGGCTATCTAAATATAAAGCTGAAATTGTCTGTAAGGATAAGACCGTTAGAATACCTCCTTCAAATAATGAGGCTATAATTGTTCAAGGTGAGAAATCTGGAACGGTACTGCCTCTCATATCTCAACTTAAGGCATTGAGATATTTACGCCAAGGTTGTACTTTATACTTGGCGAGTGTAACAGTTAAGGAACCCGAGGAAAAACGAATGGAGGACATCCCAGTGGTACACGAGTATTCAGATGTATTCCCCGATGAGTTGCCTGGTTTACCACCGACCCGACAAGTTGAATTCCGTATTGACTTGATACCGGGAGCAGCACCCATTGCTAAGGCACCTTATCGACTTGCACCTTCTGAAATGCAAGAACTGTCCAACCAGTTACAAGAATTACTGGACAGGGGTTTTATACGCCCTAGTTACTCACCGTGGGGAGCACCAGTGTTGTTTGTAAAGAAGAAGGATGGGAGTTTTCGAATGTGTATTGATTACCGGGAATTGAATAAAGTGACTATAAAGAATAGATACCCCTTACCTCGAATTGATGACTTGTTTGATCAGCTCCAAGGTGCGAAGTATTTTTCAAAAATTGATCTTAGATCTGGTTATCATCAAGTAAGAATTCCGGAAGAAGACGTACCAAAAACAGCTTTCCGAACTCGATATGGTCACTATGAATTTTTGGTTATGCCGTTTGGGTTGACAAATGCACCCGCAGTGTTTATGGACCTCATGAACCGAATTTGCAAACCTTACCTTGACAAGTTCATGATAGTGTTTATCGATGACATTTTGATATACTCGAGAAGTAAGGAGGAACACGAACAACATTTGCGGGAAATCTTAAAATTATTGAGGCAAAAGAAGTTATACGCAAAGTTGTCCAAATGTGAGTTTTGACTACAAGAAGTACAGTTTTTGGGACACATTGTGAACCACCAAGGGATCCAACTAGACCCAAGTAAAATTGAGGCCATTAAGAATTGGCAAGTGCCTAAGTCATCAAGAGAAATTCGTCAATTCTTAGGACTAGCCGGGTATTATAGAAGATTCATTGAAAACTTTTCAAGTATTGCACAGCCTCTAACCCTCCTAACTCAAAAAGATCGAGCATATGAATGGGGAGAAGAACAAGAAATGGCCTTCCAAATGTTAAAACAGAAGTTATGTGAGGCTCCAATATTAAGCCTTCCAGATGGAACTGATGAATTGGTGGTATATTGTGACGCATCTCGTAAAGGTTTAGGATGCGTACTGATGCAAAGAAAGAAAGTAATAGCATATGCTTCTCGACAATTAAAAGTACATGAAAAGAATTATACGACCCATGATTTGGAATTGGGAGCAGTTATCTTTGCATTGAAGATTTGGAGACATTACTTGTATGGCACTAAATGTACCATCTATACTGATCACAAAAGCTTACAACACATATTCGATCAGAAAGAGCTAAACATGAGACAAAGGAGATGGGTAGAACTGTTAAATGATTATGATTGTGAGATTAAATACCATCCGGGTAAAGCCAACGTAGTAGCTGATGCTTTAAGCCGAAAAGACAGAATCAGACCATTAAGGGTACGAGCACTCGGAATGATTGTTCAAAGTAACCTAACCGAACAAGTTCGCGTTGCACAAGATGAGGCCTTGAAGGCAGACCAGCTAGAAAAAGAAGAACTACATGGAAATGAAAGGAATTTTGAGAAGA
Source organism: Bidens hawaiensis (assembly GCF_021521415.1). NCBI lineage: Eukaryota > Viridiplantae > Streptophyta > Magnoliopsida > Asterales > Asteraceae > Bidens > Bidens hawaiensis. The sequence goes on along the minus strand of NW_027493669.1, from coordinate 299,182 downwards.
AAATTGATGAAGTATATTATTACAAAAACCGGGTCTGGATTCCAACACTTCATAAACTCCGAAAGCTGATACTTGATAAAGCACACAAATCCAAATATTCTATTCATCCAGGTGCTGATAAGATGTATAAGGATGTTAAAGAATTTTACTGGTGGCCTGGTATGAAAAAGGATATAGCCGTGTATGTAAGTAAATGTGCAACATGTGCAAGGGTAAAGGCGGAATATCAAAAACCTTCGGGAATGTTACAACAACCCGAAATCCCACAATGGAAATGGGAACAAATTACCATGGACTTTGTAACACACCTTCCTAAAACCGCTAGAGGACACAACGCAATTTGGGTAATTGTGGACCGATTAACCAAATCCGCACACTTTATTCCCATCCGTAACAACTACACTACCGAAAAACTTGCTCAAATTTACATCGATGAAATAGTATCTCGACACGGAGTACCTCTTTCAATTATTTCCGATCGAGACAGTCACTTTACTTCACATTTCTGGCAAGCAGTACAAGAAACCTTAGGAACCCGAATCGACCTAAGTACGGCTTACCATCCCCAGACTGATGGTCAATCCGAACGAACCATCCAAACCTTAGAAGATTTACTTCGTGCTTGTGTACTGGACTTCAAAGGGAATTGGGATCAACACCTTCCGCTCATTGAATTCTCTTACAATAACAGTTATCACAGTAGTATACAAGCAGCACCTTATGAAGCTCTATACGGGCGAAAATGTAGATCACCACTATGTTGGACAGAAGTGGGTGATACTCAAATTTCAAGATCCGATTTAATTCAGGAAACCACCGATAAGATTCACCAAGTTAAACAAAAATTGAAAGCTGCCCGTGACCGACAAAAGAGTTATGCCGATGTTCGCAGAAAACCGTTATCTTTTGAAAAAGGTGATAAGGTATTTTTAAAAAGTATCGCCATGGAAAGGTGTTATAAGATTTGGAAAGACTGGTAAACTAGCCCCGAGATACATCGGACCTTTTGAGATTATTGCAAAAATTGGTCCCGTAGCTTACCGATTAAAACTACCCTTAGAACTGAGCACTATTCATGACGTGTTTCATGTATCGAATCTGAAAAAGTGTTTGACTGCTGAAACGACAATAGTACCACTGGAAGATGTTCAGATCAACGAAAAACTCAACTTCGTAGAGGAACCGGTAGAAATTGTAGACGGGAAAACCAAACAGTTACGACACAACAAAATTTCATTGGTAAAAATTCGGTGGAATTCAAAACAAGGACCCGAATATACTTGGGAACGAAAGGACGAATTCCGAAAGAAATACCCACACATGTTCCCTAGAAAACCGATGACACATTAAATTTCGAGGACGAAATTTCTTAACGGGGGGAGAATGTGACATTCATGATAAAACGAGGTACACTATATTCATTACGTAACAAGTAAACGATAAATCGGTTGATTCGTAGTGCTTAAACGAGTAACCGACCGATACTAATTATGACCCGTATACATACTGAGGGGTCATATACGAGTTATATATATGTTATAGAGGCTAACATATTGATATTTAGGCCCCAGTACGTTTAAAACTCTTTAAACGAAAAAGGTTTCGTTTATCGATACGCTATAAGCTTAAACGCAATCGTTAATATCAAAACAAGCATTGTAGCATCCGTTAAGCCGAAAAAGATTTATAAAACACTTATATGACATGTTCTAAGCCATCCGTGAAAATATTTTGGAATTTTACAACGAGTCAGTACGTTTTTCTTATTTTACAAAAATAAGCTGAAAAACACTCGTTTTTACGTTATTTCTCACACCCGAATTAATTTTCTTGCGAAAAACCGGACCAAAACTAAATTTAAAGTGGGCTTTTCATGTTTGGGCTTGTATGTATAGTTTAATGGGCCAAAACAGCCCATTAAGGTCCTTTACAAAGTTCCGATCGGAACATTTAGCCACCAAATAATACACACCTTTTCATAAACTTACATCCTAAGTTTTTTTTCATTCATTCTAATTTACAACATATTTTGAAGTCCAGCAGCTCTACCCCTGTTCTCTCAACTCCCTTTCAAAAACCCTAAGGTAAGATCAAATTTTACAAAGATTTAACCAAGTTTGATTTATATAATTAACATATAAACATGTTTTAGTTAGTTTTAAACATGTTTAACCATCCAAAAACCCTAAAAATCAAGTAAAATTATGTTTTGATGTTAAACATGTTTACAAACCAGGAGCATATACTTTTTTGGTCAAAAACGCGGATTAGAACATGAATACAACGTTTTTACGGTTAGAAAGTTCGGTTTGAACCCAAAACCGAAACCCTAATTATCAAGGCTGTTACATGGATGATTTATGCTTGGTTTGATGTTATATGATATGTAGATATACTGAGTTTGCAACCCGAGACCCGGAAAGTCGTTTAAGCTAGCAAAATTCATCGAAAACCGACAAGGTAAACCCGTAATACTCGTTTAGGGGCTGTTTAGTATTAGGTTGTGACGTGCTTGTTGCTAGCTTGTGAAAATTTTCAGGGACATTAGGGATCATATAAATGAGTCCCTGTTCAAATTTGGTAATTTTTCGATAAACGGAGAATATTTGGTGAATTTATTCCCGTTTATGAGCGTTTATTTGGGAAAAATAGCTAAACATATTGAAAAATTATGAAACTTGGTTTTGGAGTTTAATATGGGATGGTAAGATCACTGGTAAAGTTTGGGAATCATTGGAAATGTCTAAGTATGGTTTGTGTAATCATGGCGTAACCGAATTTTAACAGCCGAAAAACGCACAAAAAGACATTTTGTAAAAAGAGTTAGGTTCTAGAAATTTTGCAGGGGCTATGTAATAACATTGAGGTCATTGGAAAAAATTATCAGATTTTTCGGAGGTCGTTTGATATAAACGGGCCATTTATTACATGATTATAACCTATTAAATGAATTTTTATAAATAAATAAATAATCATAAAATTTCTGAAAATATTTTTATAAAATTCTCCATGTCTTAATGTATTTTTACAAAAATTTACATAATTTATATATAATTACATATTTAGTTATGATTTATCAAAGATTTAAATTATAATTGTTTTAACGAAACCGGCAGTTTTGTGTTTAACGGACTGACTGGTATGTCAAAATATCAAAAGTGGTCAAATATCATATTTTTGAATGATATTAATAAAAACGAACTTTTTACGAGAATTCCGGACAATTCGGGTGGATTGTGCGCGTTTTGTATAATCAAACCCGTGTAAAAACGGAAACAAACCCTGCAATCAAACCAGACACCGAAACTTTAAAATTCTTTCATAAATCAAATTATTTTATCAATCAATATATTTACTTAAGTTTTATGTGATCTTACCTAATCCCGAAACGTATAAACGATCAACTGAGCTAGGCCCGGAAAACGGTGAAACTGAGCCAAATCCAGTTTTAAACATTTCATAGTATACAAAGTCACAATCTAAGACTATGGTCATGTTCTGGGCCTAACAGCTATACCCAGATTATCTATACAGCCCGATTTAGCTTGAACACTGTACTAGTAATAACGATACGATACCGTTTATAGGAATCAGGCTATAAACGAGACATCTGACTATTTGATACGTGATTTCTGTGCGAACTACGATAAGGTGAGTTTCACGACCCCCACTTTCTAAACTGTTTTACGAACTTTTGGGGTGAAAAGCATGTTTACATATACTGATATACTTGAAAACGTGTGATGATGTGGATTATCTAAGTACTAACAGTTGACAAGTCCCCACAAACACAAGTGATTAACTTCGTGCCGGTGGCGTGTGGATAGTACTATCGGTTTGACAAACCCAACTGTGACAGAGCCGGTGGGGTAAGCCGGAACATATGTAAAACCAGTTGCACATTGTCATTATATATTTACATACTGCTATGTGGTGTTAGACATAGTACATACATGGGGGAAAATTGGCTGTTAAATGCCAACAGGAGTGCATGGGCAGGAGAGGCCATGCAGTATAGCTCGTTTCGGTTTCACTTGTGGCTTAGTATAATGCATCATACACAGACATATATACATACACACTGTAAACTTTACGAACTCGTGTACTGATTTCATTGAAACTCGTGAAACTTGAAACTCACCAACTAGACGTAGTTGACCCGTTTTAACATGCTTTTCAGGTAAAGCAAAAGTGGAATGATTTGCTTACATGCTTGGTGTTAGAAAGACAAGTTGCATAGCTGTGAATAGACGCTGATATAATACTGTTTAAGAAGCTCGTAAACCGGTTATGAGTTTTTCACCTAGTTTGTAAACATAGTACCTACCAATGTAATATGATGTAAATTAGCTGTTGAATTTTCTTTATAAACAATGTTGTTGATACCAGTGTTATCTGTTACATTCCCGTATTACGCTTCCGCAACTACCTAGTCGGGGTGTGACAAAAGTATTTTTAATTCTTTTATTTAATAAATTTAGTAGATTGTTTTTATTTTGAGAAATTCCTTAAGAATTCCCTTGTTTTGTTTTTACTCCCGCACCTTAAAGCATGGGAGTATGACATGTTCTCGTAGTAACTGAAAGGGAGAGAGAACTTTGAGTCGGACCTTTGCAAAATGATTCCAAGAATCAAAGGTAAGACGATATTCCTTACCTGGAAGATAACCTGACCACAGAACGCGATCTTATAGGCCAAAGCAAAACAAATATCATACCACCGGAACTTTAAGTGGTCAACGTGACCGGTTACGGTTACATTCCTTATACAAAAACCGAATTCACGGTGGTTCGTGGCTAAATTCGGAAAAAATTCCAATACTATATTATTAATTTTTTAAAGTGTTTAGTTGGGTGAAAAAACCATGTACGCCAATGGGCACTCCAACTATCCATTTCTCAACCCGTTTTTGACTTGATGTTTGGTTGGAGCGTACCGTTCGTGTTGGTTCATGAGATACTCCAATTGCTCATGTGTGAATCCGTTAGTTCGTTATTTAGTTGGGTCATTTAAAATTCCATGTAACGCTCATGGGCCGACCAACTCAATTGCTTTGATAATTCGTTATTTGTTGGGCCATTTAAAATGACATGAAACGCTCATAGGAGGCCCAACTCACAAATCGATGTTTTGCTATTTAGCTCGGCCAATAAAATGCCATAGAAAGCTCATGGAAAGCCCAACTCACAAATTTATTTATTTTGGTATGCTAACAAGTTTGGACAATAAAATGCCACGGAAGGCTCATGGAAAGCCCAACCCATCGAAGGATATTCGTTATTCATTTATTTAATTGATTTTACTTGATGAAAATTTCAAGATGTGATTTATTCACTTTACTCCAATTAATCAAAGTATTTTAATTCCCATGATTTGACACAATCCTCCAGTCACATTTATCACATTTTGCTTAACCAATTATCATTTTGTTATGTTATATAAATTATCTTCCCTCAATTATTTCATTTTATTATAATCTCAAACTATCAAACATGTTTCAATCTTTAGCTTCAACTTTAACTATTACTTCCTCCGTCCCGGTCAAAGTGTCTTAGTTTGAAAAACACAAAGTTTAAGGTGGATTGAATGATTACCTTTTTTGCTAACCAAATGACAAAAATGCCCTTGGAAAATGGGTCCACCATATTGTTTATTAATGCTAGTTGTGTGTGCTTACGGGTAAACTTGAAATTTGACTAATAAATTTTGAAAGCGGACATTTGTAATGGGACAAATAAAAAAGGAAATATAGACACTTTTAATAGGACGGATGGAGTAACATTTTAGTACTTCTTTTTTTCATTAATCTCGTATTACTTCTCATTTTTCACAACTTATCTTACATCTATAAATCTTTATTATTAAAATTCAATTATTGTAATTTTATTATTAAATTGAGTTTTTCATCATTTAAATTTAATTTCCAGTATTAAATTAAATATTCCATTAATTAATTTAATTTTTATTATTAAATTGACTTTTTCCTTCTTGGTTGAATTTCTATGGATATCCATGTATAACTCAATCACCCATTTCATTTATTGATATTTTCACTACTATTGTTAAAAACCTGTGGTGGTCCATAGTGTCTCAATGATCTGTTTTCATTTTTATTAAATTTCGGTATTTAGTTGAAAGTACCCGGTGGTTCGTGGATATTTCAACTCCCTACTTCGATTTTCGTTACATCTTGAGAATTTTGAATTTTTCGGTGACGACTTCGTTAGTTGTTAGAATAACCATGGTGATTCACGCATTTCTAACCCCGCGTTTCTCTTATTTTATTATATTATTTCACATCTTATTTTCAGTATCACTATTAACTAATATTCGTTATTTACTTAACTAATAATTCAATTTGCTTATTTCATATTATTTATAACGATTTTGTGAAAATAGGAAGATTCCTCGTAATTCGTGGATACTCCAATGACACACCTTATATTGTATCTAATTTTAAAAATTTATTTGGAATAGGACTATGTTAGTGATTCGGGAATATCCGCTTCCCAATTTAATCTATTAATGATTTGTTTGAATAAGTAAATTTTCGCATTTCCATTAATGTTTCAATTATTATTTACCATTTATTTTAATATTTAATCTTATAATTTGAATTTATCTCATCTCAAATTTACAACTTGCAATGCTATAATTTCATATCAATTTTTCTCTTTAAATTTCATAACAATTCATCAAAATCTTCGTTAACCTTGTTCAAACCTATAATATTGATCTTGAAAATTTCATTTCTAACGTTTGTAATATTTAAAGATTTCACATGTTATTACTTATTTTAAGACTTGTTGTTAATTAAACTATTAATTTAACCTTCACTTAATTTTTGTTGTTGATATTTTTTTATATATTTATTAAAAAAGAATCTTATTTGTTATTTTCTGTTATTTGTAAAGTTCATGAAAGTTCATTAGTTATCTTATATTCCTATCCTCGTTCATCACTCTTATCGAGCTAGGATTTCATTTCCTTTAAATTTTAAAATTTATACATTCATATCAAAAGGTATTTAAAAAAAGGTTCAGTGTTTTCATTAAACAAACTCGAAGGTTTACCTCGTTGTTTTAATTCAAATAATTTCATGCATTTATGATCTTTTAACTTTACCTTTAATATTAATTAAAAAACTTTTTACTTTCCCACAACATGATGTTTTTAAAATGTTTTGTAACCCAAACAATGGGACGAATTATGTGGGTCATCCGACGATCTAAATAATTATAGATGCATACATAATTATCCAAGTCCTCGCATGGAAATCATAGTACGTACAGTTGTGTGTCATAATCTAGAATCAAAAGTAGTTTTGGATAACGGTACAAATGTAAAGATGATAAGGATATGGTGGATACGCCGCTGGTACATCCTATATATATGTTCCCTTATCAAATTTTCATTTGGAGCGTTGCTCCGGCTATTAGAAGTTCCATGTTATGGTAAATTTTAAATTTTATTTAAAAATATTTTCCTTAAAGTTTAATTGTTTATAAAACGATTATGTTTTAGTTTTCTTAATTTCGGGACGAAATTCCCTAAAGTATGGGAGACTGTAACATCTCAGAATTTTCGTATTTGTATTCATTTATGTTTAAACCGATTCGGGAATGTAATTTGGATCTTTCGAACTATTTAAAAATTGTATTTATTGGTATTTAACTTGGTTTAACTTATTTTATAATTTCATAACTTTCAATCATGCCAAATAGTCCTAAACAACTTTCAGAATTGCTTAAAATGGCTAAAAATGCATTTTCGGAACTTCAGGGACCAAAATTGACAAAAAGGAAAATATCAGATTTGTTTCCATGCCGCGTAGCGCAATTTGGGACGCCTAGCTGGTCGCGGGGCGTGGCGAGACCCCCAGATCAAGAAGATTTGTTTATTTTAAGTCATAACTCGTGTTTAATGCTAAATCGCTTATTTTTTTGACCAAATCGCGTGTTTTAAGCTCCACGAAAACCCTCCTAGACTTGGTACATGTCCATATACACTAGCTCCTTCCTCAAGAACAAATTTTGGTTTATTTTTAGTTGATTTTCTCATTAAACAAGAGATTCTTGCTTAAACGAGTCTTTTGACTAAAATTAACATTAGTTTACTATTCCTACATAAACAAGGCCATTATAACCTGCAAAACCTCTTCCCTAATCCTTAATTTACCTTGTATCAGTCGTCACTTTCAAGATAAACCCGTTCTTCCATTCGTTCTTTATTATTTTCTTCAAGATTGTTCGTATTCAAGTTGGCTTTGGTGTTTTCCCGGTGTTTGACTCCGTTTTCTCATCAATCTAAGCACTTTTCGGGTAAGTTGTCTTTTGTAAAGTTGTTCCTTATTGTTTAATGATCAATAAACCTTAATCAATTTCTAAGATTGAGGGGAATTGACAGGCCAATTGGACTCCAACCCGTTTAAGAGCATATCGGTCAACAAAGTTGACTTATCGATTTCTATCACTTCTGGTCAGAAACGACTTTTGATCCAGAAGAATTTAAGTTTAATCTTGAGATTTTGAGTGTACTGACCAAAACCAACTTCTGACTCATTTTTTAGATTCTGGTTAGTACCAGCTCGCTTATTAATTGAAAATCTCATAACTGGAGTTCTATACATCCGTTTGGGTTGATTCTAGCGGCTATGTTCTCGGTTTTGACTCTATTTTATTTTGTATAAGTCACAGATCTGGTTGGATCAGACCACTTGTCACATTAATTTTATTCGTTTATTCTATCTCTCGGTTTATTCACTTAATAGTCAAGGTGAGAAGTCATTCCCCACTTTTTCAGCTTTTAAACATTTTGGGGACACTTGCTTACTTATCGGTATTTACTTGGTATATATTATTCGCACTAGCACATTGTGTGTGTTGTGCGTTATCAATTGAATGACTAATTGCTTTTTGTTTTGGTTGTTTATTTCATTGTTTTTCTGAGAGGTCCATCAGAAGTCTAGCATGTAAGTATGATCATACGTCGTCTTAGTAGCCAAAGCTAAATTCGCTAGGCAATGGTCAACAGACATCCACATTTGCATTTGGTTGTCACAGTGGCCAAAGCCTGATTCGCTAGGGAATGGTCAACTGACACAACTATTTGCTCATGGTTTGATTGATTTATACTCACATTATCATTTTTGCTCGTTTTACTTACACATTATTATTATGTCAAAGCTGCTGACTTTTCTCACTCAACCTCGTGTTGACAAATCTATATTATTTTGTACGTATTTTTAGGATTATCATTTGGTTTGAAGCTAAGGTGAAGAAACAATTAGAGAGACCTTAGTTAATGAAATAAAAGATATATATGTAATATTTTATTTTGGTAACTTGTTAAACTTTGTGTACTTGATTGAAATTTTGTAATAAATAAATAATAAGATATTGTCATATTTTAAAATAGTATGATAGTACTTTGTGAGCTGTGAACCAACGGTTCACACCCGGCATTTCAGCCTTAGTTTGGGGTGTGACATTTTAAGAAAGAAGAAAGAAAGACTACTCAAAGTCTTTAAATCTCATAAGAAAGCAATCGCTTGGAAAATCAGGGACATCAAAGGCATCAGCCTGTCATTTTGCACTCAAGAGATTCTGATGGAAGAAGACTTCAAACCCGTATTGCAGCACCAGTGACAATTAAATCTAAACATGCAAAACACGGTGAAAAAGGAAGTACTTAAACTTTTTGATGCAGGATTGATTTGCCCCATTTCCGATTCTCCTTAGGTAAGTCCTGTTCAAGTAGTTCCAAAGAAAGGAGGAATGAGAGTAGTTACCAATGACAAGAATGAATTGATTCCTATGAGAACCATCATGGGATGGCAAGTTTGCATATTATCGCAAACTCAATGATGCCAGACAGATCACTCTCCTCTCCCGTTTATTGATCAAATGCTCGAACGTCTATGTAGAAAAATGTACTATTGCTTTCTAGACGGGTTCTCTGAGTATTTTCAAATTCTAATCTCACCTAAAGATCGGAGAAAACGACATTCACATGTCCCTGTGATACATTCGCTTACCGACAAATGCCCTTTGGATTGCGTAATGCTCCAGCTACTTTTCAACGCTGTATGGGAGCTATATTTCATGACATGATTGAGGATTCAATGGAAGTCTTCATGGATGACTTCTTTGTCTTTGGCGGTTCCTTCGATCTATGTCTTGAAAATTTGAAAAGGATGCTATCATGATGTGAGGAAGCCAACCTTGTGTTGAATTGGGAAAAATGTCACTTTATGGTTAAATAAGGTATTGTTCTCGGGCACAAGATCTCTCAAGCAGGATTAGAGGGGGATAGAGCTAAAGTTGAAACCATTTCCAAACTTCCACCATCCACATCTGTTAAATCCGTCCTAGGTTTCCTTGGCCATGTAGGTTTTTATCGTCGTTTCATCAAGGACTTTTCAATGACAACCCGGCCAATGACACAACTTCTTGAAAAGTATGTTCCATTCATCTTCTTTGAAGTATATTTGGATGCATTCCAAACTCTGAAGGACAAACTTGTTGATGCTCCAAATAAGGTAGCTCCAGACTGGACACTACCATTCGAACTCATGGGTGATGCGAGCGACTTCGCAATTGGAGCAGTATTAGGACAAAGGAAATAAGCACTTCCTTCCAATCTACTATGCTAGAAAGACTCTTAATGATGCTCAAGACAAAACTAACGAGAAGGAGCTGTTGGCTGTGGTATTCTCTTTCGAAAAATTTCGTTCTTACCTAATCCTTTCAAAAACCATAATCTACATCGATCATGCGGCTATTAAGTACGTGTTCACCAAACAAGATGCTAAACCCCGTCTGACCCGACGGGTTTTGATTCTATAAGAATTTGACATCGAAATCAAGGACAAGAAGGGTGCTGAAAATCTTGTAGCTGATCATCTTTCTCGTTTGGAATGTCCAGCATCAGAAGAAACAATGGGGGTTAAGATAAATGAAAATTTCCTTCATGAATTTCATATGCATATCCAAATGCATGAAAGACATCATCCTTGGTTCGCTGATATAGCAAACTACAAAGCCAGTGGAATCGTTCTCAAAGGAATGACCTATCAGCAGAGGAAGAAATTTTTCTCTGACATCAAATATTAATTTTGGGAAGATCCTTACCTATCCACATAAGAGCTGATCATGTCATACAAAGATGCGTATCTAGAGAAGAAACACGCAAGATCCTGAAACAATGTCATGAAAGACCCGCAGGAGGTCATCATGGAGCATCGGAAACTACAAGAAAGTATTCGACACCGGTTTATATTGGCCTACCATCTACCAAGAAGTAAAAAAAATGGTTTACTCGTGCGATGCATGCCAACGTGCCAACAGCATCTCATCCAGAGAAGAAATACTACAGAGACCAATCCAGGTCTACGAAATATTTGGCGTTTGGGACATCGACTTTAGGGGACCATTTCAAACATCATTTGGTCATTGTTACATCCTAGTCGAAGTTGATTACGTGTCAAAATGTAAGCTTTACCCACTAATGATGCTAGGGTGGTGGTCAAATTTTTGAAGAAACTATTCTATCATTTCGGTACTCCCAAGGCACTTATAAGCGATCAAGGAACACACTTCTGCAATACACAAATGGAAAAGGTATTGGCAAGATACGGAGTGCATCATCGACTCACTAAACCTTATCACCTATAAACAAGTGGTCAGGTGGAAGTAACAAATCAGGATATCAAATGAATCTTGGAAAAACTGTTAGTCATAATTGCAGAGACTGGTCGGAAATATTAGACAACCATCTGTGGACTTTCCGTACTGCATACAAAACTTCTATAGGTACAAAACCGTTAAAATTAGTGTGCGGGAAGGCATGTCATCTTCCAATTGAGCTCGAATTGAAAGCCTATTGGGCACTTAAAACTGCCAACCTTGATCTGCAATCCACTAGGAAAAACAGATTCATACAGCTACACGATCTAGACGAACTGAGGATGCAAGCTTATGAAAATTCAAGGATTTACAAAGAGCAGACGAAAATACTTCATGATGCATGTCTAAAAGGTGAAAAAAAATTTAAAGAAGGTGACCAGGTACACCTTTATAACTCTCGCCTTCGTTTATTTCTAAGAAAAATGAGGTCTAGATAGTCCGGACCATTTAAAGTTAAGGAAGTTTTTGAGTATGGAACCATCGAACTAATTCAAAAAGATGGACATAGTGACGTAGGCTGTCGCGGTTTACTCAAAAACAATTAATTAAAGACTTAAATACCTATAACTAGTACGGGTAAGTAAGGTCGTCTCCACAGGGACTCAAAGAAAGTGCAAGTTTATTTAATTTATAACTAATTATTTAATCTAAGCGGGCAGACGATGTCAAGCAGTTTTTAGAAAAAGATTTAATTAAAACTAATGAGTACTTAAAACGATTTGTAAATAATATTAATGAAAAGTATTCATTCTAGGTTCGGGTTATGTGTTCCGTACGTTAATCACAGATTCTCTACTCTTTGGTTTTGTAATAATTGCTAGTCCTATGGTTTGATTTATGATGACAAACGATACCCTAACCGAATTGTTGACACAAATGAACCCGGACACCACAATTACCAATTCTATATCTAAGACAACTAACTCAATGATAAGGTTTGATGATTCTAGTCCAATGACACAAGAGCTTAACCCTAAATGTTGATGAACAACCAAACAAACGTTACACAAATCAATAGTCGCAAACACAAACTTTAAATAACCAAATAACTAATTAAGCAAGACAAATCATATAAAATCAATCAAGCTATAATCATTAAGCATTAGAATCTGATCAAAACAGTACTTCACACAAAACCTTAGCCTAGAACAAACACACACGACTAGTCGGACATCGACATAATCGATAAAGCACTTATCTTGATGAACATATGATCAATGATGGAACCGGAAGCTTCGGGATGGCTGAAAATCGTCCTAGAACACCTCTCCTGCCTCTGGAAGTCGTAATAATCCAAATGGGGAGGTTAAGGGTTTATATAAGGCAAAACCTAATTTTTGCCGACATTGATCATCTTCGCGTATCGCGAAGATGCTAGGCGTGCTCCTTCATGTATCGCGAAGGACAAACTAGTCGCGGCCTGAATCTTGCAACCTCACGTATCGGAAAATTGTTCCCCTTCATCTTCGCGTATCGCGAAGTTGCAATTTTTTCAGATTTATTATTTTCTTTTCTTGACTGCCTCATGATGCGTGCACTTCCAATATCTCACTTCTTGATCTTCGTTCCAAGCCTATAAATATCCTCATTAAGCTCCATAGTTTCCAATGTCCTGAAAACACATAACATTGCTTCAAGTACCATAGTTCATTCATTTATTTAACTAAAAAAAACTAATTAATATACAAAATAAACTAACTTTTACCCAACCATCACATCCCCACACTTATCCTTTTTCGTCCCGAAAAATATTTTGCAATGGAATCAGAATCAGAGATCATTCTTAAAATACTTTATAGATTATCTTAATTAAGCACAAAGAACACAAAAACCACGATTGCGACGAACGCCTTAATACTTACCAGGAAAAATAAGGTGCGACAGTTTTATTAGTTCGTATGATTAAAATGAAACCCACACCTCAAAGACCTGAAACCGCCTTACCATGCTTCATTATAGTTTTACCGAACCAGACCACCCCAACTTGACCTAAACCTTAAAATTAGACGATAAAAATTTTGCACATTTGTACAATTTTTCAAGCCCTTATGTAATAGCTAAGACAATCTTGGATATTTTTATCGAACCAAAACCCAAACTTAAGCATTAAAGTCTACCAAAATGGCCATTAGATATGATTAAGGTGCAATTAGGTAACCAACTAGTAAATAGCCCCCACTACATGACATGCCCCCGTTATCAAGCAATACCCCGAAGTCCATCACCATACGTGAGTAGGAACGAATTCATCTGTAGGGCTTACATATGACGTGTCCCGTGTGGTCCGTTTCTTAATGGTAATGAGACGCGAGCACGAGGACCCCATATGACTAACATCGTGGATGATCAAGTCAGTAGTGAATTTGTACTTTGAAAGCACTTTTTGTGATCATGTTTATTGACTTATGAATTGGCAGATAAACTGCGAGTTTGCTCTTTTTAAGCTTTTTTAATATGAATAAATCCATTTAGGATTTACGCATACAAGATGATAAACCGCATACCGACCCATGGTCTCCGTTCCCCGAGGCATCCCATCAATACATGATTTAAGGCCATAAAACCATACGCCTATGAAGTGTTAGCCACTTAACTAGCAGTTTTTTCATTTATGTTTATATCACAAGCCATTTAGCATACTCTAATGTAAGCCTATCCAACCACTGTACTATAGACTATTCATATTAAAATATATTTTTGGTGATCAAATCTAATAGAAAGGCTTGAGTATGGTCTAATCTTTCATTCCAGTCCTTACACAGGCTTAGCTAAACAAACAAAACCCTGAAGGTGTTTCCCACTAAAATCAAGCATTTAAAGTTCAATTAAGTCAACAATCAAATTATCCTTTCATTCTCAAGGCTGAGCCTACCAATTCATCCCAAATTAAGTGTGTTTCCGTTTTATTTATCTCATATTATATAATAATTTTGAAAAATAACCCCCGATTTTTCTATCATTTTCCATTTATTATGCAAAAATCTTAATTCAAGGAACATTAAAACTTTTAAATTTTTTCAATTTCTCCCTTATCCCCACACTTGAGGCAAACATTGTCCTCAATGTTTTAAAAATTAGCAATTAAAATTAGGGACGGGGTTAAAATTCATTTTGACAATTTTAAAAATCTTGCCTAATGTGATGGTGGTTATTTAATATACAAAAATACAATTACACTTGTAACACAAAACTAATAAAACAAATAAGGTTATGAAAACAAAATCAACTGATAAATAAGAAATACTCTCATGTGCAACTCTCGTGCTCTTGGTGATCTCTCAGTGAACCTTACCTCCTCAATTCTCAAAATAAAATCTGCAAACTCACACACGTGTAGAAGCAAGCTTCTCACAAATGTTAAAAAAAATATAGGTCTTTTAAACCGTATACAAAACCATTAATTTTAAATTACCGACCGAGATTAATAAATTTCATAACCAAATTTGTTAAACGAGTAAAAATGTTAAAAGACCTAACTCACTTTCGTAGGAAGCACGATTGCACTTACCGTATGCAAAAAGCTCTTTAAACCCCCCCCCCCGGTAGCCCGGGTGAACGAGTATGGTCTCGTATGGGTTTATAGTGAACTACACCCACAAAGTTCAACTACAACAATAATATACACAAGCAACCACCCAAAAGAATAAATCCCATCAAGTATCCTAACCAAACCACCCATATCAAAATAATAATATCAGTACAACCCAGAAGATAATAAAAGCATAATAAAATAAACCAGAAAATAAGACCCAAAACATTGATCGGGACAGCTGCATCCTTCAACAGCTACTACTCATCAGAATCCTCCTGGTCATCATCATCACCAGCTCCTGATCCTCCTACACCTGCATCGTAAAATCCACATGTGCCATACTGACCATAACCACTATAACCAGAATCTCCACCATAACTACCAGCCCCACCAGATCCTCCTCCATATACATTGCCCAGTGCCACCCATATCAAAACCATTAGTAGCAGGCGGCGGCGGCTGCAAAGTACCCGGTAATGGAATGTTCCAATGATCAAATATGGTCCTGAAGTAACCCCGCGACTCGTTTCTATACTCTCTGAACTCGTCTCGATACCCATGCAATTCATCCCGCATCTGTAATTGTTGCTCGAACATGTAGTTTAAGGTCATGGGCTGCAGGTGCTGGTGATGTACCGGTCGTGGACTGGGCTGTCTCCTCTGACGTGGTCGGGTAGGTGGCCTCTCCACACGTTGCCCCCTCGAACTACCCTCTGCTCTCGCCTCCACCATCCGCGGTGGATCTCCATAAGTCATTATACCCGCTTTCTGAGCATCATCAATCGTCACAACAGAGGTATCCGGTCCGTCCTCAAAATAATCTACCGAATAACGTCCAAACACACCCAACGACTCCGAGTAATCATGGGCCCCAATGCCAACTGAGTCGTGGTCGCACTTGCTCTACGACCTCCCCTTGCAAAGGAACTTAACAACAACGTAGTTCAATTCACATTCATACCCCCAACCGTGGCCATTAAACACATCAAATCAATATTATTACCTTTATCCTTTCCCGACTTTCAGCCCATGAATGTGGAAGCAATTACCTTATGTAGATACATGTGAAATGGATCCCGAATTTGCGAGGCAACAACAGTACTCGTATGCTCGCCATCTCCAATAGTCCTCCAAAATGTAGCCAAATCGTTAGTCGAAATCCAGTGAGGCCGAGAAGCAGTCGACCCTTTAGTAAACCCCCGAATACTTTCTCGAAACTCGGGACCAGCTACCTCATGTTCCCCATACAAACCTGCAATCACAGCAAACTGGCTCAACGTAAACTAAAACAACTCTCTCCCCAACGCAAAACTGACCGCGTATGGCTCATCAAACTTTTTCGAATTATGTCTAAAAGTGGAGTAAAACTCGTAAATCAGCTCCACATACTGCTTCTGCTCAAACCCCAGAATATCTGCCCAGCGTCCCGGTAACAAACTATTAAGTCTCGGAACTTGCCCAATAGATTCCAACACCTCCCAATCAAACGTACGATGTCGGAATATCTCCATGTCACGAATCTGCCTAAACATCTCATATTTTGGAGTATCAGAGAGGAATCATAATATGATGTGGTCCTCCACATCTCCCACGATGATATCCTCAACTGCAGCCCCAAAAACCTCAATCTCGTTATCTACATATCTGATCGGCACACGCGCATACTGCTGAGAGGTAGAGTTAAACGTTTGTTGTTGTTTGGACCTTTTCATCGACATCTGCAAATAGATATACCAAATAAGTTCATGTCAAAACAACGATGAGCGACAACCGTATAGCATTTACGGTCGCGGTTGCCCTCAATAATCTAAATCATAATAAAAATTATTTTTCAATTTTAAATATTTTTTTTTATATCAACTAAAATACTCAAAATAAATTCTTCAAAACCGCATGTGCAAAGACACAACGTGACAAAATCACACCCGACAAATTTACTAACAAACTAACCAACAAAACACTTGGAATTCATTCTTTTCCACAAACCGACACATACTTGTTACTTTTCAAAAACTTTTTACGACCCCTTTTGCCAAAAAAATTCCCATCATTCAAAAACACACAACATCACCGACATCTTAACAAAATACCGACCCAAACTCACAAACTTTTGTTAAACCTTTACAAAATTTTGACTCGACAAATCGCCGAAAAATTATTCCGGTGAACAAAAATCTTTTGAAAACACTATCATTCATCAAAAACTTCACAACAAATTCCAAAATCCGGCCAAAACGTCAATAATCCGGTGAACCCATCCTAAAAAATCCGACATCAATTACCCACGAAATCACTAAACCCATCAATCCCGACCAAAACACACCCAATAACATGCATTCATCAACCCCAACAATTTGAGATGCACCATTCAAACTAGAAACAAATCAATTGTAAACAAAATAAAACACATACCTTTCAATTGGATTCGTCAAAGATGATAAAATTAAACAATGAAAGTGATGGTAACGATAGTGGCAGCCGGCGACGGTGGTGACAGGGGTGGTGGCGGCCGGAATTATGATGTGTGGATAGGGTTAGAGATAAGAAAGATATGGTGAGAGTGATGGGAAATCCGGATTTTTATAAATTTTTTCGTCAGATCTGTGCATCTTCGAGTATCGAGAAGATGCAGGCCTTGCATCTTCGCGTATCGCGAAGTTGCAAGTCTGACCATTGACCTTGACCGTTGACTTTAACTGACCATTTGACTTCCAGTATCTTCGCGATATGCAAAGATGCACTTTCTAAAAGCAACAAATTTTAACGGTTTTCAGCTTTAAAATATTAATCTTTTTAGTGTTATTCGAGCTGATGTCCTCCGCCACCCACTTCGGTTGCCACATATCAATCACCTACGTACCTGGGGCTCCCTCTAGCGACGCATGTGCTTACCAATTTCTCTCCAACGCTAATCATCGTGTCGCTTCCCCACACTCGATCCTTGCTCTACACTGCACGATTTGAGGAAAACTATTAGCTAACTAGACTCAATATACAAAGTTTACAACTTACAAATGCCGGGTTGCCTCCCGATTAGCGCTGAATTGAATGTCTACAGCTCGACATTTCTTGGTTCCTCAATCAACCGAATAAGTCGGCTCGTCCGCCAAAAAGTAAACCTCCGACTCATGTATCTCTTTATTCATATCCACATCCTCCAAATAGGGCTTCAACCGATGACCATTCACCACTTGAATCAGATGATCATCAAAATATTCGATCTCAACTTCACCGAATTTTCCAACTCTCTTGACTTGATAAGGTCCCGTCCACTTGCTCTTCAATTTTCCCGGGAAAAGTTTCAATCTTGAGTTGTACAACCACACTCGTTGCCCCTCCTCAAACGTCCTTCTTCTTAGCTTAGCATCGTGAACTCTCTTCACTTGTCTTTATATGCGGATGCACATTCATAAGCTTCATCTCTCAATTCTTCCAACTCGCATATGTTCAACTTTCTTTGTTTACCTGCACACTCAAAATCTAGATTAATATTTTTAACCGCCCATAGCGCACGATAGGCTAGCTCGACAGGTAAATGACAACCTTTTCCATAAACCAACCGATAAGGGGTGGTTCCAATAGGCGTTTTATAAGTTGTCCAGTAAGCCCATAAAGCATCATTTAGTTTTTTGACCAATCCTTCCGATCGGGCCTTACTGTTTTTTGTAAAATCTCTTTTATTTGCCTATTAGAAACCTCCACTTGCCCACTCGTTTGAGGGTGATATGGAGTGGCAATACGGTGGTTTACGTCATACCGTTTAAGTAGTTTGCCAAAATTAAAGTTTTTGAAATATGAACCCCCATCACTAATGATAACGCTAGGGACACCAAAATGTGAAAAAATATTAGACTGGACAAACTTACAAGTCATTCGTCTTGGTGGCCATTGCTTCTACCCATTTAGACACATAATCGACCGCCACCAAGATATATGGATTACCGAAAGAATTAGAAAACGGGCCCATGAAATCAATCCCCCAAACATCAAAGATGTCGACAACGAGGATTGGTTGCATGGGCAGCTCATCCCTCTTTGAAATACCCCCCATCTGTTAACATCTAACACAATTCTTAACAAACGCTGCGGCATCCTTGAATATGGTACGCTAATAGAACCCGCATGCAAGCACTCGATGTCCTATGTTCTAGCCGCTGAAATGGCCTCCACAAGGTGATGAGTGGGCATGATACAAAACACTCTGCATCTCTTCCTTCGGTATGCACCGCCTCATCACTTGATCCGCTCCAACTCTGAACAAATCCGGATCTTCCCATGCATAGTGCTTCACCTGTGAGAGGAAGTGCTGCTTCTTCTTCTTTGGCCAAAACTCCGGAATTGTATTTGCAACAAGAAAATTAAAAATGTCAGCATACCCTGGCAAAGTTGAAACAGAAAAAAATTGCTCATCCGGGAAAGACTCATTGATGGCCCTTTCGTCTCCTCTTCTTCTTGTCCCACAAGTCTCGATAAATGATCCGCAACCACGTTCTCGCTTCCTTTCTTATCGCGGATCTCCACATCAAACTCTTGGAGCAGTAAAATCCACCTGATCAAGCGCGGCTTCGCGTCCTTCTCCTCCATCAAATACTTGACTGCTGTGATATGAAAAAACAATAACCTTTCTCCCCCAAATGTAAGATCGAAAGTTATCAAGTGCATATACTACCGCGAGCAACTCTTTTTGCGTAGTATGGCAACGGGCTTCTTATCCACCCGTTGACCCAACACGGCCCCGACCGCGTAATCACTTGCATCACACATAATCTCAAATGGGAGTGACCAATCAGGTGACAACAAGACCGGGGCTTCAACCAATTTGTTTTTTAGGACATTAAATGCATTAAGACACTTTTCGTTTAAAAAAAATGGTACATCTTTTAATAAAAAAATTACACAACGGTTTAGATATGACACTAAAATTCTTGATGAACCGTCAGTAAAAACCGGCATAACCCAAAAATGCCCTTATCCCTTTTATATTAGTAGGCAGTGGTAAATTAGATATGACTTGGATTTTCGCCCGGTCAACCTCAATCCCCCTACTTGAGATGACATGTCCCAAAACCATCCCCTCTTGAACCATAAAGTGGCTCTTTTCCCAACTTACGACCAAATTCGTTTCCACACATCTTTTTAAAACTTTAGTTAATTCATTTAAGCATTTTTTCAAAAGATGAACCAAAGATAGAAAAATCGTCCAGAAAAATTTCAAGTGAATCCCCGATCATATCTGAAAAGATACTCATCATGCACCTTTGAAAGGTGGCCGGGGCCTTACACAAACCAAAAGGCATTCGCCAAAATGCGAAGGTGCCGTATGGACACGTGAAAGTGGTCTTATGTTGGTCATCGGGGTGAATAGCAATCTGATTGTACCCCGAATAGCCATCTAGAAAACAATAAAACTTCTGACCTGCAAGTTTATCGATAATCTGGTCAATGAACGGTAAAGGAAAATGGTCTTTAGATGTTTCCGCATTCAACTTCCTATAATCATCACAAATCCACCACCCGGTTACCGGTCGGGTGGCGATTTCCTCACCTTTCTCATTACGGGTTATCTGAATACCCGTCTTCTTTGGAACTGTTTGTGTCAAACTTACCCACGTGCTATCTGAGATCGGAAAAATGATACCCGCGTCCAACCATTTCAAAACCACTTTCTTCACTACCTCCCGTATGTTTGGATTCAACCTTCTTTGTGCATCATGAGCGGTTTTTGCCTCGGGGTCGGTGATGATCTTATGCATGACAATGGATGGGCTGATCCCTCTCAAATCTGCTATCGTCCAACCAATCGCCGCCTTATGCCCTCTCAAGACTTCCACCAACGCCTTCTCTTGCTCGTCTTCCAAATTCGCAGCGATAATGGTCGGTAATGTCTCTCCCTCTCCCAAAAACACGTATTTCAGGTGTTTCGGGAGCTCCTTCAATTCAATAGCCGGCGGACTCTCCAATGACGGTTTCAACTTTGAATCGATCGTATCGGGCAACCGCTCCACTTGCTGAGACCATGGCGGTTTCCCAATACTTTCCATATACAACTCCACTTCTCTCTCTTCTTCTTTTAACTGTAAGACATGCTCAACTGCTTTCCTGCAACACATAGCACACTCCTCTGTGGCATCATCCCCACTTTTGTGAGGGGTCAACCCATCAACGACTTCAGCCGTGAAGCATTCGTCACTCACCAGAGGGTTAGACACCTTTGAAAACACATTAAGCCTAAGATCTTATTACCAAATGCCATGTCCACTACCCCGGTTCTACAATTAATCAAAGCATTCGCGGTGGCCAAAAAGGGCCGACCGAGAATCACGTTCGGTTGATGTTTCGGGTCAACTGTCACGTAGTCTAGAACCAAGAAGTCAACCGGGTAATAGAAATATTCTATCATCACAATCACATCGGTCACGATTCCCCTAGGAAGCTTGAGTGTCAAATCAGCCAACACCACGGTGGTGTCGGCTTTTCTATGTAGACCAAAGTCGTACTGGTCATACAAGCTTCCCGGGAGAATACCCACCCCAGCCCCAAAATCTAACAACGCTCTAGTCATTTTAAAATCGCCCACTTGAATGTGTATGATTGGCGTTCCCGGATCTTGTAGCTTGGGTGGGAGGATACCCGTCAAAACCGAACTCACATTTGCAGTTAAGTCAACTTGTTTGGAAACTTGTGAGTTCGTTTTTGAGTACACAAGTCTTTCAAATATTTAGCATATGCAGGGACTTGTTTAATTGCATCTATGAGGGGTAAATTAATTTTTACTTGTTTAAAATATTTCCCACATTTCCTCCTGTTGTGGGCCCCTCTTTCTAAGTGTCGATGACGTCTCGGGGTTCACCAATGCCCGAGGGAACGGAACGGTTTTACTCGTTGAACCTGTCTCCTTGGCGGTTGGTGTTCCCATCTTAGTTTTAGTTTCAATTTTACATTTATTTGTTTGATTTGATTTAGTTTTTGGTTCAATTTCTACCTCATCGTCACTCTTCCCATCTTCCCCCAAGTCCTCCACCACACCTTCAACAAAAGGTGGTGGGTTACCCCATTATTATATATCTTACCGCTCCAAAGGGTACTTACCTGGTTGACATGAGTATTCTTACCATTCAAAGAGCTAGCACTCTGATGACTCGGGTTCTTCAAGGTATCACTCGGCAACTTGGATGGATTTCTCTTCAAACTCGCCACTTCCTCAGCAAGCTGGCTCACCTGTTTATCCCTCACAACATTGGCTTTATCTTGGAGCTCTAACCTTTGATTTACACTTTTATTTTGAGCCTCCTGATCAGTCTTCATCTGCTTCAGAAAATCCATCACATACATCTTTAATCGATTCTTCCTTATTACCCGAAGAACTTCCTTGACCTTGAGCCGCCCCTTGACTTTGCTAACGCTGCTGATAACTCTTCTAATAAACCTTATTATAACCCCCCGAATCTCTTTGATTATACCCGCTTAGACCGCTACCCCTCTCGTTCCCATATTGACGTTGATTTAACTCATAACCTGCTTTTTGGGAATTACCTTGAAAGTCCGGGTTTTGCTGCGTGTTCGGGTTTCCATAGCTAAAATTGGGGTGACTTCGGAGGCCCGGGTGATAGGTGTTTGAATTCATATGATTATTGTACCTCTTCTCACCCTGAACAAAGTTCACCTCCTCTTCTTCCTCTTCTTCTTCGTCTTCCAACACAACCCCACAAGTAGCCACTACATGGCCTATACCTCCACAACCCCCACAAACTAGATATACCTTTCCTGACTTGCCTTTCTCTTTCACTCCCACACCCATCAATTGATCCAACTTTCTCTCCAACCTAGCCATACGATCATCCGACTCACCACTAGCGATGACTTTCACAACCGCCCTTTTTACCATGCGATTCGACTGAGCTTGCCTCTTCGAGTTCATTGCATGCCTCTCTAAGTGTTGCCAATATTCATTCTCATTGTTAGTCAAAAACAACCCAATTGTGGTCGACTGAAGATCACGCACATCATCACTTGACAACCCATCATGAAACGCTTTGATCAACCCCATAATGCAATTCCATGATGTGGACAAGTTCTTAATAACCTTTTGAATCTCATAAAAGCTTCATGAAAAGTCTCACCGGACCCTTGTTGAAAATTTCTGATGGAGGTTCCGGCCTCGGATGTTCTTTGTGGGGTGTAGTACTCATCCAAAAACTGCTGAGCCAGATCTTGCCACATGTAAATACTTGCTGACGGTGGAGATAAGAACCACTGCTTCGCTAGATCTTTAAGGCTAAACTGAAACACAACTAGCTTGACTTCATCAGCAATGAACCCTTGACTCGAGATGGTGGCACAAATCGCATTAAACTCGCACAAGTGTAGGTATGGCTCTTCAGATGCTTTCCCATGAAAGGTAGGCATCCTGGTCAGGTTACTTTGTCTTACTGAAAACGTTCTTCCTTCGCTAACCGAGATCACAATGGGAAGCGGGTCCGTGGCCACTTGTGGAATGAAGTGGCGTTGAACCCCCCGAACGGGCGGTGGAATGAATGCCCTCGGGACCCCACCATCAAACTCGTACTCGGGAAATTGAGGCTCAGGAATCTTTTGTCTTCTTCTGGCTCGAACGGGTTCGGGTGTTCGGATTCGAGGGGGCTATTGTTGTCGTCATAATACCGACCCCCTTGAGCATCCTCCATCTCTTCCTCATCCTCAAACTCATCTAATAATCTCCGCCGATTAGCTACCCTTTCAAATTCAAAATTTACCCGATTATTTGGCAGTTCAGACCGTATAGAGCGATCATCTCTCATATTGTACTGTCTCTGAGTTCTTCGGTTTTGGTTCTGGTTAACATGTTGATGTAGTGGTGGGTTTGGTAGGTTTAATGGTGGTAAGTCATGGACTGGAGGGTTTTGTGGAATGGGTTGTTCTTGGTGTGGTGGTGGGTTACTATTCTAGGGTTGAAACACCGGTGGCATTGGGTATGGGTTTTCTTCCTGATGATTCATGTCTTCTTCTTTCGGTCTCGAAGTTTCACCCCTTTTCTGTTTTGCTCGGTTTCTTCTCGTGGCTTTCTCGATCTCAGGATCAAACTGCAACACCTCCTTGTCTCAAGCAAATTAACTGCACACACCAAACAAGCACACCCCGCGTAAAATCAACGAAGAAAAGAAATTAAACTAAAATTAAACTAAATTATGCTAATTTAAACTAAACTAAACTAGACTAAACTAGCACTAAGCGTGTTGAGTCCCCGGCAACAGCGCCATTATGATGTAGGCTGTCAAGCAGTTTATTTAATTTATAACTAATTATGAAAGTGAAAGTTTATTTAATTTATAACTAATTATTTAATCTAAGCTGACAGACGATGTCAAGCAGTTTTTAGAAAAAGATTTAATTAAAACTAATGATTACTTAAAACGATTTGTAAATAATATTAATGAAAAGTATTCATTCTAGGTTCGGGTTATGTGTTCCATACGTTAATCAAAGATTCTCTACTCTTTGGTTTTGTAATAATTGCTAGTCCTATGGTTTGATTTATGATGACAAACGATACCCTAACCGAATTTTTGACACAAATGAACCCGGACACCATAATTACCAATTCTATGTCTAAGACAACTAACTCAATGATAAGGTTTGATGATTCTAGTCCAATGACACAAGAGCTTAACCCTAAATGTTGATGAACAACCAAACAAACGTTACACAAATCAATAGTCGCAAACACAAACTTTAATCAACCAAATAACTAATTAAGCAAGACAAATCATATAAAATCAATCAAGCTATAATTATTAAGCATTAGAATCTGATCAAAACAGTACTTCACACAAAACCTTAGCCTAGAACGAACACACACGACTAGCCGGACATCAACATAATCGTTAAAGCACTTATCTTGATGAACATATGATCAATGATGGAACCAGAAGCTTCGGGATGGCTGAAAATCATCCTAGAACACCTCTTCTGCCTCTGGAAGTCGTAATAATCCGAATGGAGAGGTTAAGGGGTTTATATAAGGCAAACCCTAATTTTTGCCGACATTGATCATCTTCGCTTATCGCGAAGATGCTAGACGTGCTCCATCGCGTATCGCGAAGGAAAAAATAGTCGCGGCCAGAATTTTGCAACTTCGCGTATCGCAAAATTGTTCCCCTGCATCTTCACGTATCGCGAAGATGCAATTTTTATAGATTTATTATTTTCTTTTCTTGACTACCTCGTGATGCGTGCACTTCCAATCTCTCACTTCTCGATCTTCGTTCCAAGCCCGTAAATATCCTCATTAAGCTCCATAGCTCCCAATGTCCTGAAAACACATAACAATGCTTGAAGTACCATAGTTCGTTCATTTATTTAACTAAAATAAACTAATTAATATACAAAATAAACTAACTTTTACCCAACCATCACATAGCTTTAAGGTAAACGGTCACCAGCTTAAATTTTACTTAGGAGAACCCGTAAAAACCGTAATGGAGGCACTTAACCTCCATCCCATGAACTAAACCAACATAACTGTTAGTCAAGCTATCGACTCCGAAAAAAATTTAGCATGTTTAGGCTATTTTTATTATTACTTTTTAGGGATAAGTTTAAAAAAATGAAATAAATTAATAATAATAATAATAAGGGCCGCTACTATTTAGGACTAACCGGGCTTAACTTCGTTTTTATCTATTTGTTTTTATTTTTTGTGTGTTTCTTTTTATGTGTTTTTAGGAATTAATGTAATCTAGGACTTCTATGAAATAAAATTTAATTGTGTTTTAGGGATAAGATTTGCACACACTAAACCATCTGCCAAAAACCATGACAGCTATACGAGAGAAAATTTGAAAACATCGTGTCAGTCGACCCAAAAGGGGTCGTGGTCACCATGGGTTTCTTACAGCTTATCATCTCTACTATCGTGCAACTTTCTAAATCTAGCACAGGTCGTGTTTATGTCACCAAGCCCCCATGTTTGCCCTCCCGAATGCCTGTAAATGGCTATAATTTCCTATTCTTTTGACATACACCTTTCCATACACTCTTGCCCTAGAGTCTGCCACGGAGAGGAGAGATTCAGGCCAAGTTATGGAAAACAAGAAGAGGTGTCGATAAATGTAGTTCGAGAACTCATGTGCTTATGCGAAAGAATCGACAAGTTAGTTATCATCAACATGGCGGCAAAGCAGCGGAACCGAGAGCTGAAAAGGAGGAAACATTATGTTTCGAACACTATCATGTGGACCGAAGGATGGCAAGGCTAGAAGACAACCTCCAGCAACTCACGGCCAGACTTGCTTGCTTTAACCGGAAGCAAGCCAAAACGACGACCCGAACCAACTTCATGGCAGGGACTGCCCACATGCAGACCTATTTTGGAGGAGGACCAGAATTATTCAAGCAGTTTCCATTAGGTTTAGATTCTAGTCAACCGTTCTTTGAGTCACTTCTCTTTTCTATTTACCATTCATATAATCGATTATCTTTAATTCCAATGAAATTTCATGACCTAATCACAAAGATATGTCAAGTTTCATGATCTAATCCGACTCTAGGTCTCGGTTTGACCCATTTCATGTCAAATCCGGGTATAATCCGAGCCCTAGATCCAAGTTCTTTAAGTATTAAGTGGATTTAGGCTAAAATTAAGTTGTTTGTGTGAGATGTTGGAACAGTTCATCTTATTTTCTTTGTTTGGATGTTATCAAACTTGATTATCATTATGTATGGTGAGCACTTGTGACATTCGTGACAAAACATAATACACCTTAGTACTTACAAATCGAATAAGCGTTTAACCGCTTATTGCGTAACGAACAAACGAATAGTCAAACGGGTCTGATTATGACCCTGATATCCGGGGGGCCATCTATAAGTGATATACGTTTAATATAGCAATATATTAGTATTATGGCCTTAGTTTGATAGCAAACCAGTTAAACAAAAACATGCTCGTTTAACTACCCACTATGACGTTAAACGAGAAAGATAGTTATAAAACAAGCATTGTATCATCCGTTAAGCCAAAAAAGTCTTATAAACACGAACTAGAGGGTTTAAACGATGTTTTTACGGTTCAAAAGTTCGGTTTAAAACCCTAACCGAAACCCTAAGTTTCATGGTTGGTTTCTTGATGATATATGCTTGGTTTGTGATATAAGACATGTACCTAGCTTACATAGAAGCACAAGAACCCGAAAACTTGAATAAGAGAGCGAAAACAAACAAAAACCGCAAAGGTAATGCCGAATTGCTCGATTACGGGCAGTTTAGGATTCGATTGTGATGTGCATATTTTTAGGTCATGAAATTTTGCAGGGATATCAGGGACCATATTATTGAGTTCTTGCACAAGAACCCGAAAACTTTAATAAGAGAGCAAAAAAGCCTATTTTTGGATTAATTATGTAAAAACAAACTTTTTGTGAGAAATCTAGACAATTTGGGTAGATTGTGCGCGTTTTACTCCACCTCAAACCGAATAAACAAAAACGAGGCCCGTAGCAAATCCAGCCCCTTAAATTGTGATCTTTCTTTATAACTTAACCATTTCATCAACCAACACGTTTTCCCAAGTTTACATTCCAATAAATGTTTTCCAAACGCATAAACGAACAACTTGGTCCAGCTGGTGAAACGGGGAAACTGATCCAAGTTTGACTTTAAACATTAGACATTGAACAACATCACAATCTAAGCCTATTGACACTTTCTGGGTGTTACAGCCACACCCAGACTAGCTATACAGCCCAGCTTAGTATAAAGATTATAATAATATTAAAATATTAATATTATTATAATATTGACAATAGGGACTAAGTGATAGCAAGGGAAACGAACCCCGAGCTGATCTCGCACTGAGTGCCTACAAAACCGTGAGTTTCATAACCCCACCCTTTAAACTGTTTTACGAACTTTTGGGGTGAAAAGCATGTTTATATGCATTATCTATCTGGAAACGGTTCATAACGTAAAATACCTGTACCTTCATATATGAAAAGTCCCCACAAACATAATGATAAACTACGTGCTGATGAAAGGTGATTATTATCGTGATTGATATATTAAATCGAAATACTACGAAAGCCAAAACATAATGAAATCATACGTGACAACCTGTTTATACAAATACGCTATATAATGCTAAACACAACAGGTTGGGAAATAGCGTGGTCTATGATAACCATGCGGATAACGTGGTTTGTAATGGCCATAAGGATAACGTGGTCTGTGATGATCATGGGACTATAGTGGGCGGAAGGGGAGCCACAATAGTAATAAACCAAAGTTGAGTATGGCCTATGAGCCAAGTTCTGCTGCAACTTATAAACTAAAGTTGAGTATGGCATATGACCCAAGTTTTGCTGCAACATATAAACTAAAGTTGAGTATGGCCTATGAGCCAAGTACTGATGCAACTTATAAACCAAAGTTGAGTATGGCCTATGAGCCAAGTTCTGCTGCAACTTATTAAACGAACTAACTTGATTATGACATGAGTGTCAAGAAAATATTATGATTATATATGTTGTGGACGGAAGGGGGCCTCGGTGATTGGTGATACATGATAAATACTACATTATTGTATATATATATATATACATATCTGTGTATACACATTATGTGAATAGATGTAGGAAATACTGTGTGTAGAAAATACTAATTATTTGTGTATATACTGTGTAATGTTTAAGTTTACCTGGAACTATTGTGGGCGGAAGGGGGCCATAGTGGTTGAAATTACGGGGAACCATTGTGGGTGGAAGGGAGGCCACAGTGGTTGATATTATGTGTAGGTTCCCTTGGACGGATCACACGAGATATCCCGATATACACAGGTGCGGAATCCCTGTGTAGATCGTTACGGACATAGAACACACACACACGAACACCGAATACGATACGAACAAACACACGTTATATTAATAACTCAAACCGTGATACTTACAGACTCTCGACCTCACGTCACTTGACTCACTGAATTACACGTAACTTTTACTAACTGACCAACACTAAAACCGTAATCCGTAATCTATATAAATACACGACAACTTCGCCTCAGGCGAAGTTGTCCATAACTTCGCTCGTTCAACAAGTTCGCCTAGGCGAACTTGTCAACAACTTCGCTTGGTTAACAAGTTCGCCTAAGCGAACTTGTCAACAACTTCGCTTTAAACAAACAAATACATAAACAATATTACAGACTCGATTACAGACATTAGACATATGAACTACTGACATTTATGCATCAACAGACTCCCCCTTGGCAGTAGCTTCATATCTTGTTCTTTCAGCTCTTGTCTCGTAATCCTGTATCTTCACGCGTGCACTCCTTCTCTAACACATACCGTGACTACTCGCTGATATTTCCTTGCTTCATCCTTCCAAGCAGGAATATAGAATATCTTCTTTTCATTCAACACTTGCAGATCAGCTTTCGATAAGTTAACAAGATGCATCGGATCATACACCCTCAGCACTTCTTGTTCATCTTCGTCTTCCATCACGGCTTCAGCAGTCTGGCAATCAACGTACCACCATTTTAGATTCTTCAACACATCTTGAGGCATAGTCTTCATTGGAACCTCCTTGATGCATATCAAAATAGCCTTGACCTCCAAACAGCATCAAGATCTATATCCTCTGCAGCCGACACAACAGGCACAGCAGGTGGAGCTTGAGTTGCTTTTGCCTGTCGCGGTTGAGGATCTCTGAACTCGTCCCCACCAGCAGGAACATACTCCGGGTTGATTAAAAACCCAAACAGTGGAGTATGCCTGGGACGACGTTCAGGGTTGCTCCTCGCACTCGAAGTGCGGCATTGAGCAAAGATACGTTTGCTCACAGATTCCACGTATCTTATCGGGCGTCTCTGAGGTAGATTCGGAGCCACATGGTTCAATATCATCTGGATAAAACGTGGGTACATAATGAACCGCTCCCGAGACATCGCCCTCCTTTGTCTGTCTGTCTCGTAAAAGACCATCTGACTGAAACTGTAGCGTTTATTGTAAGTCAGTGCAGTCATTGCAGACTGCATGGTCGCACCCATACCATCAGTGCCCGCCTTCCTCCCAGACATGCAAACTATCATAACGTGCATGAGGAAGCGCCACTGATCTAGAAGGAAACCCTTCCTCCTCTGGGTATCACCTAATGGACCAGAGTAGCCCATTCGGAGAAACGCTCCATCACGGAACGGAGCCACGAACTCAGTTGGGTCGTCCCTCGTCTCTTCTCCAAACCGTAACGCCACCCGAATCTGTTCAGAATTGAACTGAACTTGTTGATTGTTCACAGTCGCTCGCATGACCGGGGGCTCAACACGACAATCATATTCTACCGTCTGCCAAAAGTCTTCGATATTTGGTAGAGATATTGGCAGAGTGTTCGTGATCGCATGAAAAATCCTCGAGCGTAGGAGGAAAGTTATGATCTCGCGGTAATCGTCCACACCGCTCGCCTCCGGGTCTAAAGTGATGTACATATTGTGACCCGGGAAAAATTGACGTTGGTTATCACCATCGTCTCCTCCTGCACCACCAGCACCCGCTATCGCAGCCATATCTGCAACAAACTAAACAAGTTAGATAAACGTTAATGGATACCACAAGTTCGCTGGTTACCATGAGCGAAGTTGTGATAAACTCTGTATAGGCGAAGTTAAAGAAGAGGCGAAGTTGGGAACAACTTCGCTTCAGCTTTAAGTTCGTCTAATTAATATTAAGTAAAAATGATCTAGGCGAAGTTAATGGTAACTTCGCCTCATCACAACATCGCCTCAGGCAAATTTAAGTTTCAGGCGAAGTTACGGATAACTTCGCCTCAGGCGAACTTAAGCTTCAGGCGAAGTTACGGATAACTTCGCCTAAACCCTAACTTCGCCTGAATCTGAATCGGCGACAGTTAGGATAAATTCAAAATTCAAAATCCGAGATTTGATGATAAGTTTGAAGATTAAGGACTCCGAATAACATGGTTTAAGGTTATCTAGACGATCAGAATAGTTCTTAACACGTAAAAACACAAGTTATGAAAATCGGTTACAAAACCGATGGTCCGAGGGTTCGAAACCAGTTGAAACAAACATTTAGAAGCTTGAATGAACATTGAGTATGTGATATAATGGTATTTCGAACCTTGAATCGGTGTGAAAATCGGGAATAAATAACACGTAATCGGTGTAAATATCAAGTTCGCCGGAAAAGTAAGTTCGCTGTGGATATAAGTTCGCTGAATAATGAACAGTTTGACTCTAAGTATTCTTTATATAGGGGATCTGTTATACAGGCGAAGTTACGAATAACTTCGCCTAGGCGAAGTTAACCACAACTTCGCCTGTTCAACAACATCGCCTATATATTTACAAAATTTAACCTTATAATTTGAACATTTTTCAATTAACTCTTTAAAACTTCCCTTTAAGAAATAAATGACGTGATCAATTCTAAGTAACCAGTTAAAAAATCATAAAACTATCTAAGTACAAAAACTTAAAAAATTTAAAGTATAAGGGATCAAATTTCAGTCTCAATAGGGACTGCTACGTTTTAGAAAAGATCCGAACAGGAATCATACTAAGTATGTGACTGTCACATAGATCTGTGTTTAGCTGTATTATGACATATAGAGACAGGTTGTAAGCATGTATAACTTAAAGTGGTTTTCATCGTTTCTGTGATACGAGTTTGGTTCAATTATGCCTCAAAATTTAAATGGGCAACAACTCAGAAATATTGATGCCTCCTATCTATCCTCAAAGCGTATTTGGCTTTCCCCAAGTCACCCCGAATTGACTTCGACCCATAGTGTCTGATTAAGTTGTAAGTAATCTTCTTCTGGTTCCTGTTCTTCTTCTTACTCTAAGATTGAGAAGTCTTGATATTTTGTCATCTCTAAAATGTTTCAATAACTCCAAATATATATATATATATATATATATATATATTTTTTCGAATAAACATAGACTTCAAAGTAGAAATTTACTGCAAGTCCCGAATCTGGATCACTGCAGTATCTTGAGACGCTATCTTCACGGGAATCAGAACACACATGGGCTCGTGTATGACTGGGTAATCGCTTTTCTGCCTATCATTCGGAAAGATATATATGAAGACATGCAAAACTCTTAAGGAGTTTCCACGTAAAATCAAGTAGATTTAGTTTGTATCACGTCTACTTTTACGCACCATAAAAAGTTACCATGACATACAATGACTGTCCAAAAGCCTTTTAAGCCTAATAACTTCACTAGTTAAGCACACAGAATTAGTATATCTATCATTTTCCAAGGTTGGATCAATTTTCCGTTTAACATAGCTAACGAACTTCTTACGAAGTAACAGACTTGAAAAATAATTTCATTTCCCATTTCTTTCAAAATTTTAACATTAATCGCCCCGACCAAAACAAAGTCTTCAGGTAAACGGCTATCCCGACGATCCAATGGATCAGCTGGACCGACCACATACTAGTATGTGTCTTTCTAACTAAGTATGATCGACTAATTTTAAGCGAAAGAATGAAAAACTCATTATAAACCGCCCCGGTCACTATCAGTAATCTAGTTAATGGCTATCCTCAAAATCTACAGGTAGAAAATGAGGACCAAAACATATCCGAAGACATGTCCTTCAAACTGATGTAACCGGCATATTTTTAAGCGATTAGTGACGTTTTTTTTTTTTTTTTTTTTTAAATAACAAGAAAAGCATGGTTACTCGGGATTGATCATTCCATTCAGTTCAATAAGGTTTTGAAATCTGGATTTGTCAAACGCTTTAGTATATAAATCAGCGAAATTATCAAGCGTATCCACCTTTTCAAGCACAATCAATTTCTTCTCAGCACAATCCCGTATGAAATGATGACGTATGTCAATGTGTTTAGTTTTACTATGTTTCACGGGATTGTTAGTTACTGAGATAGCAGCTGTGTTATCAATGCAAATAGGAGTAAGTAAGAAATTCAGACCATAGTCGCGCAACTGTTGTTGTATCCAAAGAACCTGAGAGCAGCAGTTGGATGCTGCCATGTATTCTGCCTCACAGGTTGAAATTGCGACTGAAGTCTGCTTCTTGCATTGCCACGACACCAATCTGCCACCAAGAAACTGACATCCTCCAGTTGTTGACTTTCGACTCTGATTGCACCCTCCATAATCAGAATCTGTGTAAGCGACCAGCTCCAAGTCTCCTCCTCTCGGGTACCACAACCCCAGCTTCGGATTGCCCTTGAGATACCGCAGTATCCTCTTTGCACCTTTCAAATGAGATTCTTTTGGATTTGCCTGAAAACGTGCACAAAGACAAACAGCAAACATTATATCAGGCCTAGATGCAGTTAAGTACATTAAAGAACCTATTATTGCCCGATATTGAGTTGGGTCCACATCTGCATCACCGTCTACTTCAGCACCCAATTTGTGATTGACGCAGATTGGAGTATCATATGGAGAACTGTCCTCCATCTTGAAGCGCTTGAGCACATCATGAACATACTTCGTCAGATGAATGAACATCCCATCCTTCTTCTGATCAACCTGCAATCCTAGAAAGAAAGTTAGTTCACCCATAGCACTCATTTCAAACCTTTTCTTCATGACAGCTTCAAACTCCTGACACATGGAGACTTTTGATGCAGCAAATATAATGTCATCCACGTAGACTTGTACCAGCAGGAAGTCGCTTCCATCTCTTTTGAAG
This sequence comes from Bidens hawaiensis, assembly GCF_021521415.1. Lineage (NCBI taxonomy): Eukaryota > Viridiplantae > Streptophyta > Magnoliopsida > Asterales > Asteraceae > Bidens > Bidens hawaiensis. The sequence continues at coordinate 265,268 of NW_027493669.1, read as the reverse complement.
AACAACGTGCTATCAATTTTCCCTCTTTCAAAACCATTCTCGAGCAAGTAATCCGATAAAGTTGAATACCAGGCACGAGGTGCCTGATGTAATCCATACAACGCCTTGCTCAACCTGTACACGTGATCTGGAAAGTCTGGGTCAGGAAAACCCGGAGGTTGCTCAACATACACAACCTCATCAACTTTCCCATTCAAAAACGCACTCTTCACATCTAGCTGAAACACCTTCATCTTTTCATAAGCAGCAAACGCTAAAAACAATCTTATGGCTTCCAACCTAGCGACAGGAGCGAACACTTCGTTATAATCAACCCCCTCTTGTTGATTAAAACCTTTAACGACTAGCCTCGCCTTGTTTCTAATAATGATCCCCTTATCATCTCTCTTGCACTTGAACACCCATTTTGTGCCTATCGCATGCACATTCTTTGGTTTTTCAACCAAAGTCCAAACTTCCATCTTCTCGAATTGAGCCAACTCTTCTTGCATGGCTTCGAGCCACGAGCTGTCCTTTAAAGCCATTTGATAATTCTTCGATTCAATCTGGCTTATAAAGCAGGTATACAGGCATTCATTGATTATTCCTGTCTCCTTAATGCTTGTATAAACACAGGTGTGTTCATTCAAGCTACTTCTCGTTTGTACACCTGAGGACACATCACCAATCACATTATCCAAAGGGTGATCTTTATGAATTCTCGTGGTCGGAACAGAACCGACATGCAAATTATCTTCCAAATTAGAAGAGATCTCATCAATGGTTGTTTCATGCTGAGAGTGAAAAGGATTGATAAATTCTTCTTCAGCAGGGGTACCGATAGTGTTTGATGAGGAAGGTTGACATTTATCAATCAGCTGTCTTTGCAATAGATTTTCTTCCTCATCAAGTATCATCTTAGTCGCAGCTCTTTCTTCTTCTTCAGAAATTTCCAAATTCGGTACGTTAAATGACTTAAAAAGCTTAACATAGTTGAAAAGCTCAGTAGGTCCATTGCTAGGTTTTGGCGGTTGGTAACTTGTGATGTCGGTGTTACACACCACCTCCACCTTGCAGGTCGAAGTATTGAAGACACGTCTGTTGGGAGTACCAACAACATAACCGACTAAGATTCCTTCATCGGCTACTTCGCCAAATTTAGAGTTTGTCTTCAAGATCGAACAAGGGGACCCGAATGGTTCAAGACCACTCAAGTTGGGCTTCCTTCCTTGCATAAGCTCGTAACATGTTTTACCAAGTCTCTTAACAGTTAACACTCTATTCAGAACATAGCAGGCTGTAGCAACTACTTCAGCCCAGAACATCACAGGAAGCTTCGAATCTGCCAGCATAGTTCTGGCTCCTTCAATTAAAGTTCGGTTCTTCCTTTCAGCCACTCCATTCTGTTGCGGAGTATACGGAGCGCTGTATTGGTGTTCAATTCCTTTCTGAAGACAGAAGATCTCCATCTCAAAATTCTTGAACTCCGTTCCATTGTCACTCCTGATGAACTTAACTGTTTTACTCATGACGTTCTCAACTTTGGTAATCAAATTCTTCACCATTTGAGCCGTCTCATCTTTCGATTTCAGAAAATATACCCACGAATATCGCGAGTAGTCATCAGTGATCACCAAGCAGTAAGAAGTACCTCCTAGACTTTTTACATTCACGGGACCGAAGAGATCCATGTGAAGCAGTTCTAGAGTACTGGCAATAGAGTTGACCTTCTTGGTGAGATGGGATTTCTTGTGTTGCTTTCCCTTCTTGCATGCTATACATTTGTCTTCAAAGTTAAAACTTTTCAAGGGAACGCCCATCACAAGTCCATTCCTGACAATGTGGTTCATCTTCCGAAGTTGAATGTGCCCCATCCTCCTGTGCCACAATTCGGATTCTGATTCGCTTGCTTTCGCCATTAAACATGATTCTCCCGTGGCCATTTCAGTAGACCTCATATCCATCACATAAGTATTTGTATCACGTGGAGCTTTCATCACTATCCACTCGTCTGGTATCTGAAAACCAGGCTTCAACACGATCGCCTCATTCTTCGTGAAATGAACAGTGTACTCCTTATCACAAATCTGCGACACACTCAGCAGATTGTGCTTCAACTCTTCTACAAAGTTCACATTCTCAAGAGTCATTTTCCCATTCGACACCGTTCCTCTTCCAGTAATTCTTCCTCCACTTTCACCCGCAAAACTAACTCTCGCTCCTTGAACAGGTTTTAAGTCGTGCAACAAGTATTTGTTACCCGTCATGTGCCGGGAACAGCCGCTATCTACAATCCAAAGACTGTGGGCAGCCCTGTTCAACTATTCCTGCACAATAAAGCAAAGGATTAGAATCTAGGGACCCAAGACCAATTGGTCTTGGATCTATACATCCCGTACTTCTGCTTTCCAAAGTTAGCATCTGGATAATTCCTGTCTGTCCTATTAGGAAATCTCCTTGGAAATTGAGTGTGAGGCCTTCCAAACCTATGTATATTGAAAGTATTATATCTTGTGGTTTGGTTATTAGCATTGTTAAACTGAGGTTTGTTTCTGTGAAAACCAGAATTAGTTACATTTCGGAACTTTGAAGGGTTTTCATTTTTAGCAGTATTAAAATTACCATTAGGCTTACGCTCAGTTTTAATAGGCCTCACACCTCTGAATTTCGGCGTCAGAGGGCAATCTGCAACAAGATGTCCTAACTTATTACACCTAAAACAACACCTATGCTCCATTTTCTTTTCAAAGGTTGTTTTGGATGTTGAGGCTGTGTTACCGGCCGTTCGTCTCACATAAGGTGGGATGTACGGGTTGAGTGGAGTACTCTTTTTATAAGTTTTATCTTTTTCTCCACCAGTGGGTAACACTACCTTCTCTTTTGTCTTACCCGATTCGGACAACTTATCCGAATCTGATGAGACTGGACTCGTAACAGAAATTTTCTCACTTGAAACAGGCGAACTCGTTTCGCCACTACTAACACTTGGTTTTTTACTCGTAACCTTGATTGGAACTGTCTGAGGAACTTCAAAATCAACAGATTTCTGAACACTAGGGTTAAAAGTGTAATTGTGGTTATAAGGTGGTGGAACCTCGTGATAACCAATTCCTCCTCTCTTTGTAGAGGTACCTTGATCACTAACAAGGTGATCAAGAATAGCAGAGGAATTTCTGAACTATTCAAGTTTTCGGTTCAGTTCCACCACTTTCACCTGGTGGTCAGCAATCTGCTTTTCTCGTTCAGCAATCAGTTTAGTCTTTTCTTCTAAAACCTCATAACTTAGATCAATTACTTCAATTTTTTCAGCAAGTTTTGTTTTTAAGCTTTTAACATCTTTTTCACACGCTTTTATTTTAACTTTATAACTGTTTTCTCTTGCTTTCATAAAGTGATGATTTTCTTTAAGAGTTTTAAATTCAGCATCTAAACGAACATACTGATCAGTTATGGTAGCAAGTTGCTCAGACAAATTCTCACATTTAGTACAAATAGATTTAGAACTTACCTCGGAGAGTTGATCCTTGTTATCTGTCATGAAAGCTTTTTCCTTACCAGTAGCTTTCTCTTCTCCGGTAATCTTCTCACGTTCTTCATTCTCAACCTTAGCCATATTTGCCTGTTCACTAGTTTCATTCGAATGCAGGTTCCAGTTGTATTCACCTGCTTCTCTGGACATCATGGCATTGACTTCTTTACTACTCCCAGTGTGCTGTGCAGACCGGCCTAGACCACGTTCAACTCGCTCGTTTCTGCACTCTTTGGCAAAGTGCCCGTTTTGTTGACAGTTATAGCACCTCACCTTAGACTTGTCGAACCCTGGCCTGCCACCAACAAACTTTCTCCCCGTCTTTCTCATAAACTTCTTTACTCTCCTCACTATATTGGCCATCTGCCATTGTAAATCCATTTCCTCCAGATCATCAGCATCGATCTGGTCATAGTCTTCATCTAGCATCGCTGGATCAACCACCTTTCCTTGAATATAGTTTTCATATGAAGCAATAAATGAAGCATAGAGGCCAAACTGCTCTTCAGCAGATTTGACGCTCATTGGCATCTTAGAGTAATTATTGCTTGAGGAACTTGAAGATCCACTACTCTTGCTTACTGTCTGTTGAGTACCACTTGATCCACCCGCAACAAAGCAAACATCCCCATTTGAGTTTACTGACACATGCCCCTCCTGTGAAGAATTGGCACCCGACTCACTCTTCGAGTAGTAGGCGGCAGAATCAGTCTTTGAACTTGAATTGGAGTTTACTTTAGCACCGTACATGCCTGGATCTTGAACCTGATCCATAGATGTTTCTTTTCTTACCATATTAAGCTCAAAAGTTCTGAGCTTGTTGACAGTGGTTTCAAGATCATAAGTAGGAAAGTCCTTGTCTTCCCTCATCAGTACAGTATACATCTCCCATTTTGGTGGGAGGGCATCGAGAAGCTTTTCCACAATCTCTTCTTCTCGGTAGGAAATGGAGTAGTTACTCAATTCAGTCATTAGATGATAATATCGAGTGATAATATCATCAAGAGATTCGTTCTTTAAGTACTTAAAGACTGAAAATTGAGTTTTGAGCAACTTTATCTTTGAAGCCCGAATACCTATATTCCCCTCAAATCTGTTCTCAAGAGCTTCCCAAAGCTCTCTAGCTGATGTATACTTTCTGAACGTATGGAGGATCTCCTGTGGAAGAGCCATTGTGATTGCAGCATGAGCCTTGCTTTCGGCTTCATACATCTTTTTCTCCTCCTCTTCCATTTTACTGTATTTCTTGATTTGGTCTCGACCCTCATACTCCATGACAGGTGGAATATATCCATCTTGGATGCATACCCACATTTTCGCATCCTGGTACTTAACGTATTGTATGAACCGATCCTTCCACGCGACAAAATCGGTTCCCTTCAGCAACCTTGGGGCCTTTGTAGCTGACCCCGCTTCAACTTCCATCTTTACAAGCTCCGAAATGTTGATCGACGACATCCTTCTTGAAGACTAAGAAACCCGAAAAATTCTGAAAAGGCGAAGTTAAGAAATTTCCTCTGAACAGTACTGTAGGCGAAGTTAAGGATAACTTCGCTTAAGTAATAACTTCGCTGGATTCTTCTTAAATTCGCGTGACTGGGCGAAGTTGAGAATAGCTTCGCTTAGGGTAAGCGAACTTAGAAAGTAGGCAAACTTGAGGAGAACTTCGCTGAGTTAGGCGAACTTGATGAGAACTTAGCTGAGTTAGGCGAAGTTGAGGAGGTAGGCGAAATTGTAAATAACTTCGCTTCTCCTTATATCTTCGCTGAAACCCTACGTATCCTAACGGCAACTTCCCCTGATGAACAGCAACTTCGCCTGACGAACTTAAACTTTCTGCAGATCTGAAAATCGGATTTTAACGACGTTTTTGACGGTTTAAAGGCTTAAACACACTGGTAGGAGGATAGAATGAGCAAAAACACCAAAAACTCGTCCCGTGAATAGCCGAAATGGGACGAATTCTACACCCGCGTGAATATCCCGAACCACACAATCGAGCAAAAGCTCTGATACCAATTGTAGGTTCCCTGGACGGATCACACGAGATATCCCGATATACACAGGTGCAGAATCCCTGTGTAGATCGTTACGGACATAGAACACACACACACGAACACCGAATACGATACGAACAAACACACGTTATATTAATAACTCAAGCCGTGATACTTACAGACTCTCGACCTCACGTCACTTGACTCACTGAATTACACGTAACTTTTACTAACTGACCAACACTAAAACCGTAATCCGTAATCTATATAAATACACGACAACTTCGCCTCAGGCGAAGTTGTCCATAACTTCGCTCGTTCAACAAGTTCGCCTAGGCGAACTTGTCAACAACTTCGCTTGGTTAACAAGTTCGCCTAAGCGAACTTGTCAACAACTTCGCTTTAAACAAACAAATACATAAACAATATTACAGACTCGATTACAGACATTAGACATATGAACTACTGACATTTATGCATCAACATTATGTGGAAAAAGAAGGCACGTATTACGAACGAACAGTCACGATTTTATCGTAATTTCAAATTTTATTATAAACTTATACACATATATATGTGCATAAAAAGATACAGATATACATATATAAATGTAATTACATTTTCTTACATACGCACGTACCTACAAGCTATGACTGTGTGGTACGCAGAACGGATTTTGTTAAAACTTATGAAACTCACCAACTATTTGTATTTGACCTATTCTAACGTGCTTTTCAGGTATTTAGAAACGTGGAGTAAAGTGCTTGTGTGCTATCTGTTTGAGTTGTGATCGATGCTTGTAATCTGGTACAAGCATTCAAGTTAAAAGTGAAGCAGTAGACGGACTAGTTTTGATTGTGACACCTAGTTTGTAAAGAAGTTAGAACAATGTAATCTATTGTAAATTAGTTAGTAATGTTTCTTTATGAACAATGTATTTGATACCAGTTGTATCTGTTACATTAACGTTTTACGCTTCCGCAAATAGCTTAACGGGGTGTGACAGAAGTTGGTATCAGAGCCATTGGTTATAACCCTTAGGATACCTATAATATAACCGTAGGCTCGATTATATCTGGGAAACTTAATAATGAGTAACGATAGATACTGATGGATGTCGGGATGAACTCGTAGGGCAAGTGAGTTATTATGGCCAGGAATGTAATAACAAACTTGCTTGTACGAGGGAATTCGGGAAGAAGTCGCGGAACATACTGATAGGTAAAAATGGCAACATACGTGTATAAAGGTGATGTTGAGTATATATGTAAGGTGCATACGTGCTTATTTGAAACGAGGTATAGTGATACGTATACATACGGTACTACCGATATTATGGAATCTTATCGAAACGAACATTATATTCGGTTATGATCAATACTAATCCCTATATTAATTAAAATTATATTTTACTAAATTAATATTATATTTTATTACAATTAATATTATATTTATACATAACAAATAAAATATTTTATTTTTACCCTAATTAATAACATCCTCTACTCTGATTAAAGCTATTGGAAAATGCTATTTTATGACTAACTGTTACACCAAAGGATATCGAGATCGGGTAGCCTTATGACAAAAAAGGAACCGGTGTTGCCTGTAAACGAGAATAGAGAACGCCTAACCGAGTTCAAACTAAATCTGCTGATATGACGGACCCACTAAGGGGCTTAATATGCAAGGCCCGGGAAAGAACCGTGGTAGGCGTGTCCTACAGACAATGATTTCAAGAAAATATATATATACATATAATACCTCTCAGCCTGGGTCTAACCTTTATTTCATATACTCGTTTCTTTGACACTAAACTAAACTATTTTCTGGTCATCCTTCCATTTCTATTGATTGAAAAAACAAACACCATCCCTGGGGATAATACTTAGTGATGAATCCAACTTATTGAATTATAAATATAATAACTACTTATTGAGTCCCTAATTCTATAAACAGGCCGTGACTACTACTACATATAATGTATTAATGATATTTCAAAAAGAAATATTAATAATAATAATTTTCTTTATATATCACTAGTACAACTAATTATGATGAACCTCCTTAACTAGCAAACTCTTCAAATCATCTATGTTCGAGAACCTTCAACCTCTCCTATGTTTCGCTATTTCAATCGATTATTATAAAAGGATAACCCCATAATCACGAAATGATGGCGTGCCCCGACTGGAATGGAACCTACTTACCTCCAACCAATAAACTACTAATTTTATTAAGCCCGACATGCCTATGAATACTGAATGACCAGGCATAAGAATATATTTTATGATTATAGTTAACAAACATTCAGAAGTCAGGTGGAATATACATGTGCATTCCCATTATAACGTACTAATTAAACTCATAAAGAGCAAATATCTACCTACGGGAGACCGAACAAAAACAGCTTCCCAATAATGGGATCGTACCGGAACAATTGTCGTACAAGTTGTGAACTATTTATAATTGTGATAACGCGTGCTTTGATAGATAAGGATAGTACGGTATTGTCGTGTGTAGCTTCTGATACTCCATACAAGCATATGGTGGTGCGCTATGCTAATATGGAGGACGATTTGGGCATTTTTAATACAAACATTGACCCCTATTGGGTTAAAATTTCTTGTCATGAGATGACAACTTTCAATATATATGCAAAATTTGGCCTTTTCTAGGCTAATTTTACATACTATCCTTAGTATTAAGACTCGAGAACAAACCCGTGTGATTTATACATGTTAATTGAAATACCTGATTACTTGTTATTGTGATTCCTTTTGTGATCAGTTGCGTAAGTGAATTTTGTTAATTGTGGGATAACTGGTTATTGTTATAGAATGGCCCCGAAGAAAGTAAACACATTGTTTGAGGCTGATGTAGCCGAGATGATCGCTCGGCAACTACAAACAGTACTTCCAACTATAGCAGCACAATTCGCTGCCGGTGTTAATACAACTATGAATACAAATCAAGTACCGAACACTAACGCGGCCGTAAATACTAATCCCCCAGCAAATACAAATACAACTACAAATACTTCCCCGATAAATACTAACAATATCACAACTAATACTCCCCCGTTGAATGCTAATGCTACTCTCAATCATGATAATCCCACACCAAACTTGAACAATAGTCGTAACAACCAAAATCCCCCACAACACGGATACCACTTAAGCACTTCATGATGTGTAAACCTAAGGATTTTAGTGGTACTGAAGGACCAAATGGACTGATAAAGTGGATTGAAATGACTGAATCCATCATTAATATCACCAGTTGTCCACCAGAATGTATTGTCAAATTTGTTACCTCTACATTTGTGGACCACGCGATTATGTGGTGGAATACAGTTGTGCAAATTCGGGGACAAGACGTAACCAATCGTATGTCTTAGGAAGAACTTAAAGATCTTATGTTAAAACACTTTCGCCTGATAAAAGAAATTCATAAATTAGAACAAGAACTTCGGAACCTAAGGGGTGCAGATCATCTAGAATATACCCACCGCTTTAACGAACTGACTAATCTAGTTCCATGGTTAGTTACCCTAGAACCCAAACGTATTGAACGCTATATTTGGGGTTTAGCCCCAGAATTCAGGAGTTTGGTTAATTCAACTGGCCCTGTAACTTTCGAAAATGTCGTGTTACAAGCCGGCATTGAAACTTCTGATTTGATTAGAAGTGGTGCGTTAAGAATGCCCGGGGAATCATCTGGTACAAAACGAACCAATTATGGAGCGAGAAAACAAAAAAGACAACAGAATAAATGTGCAAGCCCTGCAATACAAAATTACGCTATGATCAGTTCCGATGTGAATCAAGATAAGTATAACAAGCCTTTTCCTAGATATGGAAAATGTGGTTATCATCATGTTGGTGAATGTCGGACCAATGTGTGTCACAAATGTGGGAAGGTGGGACACTATGACCGAAATTGTAGAACCGTTATGAATACTATAAAACCACTAACCCAACTCCAGGACTCACAACTACCCCAACCTCAACCAACACGACAACAACAAGTCTACTAAAACCAACCGATACTAAACCGTTATGCCTGTTATGAGTGTGGTAGTTTGAAGCACATCAAGAAAGACTGCCCTAGATTGAACCCAATTTCGATAGAAGACAAAGGCGAGGACCGGCATCGACGTCCAACTCGACTAGGGGTCACGTATTGTGAATAAACCGGATAGAACAAATGTAGTAACAAGTACGTTCTTAGTAATGCCTAAATACTTTAGTTTATTTTTTACGGGCACTGATAGACGTTTCGTTCCTACAAATTATTACCTTGGAAAATATACCGGCTGGTAAAATAACAATTCTATATACTATGGAAACCACCAAAAGTAAGACTATAAATACTAACCATACTACTCGAAAAACTACCCTCTTAACCTAAATAACTAGCTATTCCCTATCGATGCACTCCCGGTGGAAGTGAGGAGTCATTGTGTAATAGTCAGTATGCACTAGTTAATTGAGTTCAAATGAAGGTTATACATAGAAATAGAACAGTTATACTGCCTCTTCTAGATAAAGAAGTGATCCCGTACACGGAACAAAACCTAGTACCCTAATGCCTTTTGTATCCCTGTCTTAAATTATATATCATAACAGTTACATCAAGGATTCATGGATACCCCAGCGGGAGGAACACTTTTCTACTATTACTTAAATTTATCCTCCTTATTCAAAAAAAAAATAGCCGAGATTATGAATGGAAAGTGAAACAAAGTAGTAACATATACCCCCCAATGACGAAACACGGATGAGAAGAACTATACTATCCGTAACCGAAACTTGAACTTTAAACTTTTATAGCCTTAATAACCGAGTGATGAACAATGAAAAGTCAGGCCAGATGTTTGGATAAACTGAGTACTAGTATAAAGATGTAAGCGAAATCTATGATGAAACTAGTATGAGAAAGATCATAGGCACATGTGTTGTAAAGTTGTGCACTATAATAAGTTAACGGGGAATACTAAAGATTCTCGGAGATGCTACAACAATTCGAAATACCCCATTGGAAGTGGGAAACAAATTAAAATGGAACCCTCAACACATGTTCCTTAAACATCCAGAGAAAGCAATTCAAGATAAATGATAGTTCCCTGACTAATCCACTCCAAATACCTTCTTCTGATTTGTAACAACTACCCAACTGGAAAAAAAAAACGCGCCTTAACAAGATTTTATCCTTAGTGAGTTGTGTATGAAACTTAGATCCCTAATCGACCCGAACACGGTCTGTAATCCTCTAACAAATAATCAATATTCAAACATTAGAGAAAAGTGAGACCAGTAATTTCAATCCTTGATACACATATATATATATTATATAAACGGCTATATATTACATTAACCGAGCAAGAATATAATTCGCCACCTTATTCAATTGAAAATTAACGACCCCAAAATTCAAAACACGAATCAATTTCGGAAACCATAGATAAGGCTCATAATATTAAAAACAAACTGAAAGCCGCTTGAGGCTAATCCGAGGACAATACCGATATATGTGAAGAAATGACGATTTTTGAAAGTTGTCAGTTAAGTTAATGAAACCGACGAGTTGACTTTAAAATACACAGAACTGTACAAAATTGTCTCGAAGGTTAACCCCGTAACGTATTAAATAAAATTATCTCACTCCCGATATTTTATATATATCGAATCAGAATGAGTGCCTTACTGACAGAGCGGAATTAGTGCCATATGAAAATTTTTATACAACTAAACTCTATAAAGAAACTCGTGAAAATGTTGAATGGGTAAAACCAAACGGTTACGACACAAATAAAATTTCATTAAATAATGTTCGCTGGAATCCACAACGGGGAATCAAATGTGTTCGGAAACAGAAGAACAAATTCCAAAACAAATAATTATAAACTTTTCCTCTAAAGATGCGTAATTGACTTATTGGATTTCGGGACGAAATTTCTTAACTGGAAGAGAATGTGACATTCGTGACAAAACCAAATACACCTTAGTACTTACAAATCGAATAAGCGTTTAACCGCTTATTGCGTAACGGACAAACGAATAGCCGAACGGCTCTGATTATGACCCTGATATCCCGAGGGGGCATCTATAAGTGATATACGTTTAATATAGGCCAATACATTAGTATTATGGCCTTAATTTGATAACAAACCGTTAAACAAAAACATGCTCGTTTAACTACCCACTATGACGTTAAACGCGAAAGATAGTTACAAAACAAGAATTGTATCATCCGTTAAGCCAAAAAAGTCTTACAAAACACTTATTTAGGATGTTTTAACCGATCCGTGAAAATGTTTTCGACTTTTACAGACAAATAGTATGTTTTTCTAAATTTACAAAACATTGGCCGAAAAACAATCGTTTTTGCGCTGTTTGTCGTACCCGATAAATTTTTCTTGCCAAAAACCAAACCCGAAATAAATTTGGACTCGGAAATTCACGTTTGGGCAGGCAAATCAAGAAAAAATGGAATCAAAATGGGCCCATGTGGGCCTTTCTTCTTTCCGGCAGCCAAGGGGAAATTACCCCCCCCCCCCCCCCGCATTAAGTAAACTTTATATTTATATAATAATAAGTTTGATTTTTTACACTATTTCCATCATATTCTGGACTTCCAGTTCTGAAAAATTATTACCAGCTCAAAGCAAAGGTAAATTCATTCATTTTTAATCATTCTTTTAACTTATTTAATCAAGTTTAATTGCATATAAACATAGTTTGATTATCAAAAACCACTCCTAACCATGCGAAAACCCTAAAAACTGTCCAAAAACTTGTTTTGATCTTAAACACGGATTAGAGGGTTTAAACGATGTTTTTACGGTTCAAAAGTTCGGTTTAGAACCCTAACCAAAACCCTAAGTTTCATGGCTGGTCTCTTGATGATACATGCTTGGTTTTTGATATAGGACATGTACCTAGCTTACATAGAAGCACAAGAACCCCGAAAACTTGAATAAGAGAGCGAAACCAAACAAAAACCGCAAAGGTAATGCCGAATTGCTAGATTACGGGCTATTTAGAATTCTTTTGTGATTTGCATATTTTTAGGTCATAAAATTTTGCAGGGACATCAGGGACCATATTATTGAGTTTCTGTTCAAATTTGGTAATTTTTCAACCATCCGAGAATATTTGGCGAATTTATTACCGAATTAGGATGTTTATTTGGGAAAAATAGTTAAAATGCTTGAAAATTTATGAAGTTTTTTGGGAAACTCAGATTTGATATATTATGATCACATATGAAATTTTCGGTCATTTGGAAAAACCTATGTATGTTTTGTGGATTCGCGTTTATTCGGACTTTCATAGCCGTTTTTGGCTCGAAAATGATATTTGGAAATATTTTTAGCTTCTAAAATTGCTACAGGTTATTTTGGGAAATGTTTTGGTCACTCAGGAATTTTGGCGGATTTTTTAGAAATCATTTGGTATAAACGGATGATTTTTGGGCTAAATATAGCATATAAAATGATTTTTTGTAAATTTATAAATCAGTAAATAATTCCATAATTATTTTTATAAAAATATCAATATTATATTTGATAAGTGTCTAAATTTTCATGATCTAATGATTAACGGATAATTAATTATGATAATTTAAAGATTAAACAAATTCAATTCTGACGAAAACCGGCAAGTTCGTGATTAACGGACCTGTTGGAATATCGAAACATCAAAAATGATCAAAAAGCCTATTTTTGGATTAATTATGTAAAAACAAACTTTTTGTGAGAAATCTAGACAATTTGGGTAGATTGTGCACGTTTTTCTCCACCTCAAACCGAATAAACGAAAACGAGGCCCGTAGCAAATCCAGCCCCTTAAATTGTGATCTTTCTTTATAACTTAATCATTTCATCAACAAACACGTTTACCCAAGTTTACATTCCCATAAATGTTTTCCAAACGCATAAACGAACAACTTGGTCCAGCTGGTGAAACGGGGAAACTGAGCCAAGTTCGACTTTAAACATTAGACATTGAACAACATCACAATCTAAGCCTATTGACACTTTCTGAATGTTACAGCCACACCCAGACTAGCTATACAGCCCAGCTTAGTATAAAGATTATAATAATATTAAAATATTAATATTATTATAATATTGACTATAGGGACTAAGTGATAGCAAGGGAAACGAACCCCGAGATGATCTCGCACTGAGTGCCTACAAAACCGTGAGTTTCATAACCCCACCTTTTAAACTTTTTTATGAACTTTTGAGGTGAAAAGCATGTTTATATGCATTATCTATCTGGAAAAGGTTCGTAACATAAAATACATGTACTTTCATATATGAAAAGTCCCCACAAACATAATGATAAACTACGTGCTGATGAAAGGTGATTATTATCGTGATTGATATATTAAATGGAAATACTACGAATGCCAAAACATAATGAAATCATACGTGACAACCTGTTTATAAAAATACGCTATATAATGCTAAACACAACAGGTTGGGAAATAGCGTGGTATATGATAACCATGGGGATAAGGTGGTTTGTAATGGCCATGGGGATAACGTAGTCTGTGATGATCATGGGACTATAGTGGGCGGAAGGGGAGCCACAATAGTAATAAACCAAAGTTGAGTATGGCCTATGAGCCAAGTTCTGCTGCAACTTATAAACTAAAGTTGAGTATGGTCTATGAGCCAAGTTCTGCTGCAACTTATAAACTAAAGTTGAGTATGGCCTATGAGTCAAGTTCTGATGCAACCTATAAACCAAAGTTGAGTATGGCCTATGAGCCAAGTTCTGCTGCAACTTATTAAACGAACTAACTTGATTATGACATGAGTGTCAAGAAAATATTGTGATTATATATGTTGTGGATGGAAAGGAGGCCTCGGTGATTGGTGATAAATGATAAATACTACATTATTGTATATATATATATATATATATATATATATATATATATATATATATCTATGTATACACATTATGTGAATAGATGTAGGAAACACTGTGTGTAGAAAATACTAATTATTTGTGTATATACTGTGTAATGTTTAAGTTTACCTGGAACTATTGTGGGCGGAAGGGGGCCATAGTGGTTGAAATTACGGGGAATCGTTGTGGGCGGAAGGGAGGCCACAATGGTTGATATTATGTGGAAAAAGAAGGCATGTATTACGAATGAACAGTCATGATTTTATCGTAATTTCAAATTTTATTATAAACTTATACACATATATATGTGCATACAAAGATACAGATATACATATATAAATGTAATTACATTTTCTTACATACGCACGTACCTACAAGCTATGACTGTGTGGTACGCAGAACTGATTTCGATACAACTTATGAAACTCACCAACTATTTGTAGTTGACCTATTTTAACGTGCTTTTCAGGTATTTAGAAACGTGGAGTAAAGTGCTTATGTGCTATCTGTTTGAGTTGTGATCGATGCTTGTAATCTGGTACAAGCATTCAAGTTAAAAGTGAAGCAGTAGACAGACTAGTTTTGATTGTGACACATAGTTTGTAAAAGAAGTTAGAACAATGTAATCTATTGTAAATTAGTTAGTAATGTTTCTTTATGAACAATGTATTTGATACCAGTTGTATCTGTTACATTAATGTTTTACGCTTCCGCAAATAGCTTAACGGGGTGTGACAAAAGTTGGTATCAGAGCTATTGGTTATAAAGGATTAGGTTATCCCTTAGGATACCTATAATATAACCGTAGGCTCGATTATATCTGGGAAACTTAATAATGAGTAACGATAGATACCGATGGATGCCGGGATGAACTCGTAGGGCAAGTGAGTTAGGAATGTTAAACTCCTTTTAAGCCTCGTTTTCCATTTATTTTCAAATCTTTTCACATTGAGTACAATGTGAGATTTAAGTGTTGAGAGGAGATTTACACTTGGCGAAACCAAGTCTAAAAAGTGAAATTTTTTAGCAAATTTTTAAAAATATGTTTTTGCAGCAATAAAAACCATTAGTTGTTTAAATATATTTGGCAAACCAAGAAACTAAGAAAGAACAAGAAACATATGAGCAAAGCTAATCCACTAGTGATAAATTATAAATATGATTTGTAATACTGAGACTAACTTCTTATGGCATTTTCACCCAATCCTTCTGTTTTGTGAGAATTAATCCTTCATGAAGATATTCAGAAAAATACGCATACATTGGATACTTTTGAGTGAGTCAGATGCTTCTTGCGGATTAGAACTTGTCTTGAGTACCCTATTCGAGATTAGACGAAATGCTGCATAACAAGAAAGGTAATATATTTCCAACAAAAACCAAAAGCAACCACAGTTAAAACCATACAAAAACAAACCCTATTCATGTCACCAAAACACGAAACCTACCCAAAACCTACTAGATTACCCTTTTCACCGATAGAATTTAGCATTGGTCTTTTACCGGCTGACCCTAAAGAACTAGAACGCATTCTTTCGATTTCAATTTACTTCACTGCCTACAATTCACAAAACCTAGGCTGCCTCCAGAACTTAGGGAGAGAATCTTTCTTTTAAGAAATAAGGTGAAGAAAAAGTGGTGCCAAGAGAAATAAAGGCCACCATTTTGTGAGATTTTCAAAAGCACATGAAAAGATGAGCAAAAAGATATGAACAATGTTTAGCTGTGGAAATTGGTCTCATGAAAAAAGATGTAGAGTAAGCTAAACCAAATCCTAATATGAATATACCGAGCTAATGAGGTTGGGGGGGGGGGGCTATTAGGCTCAAAGCCAAACGAACCATTAGAGTTGGAAGTTATGTTTAAAGCAGGGTTGAGGAAGAGCTGATCCACATCTTGGAAAAAAATGGTCTTGACAATCTAACCTTAAAAAAGTCATTAGGTTTGTAAAAAAAACAAAACTGCTGATTGACAACACTTCGGGACGGAGAATAGAGCAAGAGCAAGAAAAGGAAGAAAATATTGAAGAAGAAGCTCGATTAGTCGTACCCCCTCCGAAACACTCCTTTACCAAAATACCTGACAAAACCTATCACCCACATACCAAAACCCCTGGAAATATAATATCTTTTAACGTATGTAGCACTTCACAAAGTGGGTGGAGAATTGATCTCTCGAAAAGCATATTCTATGTAAGTCTTATCTTGGCTAAGAGTGTTTATACATACAAAATTGCAAGCATGTCCACATATAAAGCCGAGTATGTGTGAACACTGCTAGCACGTGAGTTTTGCTAATAGGCCCTTTATCAAAAACGCATCGGAAAATGAATCGCATGAAATTTCGCATGGAATTTCGTATGAGAATTTCGCATGGAATTTCGCATGGAATTTCGCATGAGAATTTCGCATGGAATTTCGCTTCGCATGGCCATTTCGCTTCGCGTGGCATGCGATGCGAAATTCTTGGGTTTCTCATGCCATGCCATGCGAAGCCCTTTTTCATGCAATTTAGGCCCGATTACCTTATTTTGTCACTTTAAAGCCATTTTTACTCCTAGACTCTTCCTTGGGACCCGATTTTACCCTTTTAATGGGTTTTGGGTTGTACCAACTTTGTATACCCGTGTTTTATAAGGTCCAAACAACACCTTTTTGTCCTAAAACGAAACCATTAATTCGACCCCTTAAGTTTACATTTTTCTAGCCTCTTACGACCCAACCTATCGTTCTACCAGTTTGCATGTTGAACTTAACCACAACACATAACCCTTTTTGCCGAACTCACCTTTTGTTCTTGGGTTCGGGTTCAGATTTGGACGTGTTCTTGTTGTTTAAACGGTGTTTACACACGAGATTCTTCCTTCTTCTTAGCTCGGATTTGGATTCGGATGTAAGAGAGAGTATGTGTGTGTTTCTCATGTGTGGGTGTGTTTGTATGTTTAGAAAGAAAAGAGAAAGAGTGGGTAAGTGGTTGATATTTATAGGGGGCTATGGGCTCCACCACCTACTCTCAATTCCAAATCCAATATTATCCAAACACTATCACACAATTAAATAAACAAAACACGGTTAATAACAAATCCTCTTGTTATTTAATATTCTCAAAATACGGATATTACAATGTTTTAACCAAAAATAATAAAAATTGAAGAAATGTGGCGTAATCGAGGAGTTAAAAACACTAGTCCGTGTATCACCGTAGCTTTCATGTTTCCAACTAAAAACATTAATATGAATGTAACCTGAACACTTACAAAGGCGACTCAAAATTGTTGACTCATATAACATGGGTTCTCTTTGGCCTATAAGGTACACACTTAGATCCAATCATTCTAGATAAATTATATCACATTCGATTCTCGGAATCTTTTTATCAATGATCGAATCTTAGTGTTTTACCCCTTCCAGTTACTACAAACCCGCTATAGAACAATCTTTAAGGAGATGAGAAACATCGAAATATCGGGATCTAAAATTAAATTTGTAATCCATAAAAATTTTCTTTTTCAGGTAAGGTAAGGATACCTTAGATTTCTATGAGTGTGTGTGTGTGTGTGTGTGTGTGTGTTTGAGAGAGAGAGAGAGAGAGAGAGAGAGGGAAAATGAAATAAATAAGTAAATAATGCAATCAGCAAACAAGTAAGGCAATCACGTATAGGCAAACACGTATAAGGACCAAAGGCGACAAAACATTACGGGGCACGACGGATTGCATATGAACACAATAACACTATTAAAGTGACAACATTTAATCAACTCATTCATTTCATTTAACATCAAATACAACACATCTTGTTCATACAAAAAAAGCAAATTACAAAGAAATAAATAGTTCATTTAACTAATAACCTAAATGGTCTAAAATAAAATAACGTCTTCAATATTCAATCAACCAATTATTAAACCTGTAACATTGCATAAAGTATATTTTGTCAACACGAATGTTGGTGAGCAATTCCATGATTTTTTATATATAATATGAGGCGAAATCCACAACTCGTATTTGAAACCGTAAACAACAGCAACAAGAAAGGTATATAAATCATAAATAAATGAGGCTCCTTTCCAATAGGTAAAACTACCAAATTACGAGGAGTGTGTGATAATACTTAGTGAGGATGAGGATGAGGCCAGCCAACAAAAGCAATAAACGTTTAGCAATTTAATCAAATGAGGCATATAACACACAATCGGGCGATTATTCTAAGAAATAGGTAACCTAGAGTTTGTAGTTTGAGGATCTATGTCTTAAATCATTTTTGTTTTACAAGTATGTGAGCTACCCGCAAAATATAAAATTGAAAACAGGGATGAAATTACTCACTTGGAATAAGTGACTTTGATGAAGAAATACTTAGAATAAAAACTTTAATAAAGCGAGCCAAACGGGTTAACGTGCGCATCCTAACTTGAAAGATCTTGAGTGCTTAATGCAAAAGTGAACAACCCCTTGTTAGATATGAACACCAAAACGGGACTTTAACGAGTGTTCGTTTTAGTCTGTTCAGGTCATGATATGTTATCAAGTCCGATCTAACACTTCCAAATGATAAATAAGATGACATAACTTATTTAGGTCAAAAGCTTAACCAAGTTAGAATTTTTATTAAGAAAAACTCCAAACGTTAACGTTAAGCGAATGTTCAGTTTTATCGGTCCAGGCTTGATATAAGACCAAGTTGGATCTGACATGCCAATTATTTGAGGAAACATTATTAAATCAGTTCAAAACAGAAACTTAAAGTAAATATGAGATTAGGTTGCTTGAAATACACCTAGTGTGTTTAAGCGAGTGAATTCAGTTGAGTTCGGTTTGTTGGTTTGGTTAGTCCAAGACTTGATATGAGACCAAGTTTGGATCCAATACTTCCATATTATAATAATAAATATGAAAAATAAATAAAAAGTTAGAAACTTATACTTTATATGCAAACCGGTTGTTTAGCGTTTAAATAAAGATCTTCAACGAGTGTTCGGTTTTGGTTCGGTCCATGACTCGATATGAGAGCGAGGTTGGTAACCACATATCCAAAACCATAGAACTAATATAAAAACTTAAAAAATCATAACTTAAACGAAGCAAAATGATTAAACAAGTTAAAATCCCAAAATGGACCAAATAGCCCTAATATGAAAAGGCTTGCCTTAGGATAACATAAACACATTAATCAATCAAGGTTAAAGAAGGAAAAGAAAAGGAACAAAGTAATGTAACATAAGCAAACATAAAACATAAGTTTTAATTACCCAAATCATATTAAAAACAAGAAATAGCTATTATTTGACTTTAAAACTCAAATTGTTAAGAACAAGAGGAAGAAGCCTTGCAAATCCAAAATTAGAGAGAGTGAAGTATTAGCAACTAAAAATGGATGAGAAGCACTTATATTTATAGGACAAAGGTGCAAGGATTAGCTTGAGAGTGTGATAAGACTCCATGAATAGAATCTTATGCAAAAATGTCCATTGGTTGCTTTTGAATTAAATTAAAACCTTTAATTTAAATAAAATAATTAAAAAAAATCTAGACAAAAATATGTTTTATAGTTGGTAAAATATTTATGAGATTAACCTTGATTGGTTTTTGGCAACTTTGGTCCTTGTAGTTCATTTTAGGTCGTTTTGAGCATCGAATAAGCGCTTTAAACACATTTAAGGGGCTTAAAAACGACAAGTATGAAACATGATTATAACTTAAAATAAACTATTTTATTAATATCAAAGGATCCGGAAAACAAAACAGTTTGGGTTTGCAATACGAATACGAATCAACCCGAAAATGACAAGTGTCACAGTTTCATTTATGTTGCAATTTCGTCCATAAGGTTTTGTTTTCATTGCGATTTTCGTTCTTGTGGTTTGTTAAAATCTGCTATTTCAACCCCAAATATGTTAACGAAAAGGACGAAAATTGCAATGAAAATAAAATATAAGGGACGAAAATAGAAAATTTTAACTTTTGGACTGAAATGACAAATTAAAACAAATCATAGGGTCGAAAATCGCAATTCACTTATGTGTTCATTGTATTGAATTGTGCATTAAAAGGTTATTGACGATTTTCTTAAAAGAATTATTGACTCCACAACTGAATACTATATGACACAATACTAACAAATGTAAGATTTGAAGTATCTAACTTGATTCAATGGGGGTTGCATATCTTTAAAAAGTCAACTAAGTAAACAACCCGCCATGTTGCGGCGACGCATCAACTCAAATTCAGTCGGTATCGGTTATGTTTGTTACGACACCGGAACTAATAAAAAATTAAAATGAAAACGTCGAAAATAGTATCCATACACGTATAACTTATAATGAAAATGATATGAACTCGGCTACGATACTGGCACTTGTATAGCTTAGATACAAGTAACATATTTAAAAGGATGCTAGCTCGATCGTTAAAATCGGGGCATTGCGACAGTGAGCCGATGTGAATTCGGTCGGTATCGAATATGTTCATTATGGTTCCGAAAATAAACCCAAATAATAAAATATTCAAAACAAATATAGAGATAAAAAATGTATATATAAGAAAAAAGAAACAAATACAAAAACAGAATCCGTACTTCACCAAAACCCACCATAGAAATATTAAATAAGAAAGTAATAAGAAAAAACAAAATCCATGATTCTTTGCTTAAAATGGGTCTCGAACCTAAGTTGAATCCAGTGTTTTTGAAATCGGATTGGTTCGGCCGGTTCGACCAGAATTCGGTCACCTGACCGGCTGGGTTATATATAGTTCACTTGGTTTTTAAAAAACCGATCGGTTTGAACCGATTCACTAGGAAAGTTTGATGTCCAATCCGGTTATAAATATATTGGTTGAATCCTAGCCTAGCAAAACAGATTGAACAACTTCAAAAATGCATCCATCATCTTCAAATTCGCATCCAAATCTACGAAGATCCAAAACCAAAATTAAAAACCTTTTCGTTTGGTTTTATATGACTTTGAAGATAGCGAAATATCCCATTTTCCACCATTTGGATTTGGATAATCCTAGGCGTTATTCATATTCTTGTTTATGCTTTCTGGGCTTTATAAGAAAAATATCTTACAAAATCAATATATTTTTCAAAAACCAATCTTTTGAGTAAAATAATAAGGACAGAATTACAAATTTTGTCCTTTAAAATAAGACGAATTACGGTTCGTGTCCTTTTCTAAGTTTCCTTGCAGGCGGTGTACTTTAAACTTTTTTTTCCTACAAGTTATGTCCTTTACGCTAACTGGGTTAGAAAAACTCTGTTAAATCCCATCACGTGAGAAGCATGTGAGGGTAGTTTTGTCTTTTTGCCTACCCTGCAACAACTTCTTCTTCTTCTGTTTCTGTACCTTCACTAACACCATTGAACCTCCGATTCACTTATTTCCCCGATTCACTGTTCACTCCAGCGGCGTTGAACACGTGGGTTGGGTTCACCGACAAGGGTTTCGCGAGACTCGAGGCGGCCGGATCCCAGTTCAACTAATTAAACTCTAATCAGCAAAACCCTAATAATCACTGAACAAAAAAACCCAAATTTTTCACGCTACCGACGACGAATTAAACCCCGTATATCAGTTGTTTAGGTATCTGGGTTCTGACTGAATCGAGTAATTTGATCCTCAAAACCCTAATTAGCTTTCGAAAACGATAAACTACACAAAAATAAAACAAGCCCAGAAGCCGTTTCACTCAATTAACTTAAACTTGCAGCATACAGATCCCAATTCAAGTGATTAAACTCTAATTGGCAAAACTCTAAAAATCACCGAACAAAAAAAACCCAAATCTTTTAATGCTTCAAGCAATCAATCGAAAGCAGTAATCCAAACATAACAGTCGTTTTGACATCAGTTACACCTACGGCTCCGGCCGCCTCGAGTCTCGCGAAACCCTTGTCGGTGAACCCAACCCACGTGTTCAACGCCGCCGGAGTGAACAGTGAATCGGGGAAATAAGTGAATCGGAGGTTCAATGGAACTTCTGATGTTCTTAGTTTAGAAGCAAATCGGAGAGGTGGTGCTTGATGCGACGGTGGCGAACGGTTAGGGATGGTGGTGCTAGATTCGATGGTGGCAGGTGGTTAAGGTTGGGTGATAGTTGAGGAAGGGTGATGGCAGGTGATGGTGTTAGTGAAGGTACAGAAACAGAAGAAGAAGAAGAAGTTGTTGCAGGGTAGGCAAAAAGACAAAACTACCCTCACATGCTTCTCACGTGATGGGATTTAACAGAGTTTTTCTAACCCAGTTAGCGTAAAGGACATAACTTGTAGGAAAAAAAAGTTTAAAGTACACCGCCTGCAAGGAAACTTAGAAAAGGACACGAACCGTAATTCGTCTTATTTTAAAGGACAAAATTTGTAATTCTGTCTAAAATAAGATTCCTTGCAACTTTTTGAAAAATAAACAGAATTAAAGGTTGGCCAGTTTTTTGATTGATTTATTTTATGTAATATGTGAATTTTTGTGTAATATATGTAATTGGTAATTTATGTAATATGTGTATTATATGTAACTTGTATAATTTATATAATTTGTGTAATTTGTAATATATTTAATTTATGTAATTTATGCATTTTGTGTGGTATTTGTAACATATATAATATATGTAATTTGGGTCATTTGAATAATTTGTGTATATTTGTGTAATATGTGTATTTGGTGCTGTGTAATTAATAATTTATGTAATTTTGTGTTTTTTATGGTTGGGGAATTTATGTAATTTGAGTAATTAGTGTAGATGTAATTTGGGTAATTCATGTAAGTTGTGTATTGTTTATTATTTTTGACACTTTATGTAATTTGTGTAGTTTGATTAAGTTAGGTATTTGTGTGTAATATATGTGTGTAGAGAGCAAAAAGAAAGAAAAAAAATGGCCCAAATCTTCTGAAATGATTCAAAAAGAATGAAAAGGGTTAATGAGCAATGTGTTGATATAATTTTAGATACTTTTGTTTAGAAATAGATTGATGATTTTATAAAAATGAATTATTACTTATACGTAGTTATTAAATAAAATAGTTTGATGATTTTATAAAAAAACGTGTGGCTTGGATTAATTCACATAGCTTTGAAAAATGTAGTATAACCTTTTTATTGCTTTTGTTAAAAACAAAAGACAAATACTAAGATTTAATATCCGTATCTATGTATGTGTAAAAATTAGAATTTAGTTTATATAAAAATATGTTTTTTTAACTTAAAAATTATAATATAGTTTCTATAAAAGAAAAAAAGAATAAAGAAAAAGAAAAAGAAAAAAAAAACATGATTAAGAGCATGATTTGTCTTGAAATTTGACAAAGGAAACTATTATATTTTTACCAAAATAACCTTTAACCATTTAATATTATTTATTTATCTCTCATCTCTAAATTTTATATTCAGTTTAATCTCAATCACAAAAAACTAATGAATTAAATGAATGTATGGCTAGGATTTAGTTTTTAATGTTCTTATAACTCACACGGTTCTCAAATTATCTCATTTATATATATATATATATATGTGTGTGTGGGGGGGATAAATCTTGCGAGAATTAATATTATAGCGAGAAGTGCGACAAGTGAATCTGAACCATTAATTGTGTTTAATTAATTGTCAGCAAAAGAAATGGCAAATTTGTAAATACAAATACATGTTTATGAAATATTTTTAATTAAAATGGGTGCATATGTCTTTTATGATGTAGCCTTATTAAGCTAGACACTAATGCATTTAGTGGTTTCATTTTTTATACTTAATCAATGGTCATAGTGTCATATATAATTTTTATTATTTTATTTCTTTCATTAAGCTAGACATTAATGTATGTGAAAATTTTATCAATGTAGATTATTAGCATGATCCGCTATTTATTATATGTAGTTTAATATAAAAAAAAGTTTATTTTGTACTGTGTAAGTGATATTTAACGGTTTCATTTTTTTATGCTTAATCAATTGTCATAGTGTCATATATAATTTTTATTATTTTATTTCTTTCATTAAGCTAGACATTAATCTATGTGAAAATTTTAAAATTGTAGATTATTAGCATGATCCGCTCTTTATTATACGTAGTTTAATATAAAAAAATTTGATTTTATACTGTGTAAGTGGTATTTTAAATTGTGTATGTGTAACATTTATTGTGTGTAGCCTCATGTATGTACTGTGCAGGTGGTATTTCGAATTGTCTACATATAAATTTTGTCATGTAAGTTCATATATGTACTGTGTAGGTGGTATTTCAAACTTTGTACGTGTAAATTTTATAACATGTAGGATCATTTATGTGTTATGGAGGTTCATATATGGGTTGTGGATATTTTGATTAATTAATGTGTAGGATATGTTATATGATGTGTAGGATATATTGTTAAGATTGATGTGTAGCATGTATTTTTAATGTGTAGAATATGTTGTCAGCATTGTATGATGTGTAGGATATGTTGGTAACATTGATGTGTAACATATATTTTTAATGTGTAGGATATTTTGTATTATGTGTATAGGACATGTTATTAACATTGATGTGTAGCATGTATTTTTAACGTGTAGGGATAATTATTCGGAATGAGTTTTTCTTATTTTAATATAAAAATCTGGAATTATAAAAAGACTTTTCGAAATAATGAAAAATTAATAATCAATATAATATAAAAAATGATA
Source organism: Bidens hawaiensis (assembly GCF_021521415.1). Classification (NCBI taxonomy): domain Eukaryota; kingdom Viridiplantae; phylum Streptophyta; class Magnoliopsida; order Asterales; family Asteraceae; genus Bidens; species Bidens hawaiensis. The sequence goes on along the minus strand of NW_027493669.1, from coordinate 240,184 downwards.
AAAAGAAAATAATGTGTGAAACTCCTAACTTATTTATTAGTTACCAAAAAATAAAGCATGAAGTTTTACTAATATGCCCTAGTAATTAATTAAACATAAAATATAAATAAAATTATATGATTGACTGGAAGGACTTCTCGCAATAAGAAAACTTTTGAAATGAACATAATCCTATATATATATATATATATATATATATATATATATATATATATATATATATGTGTGTGTGTGTGTGTATGTATGTATGTATGTATATATGTGTGTGTATATATAATTATCTACATTTAAAGCTCTCACGTCGCCTCCCCCCCCTTGTGTCGCCAGATTGCTCCATTTCTAGATGGAGACTTCTCATTAATTTAACCAAAATTTGCAATCATTGGTCTACCAATAGGGTTTGAATCGGGTCAAATAAAACTGGTATGTTTTTTCTCTTTTCACATCTCCATGTTCGTCACACTTTCAAAACCCTAAATCTCCATTCTCCCTACCTATGCTTCTCCTTCACCCTGCTCCTTCATCATCATGCGTACTTTCATCAAGATTTCCATCTTCTCCGCTTGGTAAATGTTTGAACCCCTCGAAATCCTAACGGCGGCTATTTTAAGGTTTTGATTTGTGATTTGTGATTTGCAGAAGCTAGGTTTTTATTTGTCAGTAATCAATTAGTGTTTATGATCGAAAACGTGAGGCCGTACTTAGCGGCCAACGGTTGGAATGTGGATGTTGTTTCCATTCAAGATGGCGTTGTTTCTCATAAGCTACAAGGTATGATTTAGGGATTTTTTTTCACTCGTATTTTACTATTGGTTTATTGTGTTTGGGTGAAAATGATATATAGAGATGTAAATGTTTGTGAAAAGAAGTAGATGCATGGAGTTTTGGTGCAATGGATATGTAATCAGTGAAATTATGTGAATGGTCCCTATTTTGGTATTTTATTATGGATTAAAAAAAGTTAGGTTATGACATAAAATTTTGCTATTGAGTAGTGGGCAAATGGTTATGATTTAGGGATGATGATACTAGATACTATGATTTTATACACTATAAATAAAATACGGTTTAAAACTTCACAAATCATAATTTACATGACAACTGAAGGTTTCACAATAAGAGTTTTAAGTCAGTAATGAAAGAACACAGGCTTGATATAAATATGAAATTATTTAGTACATTGTTAAATAAAAAACAAATTATAAATCTTGAATTTTGAAGTGAAGGTGGAAGCTTGAAATTAGAAAACTGGTTTCTGGTATGATCCATGGTTAATAAATGTATGGTTCATGTTCAATTATAGTTGGAACACACAGGGTGGATTAAGTTAACGGGCCAAAATGAGTTTGATATTAAGCAAGGGATATGGATTAAGTTCTCACTAAATTTCACTTCTCTTAATCCGAATCATTAACTAATTAGGTTAAACTGGTTATTAGACAACATTATGTTAGGTTTAATTGTATTTCATATAGCAGCATTGGTACATTATATATTTTAAAAATGTGTTTGTTATTTCAAGTCGGTTTTTAGTTGAAATTTAAAATTGAGTTTTGAGTAATTGTGTAGGTGGCCTTATTCTTTTCCCGGTTCTTGTCAAGACGTAGTCTGACGTAAGCAAGCTATGAAGAAGATTAAAAGGTATGTGTTAGTTAAACTTTAACCAAACAAAATGAATCACTACTTTTGTTAATTGTTCATTAATTGTTGATTTAAACCTTAATAAATAATGGAGAATTATGCATTGATGCATCAAGGACCAACAAAGAAACGCCCATGGGAAATGGTGCTTTGCATATATGATTTTCCAACTAACACCACTGCTCTTCACATCTTAATGAAATATCTAAGTATGTTAAAAAAAAAATTCAAATGTTATGGACTTTGTTTGAATATCATGTGTAGTTTTAATGTTTTATTAAACTGTTACAAGAGTTTAGGTCAACTGATACAGTTTGAGTGGGCTTGACAACACCCTGTGAAATCGCTAAAGGTTAGGAAACCAATAGTTGTTTTAAACCACTTGGCGGGCTTGCAAATAAGATCAAACTGGCTTACTCAATGCTCACACTACCAACATGCAACAGCTACGTCAATTATAATTAAAAATATTATATTATTTCAATAATAATTTCTAACATCTCTACTGATTTGTTCGATTCCGATTTACCGTCCGCCGTTGATCCCAATATCAAAGCCAACCTTCTTCACGTTCCCATAAAGCCTACCCACTCATTAACAAACATGGTGACTGCAGAAACTAGAACCTTTGGAAAGGTAATTAATCACTTTTGGATGGTCAATTGATAGTAAATATTACATTTTTTATTGCTTTCTTATTTTGATTATGCATTAAAAAATCAATGTTTGTTATGTCATTGTAGGTTTAAAGCACTGCAACATGCACTAAGGCAAGGTGTGAGAAAAAAGCGCTATAATCATAAGGTTACCCTTTGAGGGCACGTCAAATCTTTTAGAAGAACTGTAAGTTACTGAATTTTTATTTTAATTCAAGGGTTTTATACTTTCATTTCTTTAAAAACTTTAAGAACTGTCAATTTGTTAAAAACACCGTTAATTGAAAAACTTATTTTCAATCTAAAACTTATAATTTTTTGCTTAACCTTACAATCTAAAACTTATTCTCGTATTTTTGTTTCATAAAAAGTTAATTGAAAAAATATTTTTGTTCGTTAAAAAAAATGAACACCTAAATGTTTGTTTATGTTTGTTTGTTAAAAATCTAAGCGTACGTTAACGTAAACGAACAAAAATGAACATAATTGAACAAACATAAATGAATAAACGTAAACGAGCATAGACACACATACAAACAAACAAATAAAAAAACATCAAGTACATGATTATATGGGTTCTTACGCAACATATTTACTTGATTGTATGGGTTCTTACTTGACATATTTATATGTTTTAAAATTTACAATGGGTTTAACGAACATAAATGAATGGACAACAATGAACGAACATAAACAAAAGTTCATGAATGAAACATAAATTTGATACCTAGAGAAAATAATTAAAAAGATGTGTTGTAGATAAAAAAAACAAATAAATGGCTTATTCACATTTATTTTGTTTTTGGCTATGCTTTAACCCCTCAAAACTGCAGGTTCTACAAATTGTTTAAAAGGGTATTTCGTTCAATTTGTCCATATAACAGTAAGTTTTTTATTCACTTTTTGTCTATGATTTAAATTTTTAAAGGTATTTTCGTGAGTGGTAATCAGTAACGAAAATGGTTTGAATATCACAAGTCAATTCATTGTTTGACCAGGGGTATTTATAGAATTTCTGTAATCTATTTATATGTGTGGTAGTGAATTGTTTGTTATGGGTGTACCAAACAATTGGTTGCAGGTTTGGTGAATTAGAAGGGAACGGGTTTGATTTCGGGGAGTGTACGCGTTGAAAGTGTTTGAGGCCACGAAATGCAAATTATAAGCAGGTCGAAAATTTCATTCGGTTTCATGTCAAAAATTTTCTCAGGTAAATTTATATTTGGATGATATTTTTTGTACGGTTTCCTTTGCTATATAAAATTTCAATGTTTTGGGCGTGAACGTTTTTTTTACCATTCCATTAACGGTGTGAAAATCTAGAAATTGAAGAGGAAGCCAAAAGTCTTGATGTCGAAAACATATTCTTCTAACCTTTTTGTTTAGATAATTTTTATAGAATAAAGTCAAAAAATAAGTGATGATTTCGTTATTTTTATAATTGGAATAATCGTCAAAAAATAAGTGATGATTTCGTTATTTTTATAACACGTATCTTTTTATTTCCTCGTATACAGAAGTTGGCATATCTGACAAAGAAGGTGGTCAAACATTCTACGTTCAAGACTTGTGTAATGCACGTGCTTGGTTTGAAATGATAGTGGGAATGGGTGTGTAATTTATATGCCCTCAAGCGATGCCATTAATCATAACTATTCTAAAAAAAAATATTTACAAGTTTTTTGTTTAGTGGTAGTATTGAAAGTTACATACAAAAGCTTATCGCCAAACTATTGTTATATATGCATGTATAGGTTATTATAAATGTCATCGTTAGCTGTAAATTGTTATGAATATGTTACTTTAAAATACAAATTATCCCGAATGAACATGAGCATACAATTGTTCATGTTCGTTTATTTAACTTTAAAAAAACATAAAATTCGACAAATATTTGTTTTCATGCATGCTCGTTTATATTCATTTGTTATTCGCTAATAAGCTAAATTAACATAAATGACATAATTGAACAAATGTAAACGAACACAAACATAAATGAACACTATTATTAGTGATGACCATAGTCAATGTAGATTAATTAAAATAATATATAACAAATTATATATTCAAAATCATATTTAAAAAAACTAAACAAACCCGTTTAACACGCGGGCTAAAAGCTAGTATGTATGTATGTATGTATGTATCTGTGTGTGTGTAACTAGTTTGAGCCCCCCGCATTACGGGGGTTTATTTAGGTTTTTGTTTTCAATTGTTTTACTATTTTATATTTTCTAATGATTTGTTTTATTTTTTAACGTAGTTTTATATTGATTTAATATGTATATATTAGTTTGTTAAACTCATTATATATTTTAACAACCGGAATCCTTCAATTGAGATGTGTAAGTTTTTTATATTTTTAACGAACGAAAATAAAATAACACGAACTGTTGATATTTTTAAAAGAACAAAAATGAACACAAATATTTGCTTTATAAAAAAGGGGCGGTGGATGTAGGTGATGATGATGGTTGATTAATGGAGAGGAGTCTGACGATGGTGGGTGGTAATTAGAGGAGGCAAATGGGTTGGGTTGGGTCGAAACGGGTCATGGGTCGGAACGGGTTAGGGTTGAAACAGGTTAGGGTCAGAATGGGTCAACTAAAAAAAGGGTTGTTTTGGTTCGGGTTGGAACGGGTTAGGTCAAAAGGTTCAGGTCAGAACGGGTCTGGGTCAGAATGGGTCAAGGTCGGAACGGGTCAAAACGGGTCGGATCGTTTTTTTTTTTTTTTGTAGAACGAGGGCAAAGGCAGAAACGTTTTAGCTTTTTTACATTTTTCGTTTTTAATTTATATTTTGAGTTATGATTTTTTAATTGATTTTTTTGAATTTTTTTTGAAGAGGTTTTTATTGTTAATTGGTTTGGGTCATAGATTGTTAATAAAAACCCCTCAAAAAAATCAAAAAAATTAATTAAAAATCATAACTCAAAATATAAATCAAAAATGGAAAATGTAAAAAAGCTAAAACGTTTCCGCCGCCGCCCTCGTATGTCCAAAAAAAAAACTGAACTGAAAGTCGACGAAAGCGAAACATAAACCAAAACTGAACCGAATAGATCGAAACCGAAAAAATCGATCAAAACGAAACTAAAATACTGAAACCGAACAGAAATGAAACTGAAAAACAGACCACAACGAAACAAAAGGCCGAAACCGACCAAAAACAAGCAAAAGAACCCGAAACCCAACTTGTCCAATGCTCCGAAACCGACCAAAAAGAAAAAAAGGAAACCGAAACCCAACCCGTCCAGTGCGAAAACTCGTGTCGGCTCGTAACCTAAGCCGAACTCGTTCCGATCTAAAACCCGTTCAACCCGAGCTTGCCACTTTTTTTTAAGACACTAACCCATATCGACCCATTTCTTTAAATATATCGATCCATTTTGACGCGAAAATAAGAATGTGGAATTTCAAGTGACCCATTTTGACCCATCTTATTAAAATCTATGACCCAAACCAACCCATATGATTTTTAAAACAACCCAAATTGACCCATTTGAAAGGGTTTGGGTCAAGATTCCCACCCCTAGTGGTAATCGAAAGTTAACAAGTGATGGAGAGGATAGACTGGCGACGGAGAATATGCAGAGGAGAAAAATTAAATTAGGGTTTGATAATGAAAGGGTTTCACAAATAAATGAGATGTTATAACCCGTCTAAGGGCTATCCGGGTTTGGTGAGACTCATGACCCGCGAAAATTAAGGGGTTATTACATAAATAATGAGATGTTATAACTCGTTTAAGGGATATTCTGGTTTGTGAACCCATAATCCGCCAAAATTATTGTTTGGGTCAAAAGCATGAGAAGTCTCAAATTACAAATCAAGCAATCTGGTAGCTTGAGAGGAGGTGAGGAGCAACAGAGAGTAACACATAGGTAGCGTTTGGTATGTAGGAATGATAAGGGGAATAGAATAATTCATTGCGTGGGAATAAAAAAAAAGTTATGTTTGGTTGCTCAATGAAATGAAATCATCCATTATACACAGAATCCCATTCCATCAAAACCATTCATTCCCACCCCCCCCCCCTTCTTTTTTTTTCAATCCATTCTTCCTTCACCCTATTTTCTCAACACCATGTAACGCCCGCAAATTTTCGTTAAAAGGATCTATGTGTTGTAGAGTTTGTATTTTTACCGAGACTCGATCTAGCCTTCCTCGGGGACCTCTTTGTCATTCTTGGAAGTCAAATTATTTAACATTTGGTTCAAGATATTACCTTTTGCAAGTTGGGGGACTTAGATGTAAATATATTATAACTTAAACCCTAAACCCTTTTCCCTCCTCCTCTTGTCCGATCGGTCTGAAGAACCAGCCACACCACCACATATTTCTTCTTTTCCAGCCAATTCCAAGAGCCAAAACTATAATTCAAGGTTATTATTATGTAATTGAAGGTCTTTTCCACCATTAAACCCTTTATTGAACCCTAGAGATATCATAAACATGTTAGGTTTTGAGTTTTGATTATAATAGTTTCTGACAGATTCATACTCGTTGATTGTTCAATCTGTACTCGATGTAAATTTATTGTTTTGATTGATTCTTGTTTCCATGATGTTCTACTTTGAGTCTAGTTTCCAGAAATGTATAATTTATAATTTTTGGACGAGATTTGAATGGTTTTTATGATTTTATAAAATTGTGTGTCAAAGCTGATGTGGGGTGACGGATTCTGGTCTGTCTTCCCGACATCATAACTCCTTTTTGAAAAGTTCAAATTGGTTGATTCCACTTCTGAAATTTCACATTTTGAGTTAAGATTACAACCCAATTGGAATCGTTTAATTTGGTTTGGTAATGATTTTAAAAAAAATAAAACACTTTTGCTGCACACTGCAATAGCTGAACGTACCTTTTTGTGTTGGAGGAATATTTATGATTTTTGTGTCCATTAGAAAAATATAATAAAAATATATTTATAAACCTAAGACATTTATTAAACTCTGATAAATATTTCATAATTTATTTATATGGTCTTCCTATGTAATAAAATACGTCTTTGCATGCTAAAATCTGCTCCTTATACTCGACATTGATCAATTTTTTCGGTTTAGGACTTAACCGGGGACTGACCAATTGAGGACCTTCAGGGCTGTTTTAATTTCCTAGGTATGTCTTGTATATCATCCTTTAGTATTTTGAGCTTTGGCATTCGTTAGAATGGTCTATTGTTGATTATGTGAAAACTAGGTTTCGGTTGTGTAGTTTGCTAATTGTTGCGTTTAGAGCGAGGTTTGAAGGAATTAACAACCAATTCAGTTTGTGTAGATTCAGTTTGATATATGGTCTGTGGAAAAATTATTTCTTTAAGTATTGGGGCTGAATTGGTTGTCGGTTATCAAACGAGTCGGTACAACATAAATTCGCGTTTATTGGTAGTTTGCGCGTTGTGCTTGCGAATTACCGACCCATCCAACTCGTGCAGTGTCATGTGGACTTGTCGGCTGTGATTTTATCAAATTTGGTCCACACGGGACTGAGTTGGATGTTAAGAGCATAAACGACTGATAAACGAGCATATTCGTTCAACTGACAACTTCCGAGGGTAATTTGGAAATTCCTTAATTCCTTGTTTATCTAAGGATGGTTTTGGTAAATATAAGGCCCTAGTGGCTGTTGTAATTGAAATTGGTGAGGACGAGGCTTAGGTAACTCAAACCATGTTAGAACACCTCGTAGGATAAACGAGTTCATTCGGTATCGTTAGTAACTATTGTGTATAATCCGACAGGCATGTGAGTTGTGGGAATACTTAGGGGTTCTCTAGCTCGTGGTGATTTTATGTCTCGTGTCAGGTGAGTTCATGATGCCCCTTTTTACCTTTTTACGTTTTGGGCTAGCATACACACCCTATTACAATTTTACTTGATTTTACTCGTTTAAACTATTTGGATGGTATTACATAGCCTTATTCGTACTTGTGGATTTATGAAACTATGTGTGAATAATATTCTATGTCTTAGGATATTTTAGACTCGTTGTGGTCGTATATTCCTTAAGGTTATACATATTACTTGTGGTCTAGGCTTGAGGCTGCTATTAGGCCTAGTATTAATTCCTAGATTATCCATTATTCATAGATTGAATGTGATGATATTGTTTGGTTAAATATTTGAATTAGATGTTTGTAAGTGTGTATGTGAATGTGTATGTGTTGGTAAACTGTGACCGGGTCAAATATATTACTTGGGGAAGACTAAGGGTGAGAAGGCCCATGTTGCATGTTTATGTCCCGGCGGGTCAAATATATTACTTGGGGAAGACCCGAGGTGAGGAGGCCCGCCGTTCTGCTAAACCGTGGTCGGGTCAAATATATTATTCGGGGAAGACCCGAGGTGAGGAGGCCCGCATCATGTGTTTAGGTTTGTTAAACCGTGACCGAGTCAAATATATTACTTGGGGAAGACCCGGGGTGAGGAGGCTCGTGTTGCGTGATTTTTGTTTTATTAAACTATGACCGGGTCAAATATATTACTTGGGGACGACCCGGGGTGATGAGGCTCGTGTTGCATGATTTTGTTGGTTTTTGTTAAACCGCGAGCGGGTCAAATATATTACTCGGGGAAGACCGGGGTGAGGAGGCCCGTGTTGCATGTTTGACCAAGAAAAAAGTATTTATCTAATCACTTATGATTTTCTCCAAATCTTTTTATATTTATTAAATAAATCTGATTTATGGATGTTACTTATAAAACTGGAACTCACTCAGCTCAAGCTGACTTTGTGTGTATATTAGATTGATTTTCAGGTCAAGGCTAGGGATTATCACTTAGACGTGCTAGAGATTACTCGGACGGTTGAAGGCATTTCTGGTCAAGGAATTCAAATAAAACAAACAATTTATTTATTTATTTATTTTTTATACATTTGACTTTGGGCACCAATTCCCAGTTTTTGGGAATTTTAATACTTATTATTCCGCTGTTTAATTACTCTGAAATGGTTTTAAATAAGATGAACTTGTTTGGTTTTAATTTTTTTTGAATTTTGGCTATTATTACCAACTGTAGGATTTCTGGGATTCGGGGTCTTACACACCACCACCACCTAATAGCAACCACCGACACTACCATCGCCACCACCATCGTCGCCTACACCACCACCTTACCACCAGCGCTACCACCGCCACTTCCGCCACCTGACCATCATCGCCGCCACCACTGTCGCTGCCTTACCACCACCACCACCGTCGCCGCCACCCTATCATCACCATCACTACCAATGCTACCACCGGTTGACCACCACCACCACAACCGCCGCCCCTGCGCCACCATTTTCGTCGCTGGAGCTACCACCACCATCGTCACAATTACAGTTTTCTTTTTCTTAAAAAAATTATTTTTAGATATGAGTGTTTTTATTATTTATTTCTATTTCATATCTACAATTTTTTTGATGCCAAACAGCATCATTTCATTCTCACAGTTAATCAAACAAGACAAAGGAATGGTAATGATCCATTTCATTTCCTTATCTATTTCATTCCTTCTTTCATTCCATTCTCTCTTTATTCCATTACCTCCAACCAAACATACCCATAAAATTTTTTTAAACGTTTATATAGATGGATAGATGGCACAGGCTCACACTTTTTTATTGAAGGACCACACTAGTTTCCTTTTACATCTATCTACCAGTGTATATAAAACCTTTTCTGTTAATCCAAATAGTATAAACAATGGGATGATAAAAAAAAGATAATAAAAGAAGGTTTAAAGAAAGTTAGTTTAAATTAGAATAAACTAAATAATCTAATAAAATAAAAGTAAATTTAAAGCTACTTTGTGTTAAGAGTTTGACAACAGTCCTAAACCACCGCCAGATCTAATTACTCATTTATGGGGTAAGTTTTGTACTTTAGGTAAATGTTAGGTTGCGCATGCATTAGCTTTGGTATGTATATATATACATGAGCATCTCCCCTTTCATTATGTATAATCTTTTTATCATGGAAATTAATAGTGAAATTAAGCTTCTTGGAACAGCCGCAAGACCATTTGTGAACAGAGTTCAATTCGTTCTCAATCTCAAGTCAATTGAGTACAAGTTCATAGATGAAAACCTCGCATGCAAAAGTAAGCTCCTGCTTAAATCAAATCCTATTCATAAGAAAGTCCCGGTTCTTTTTCATGCAAACAAACAACCAATATCCGAATCACTTATCATAATAGAGTACCTTGACGAAATCTATCCGAATATCCACCCAATCCTTCCTTCGGATCCTTTAGATAGAGCCGACAGCCGGTTTTGGGCCAACTACATCGATACCAAGGTGCGTTAAGTGTGTGTTGATTCTTACAAACGTTTAACTATTAAGTTTATTGTTATATTATGAAATTGTTAAAATTAATTAGTTTCTCTTTCGAAATTGTAATCGATTGTGTATATTAATAGATACTGTAAGGATAATAAAAGAAAACTAACATTTATATTTCTTAATCATGGTAGGGATACTTATAATAAACCAAACTTTTTTTTAAATGTGACGCATGACATCCAGACAGACGTGCGATAAACCCAACTAATACAATCTTTCTAATATTAACGTCGCAAATGTTCTTGCAAATTGTAAATTCTGAAATTAATCACATATGTCAACGCCATTGCCTTATCTTTATAAACATTGTGCTTATATTTTGGTCACAAATGGCTACAATCTTCTATTTAAGATCCTATTTTTTTAGGCGTATTGAATATCTATTCCAACTATCATTTGTTGGCCAACAACTTAATTAACAAATTGACTGATAACGATTTCATCTTTTATTCCCAACGGTTCGCGACTAAAAGAATGCTAACGTCGTTAGTTGCAGGTCGCCGGAAAAACGTTTTTGTCCAGAAAACTTTTCGGAAAACTCAAAATTTTCGTCTCAAGCATCTTTGTAACATTAGATCGGACCTTTAAGAACTTTTTTCTAGTAAAAGCCCCAATTATTGAGGTCGTCGAAACCCTAGTATCATCGTCGGAATTGGTTGGTGGTGCTCAAGTGATGGTTGTTGGTTGGTGGTGGTGATCAGGTTAAGTTTTCCGGCAAAAAATGTGACTTTTTCGGCCAAAAGCGTTTTCCGGCAACCACAATTAACGGCGTTAGCATTCTGTTAGCCGTGACCCATTGGGGACAAATATGATAAAATGTGGGATTGCTATCAGCCAATTCGTTAGTTGAAACCAGCAGCGATCAAAAGATGATAGTTAATAAAAACCAATAGTCCTACTTATTACAAAAGAAAACTTGTATTCTATTTTTTTTTTTAAATCTTTTTTGTTTCATTTAAAAGATTATTATGGTTTGTTATCTTTACGTGAAACTATAGCTGTCAAGATTATTAAAGTTAACCCGAACACTTACTCAAAACACTTAACATATATAAATGGACACGTTTAAAAGCATGTTAAACGTCAGACGATAACCAGTTGAATAACACGACTAAATATATAAGTAGTTGGACAAAACGAATAGCAAGTTGAACATGATTATAAAAACAACTCACTTCACACAATTAATAAGCTGTAAAATATAACTGTTACAATAAAATAAAAGTAATAATGAAACTTACATTGCATAATCTTATTAACAAACTATGTTAGCAGGTTAGAAGATGAAATAATATTATGATATATTATATATTAAAAAGAAAAAAAATATAAAAGTATGTCGTTTTAATATCATTAACAAACGGTCATGTATACCCATTAACCAATTTAACACGAATAGTTAATTGTGTTATTTGAGCCATAAAAGAGTTAAGCGGTTTCCATTTGGGTACGTAGTTAATTGTGTAACACAAAGTCTAACATGTATTCAACAATGTATTTGTCTACAGTTTTTTCCGTTGTTTGAAGAGTTGAGAAGAACACCACAAAAGGAGAGAAAAGAAACCATAAAAGAAGAGATAATTGAAGGATGTGAGTTGGTGGAAGAAGCATTTGTGAAGTATAGCAATGGGAGGGCTTATTTTGGTGGAGATGATGTAGGCTATCTGGATGTTGTTTTTAGCTGCTTTCTGGGTTGGATAAAACTTGTTGAAAACCACAATGAATTCAAGATAATTGATGAAGTTAGAACCCAAAAACTGTTTGAATGGGCGAAGCGTATATTGTCACATGAAGCACTTAAGGATTCCATCCCAGGGTACCAAACATTGATGGATTTTTATAGGATGCTTCAAATCCATAAACCACCAATGGCTGCTTCAAATTAACCTTTATGTTTCTATATCCGCTGTTATACTTTGCTTGGCTTTGAGCTTCAACTTATATGTATATGATGCTTTATAATAAGTAGAAATCACAATATTTTAAAGAATAAGAAAGTAGATGATTGGCATGATCCTCCGGAATTCTTATCTTCAATTTGAATCTTAATCTTTAAAACGAACCGGGGCCTGAATTACCCATTTGGAAGGTTGGGTTTCATACTGAGCCGGCCTACAGAGTTGCATCTGTTGGGGCCTACAGAGTTGCATCTGTTGGGTCTGGGTCGTTTGTATCAATGCTCTTGGTAGTAGAGGTGAACAAATCGGGTTTTTCCAATACTTGGTTCCGGGTATGAAACCAGGTTCGAGTATGATCAGGTATTATGAGAAATTTAGTAGGGTATTGAGAAGAAAAGCACGAACCTAAGTACCCCGGTAAGGTATGATCGGGTTCGGATATAACCGGGTATTGGAATCGGGTTTGTGTTCGGGTATGACCGAGTATCAATACTCGGTTATGAATTTGTAACTTTTATACTTATTTAAATTCGTTTAAAAATTAAATGTGCTTTGTTGCAGTTACAGATAATCTAGCCAAAGTAATAGGAATTAGACCTAACATGATTTCAAAAAGAAAAACTTCAATCATTTCAATTTGTTTGAAAGGAGAAAAAAGAGGTAATATCTATACCTAAATATTAATCCGAATTACAACGAATCTCAATGACCAAGAATTGGTAATTGACACAATAAGTAACTAGAAATACACAGAAGTTCGCGGAAAGATTTCCTTTTATGAATTGTGCAATTCATTTCAAGTAAGTCGTATATTGCTCAAACCAATAAAAGAGATGCGGTTATAGTTAAAGTCGTTAGTAGAAAACCGAAATAACTAGTTATTATAGGCATCAAGGAGTTAAATGACATATTATAAAAACCATGAATTCACAAATGTACAAATTATTTAGTTTATAATATGCATTTAAAAAAACTTAAATATAAAAAGTGGTGAATTAACATAAATATATACTATAAAAGTTCGCGTATTATATTGGGTATTAAAAAAATGGTATTGGGTATAAGGTATAACCCAGTATGGGCTATGTAGCACAGGAACGAGTATGGGATCGGGGTACGAGGACGATACGGGAACGGGGAATGTCAAAACTCAAAAATCCCATATACGGCTACGACAAGGTACGACAATAAAAACTATAAAAAATAAAATATATTAAACAAATTCTTTTATTTATATATATATATATATGGAGAGGATCAAGAGAAAACTCATCTTTAGAAAGAAAACTTAAAAACTCCTAAAGAATTATTTTTAATTAAAAATAAAAAAATATTTTCAAATTTCTGTTTTTGCCATTATTCTTATATTTTGATGTGTTGTAAAACACACGTATTTTCCGCACGTTTTATCTACGTTTTTGTATTACATCTTATGTGTTTTAACTTGTTTTAGATAGGTTTTACATAATTTCTTTCTTTGGGTGAAAGAAAGAAAGAAACCGAGCTTTTGGAGCAGTTTACGAGCATTTTACGCATACGTTTTCAAGTAAAAACTCAAGGCCCGGTCCGTTACATCATGGAAATAGCCCAACCCTCATATTATAACATAATATAAAAAAGAAAAAAAAACCTAAGCAAAAGGTTCTGGCCGATCGCAGCAGTGGGCAGCAAGGGAAGAGGAAGAAAAAGTTTTTTCGGCTTAGGGTTTGATCGTGTGACGGCTAGGGAAGGAAGAAGACACAAGAACCAAGCCTCGGGGACGTTTCTCATCAGTTGTAGCAGCCAAGAACAGCCCGGAATTCATCCATATCCTTTCTTTTCATAACATTGTTCATCATCTTTTTATACTTGTTCAATTGATTACGAGTTTTGCGATTGATTGAAAGATTGAAGTGTTTATGAGTAGGATTGATTATTGAATGATTTTTGAGATGATTGGTATGAGTTCTATGGTGTTTTTATTGAGTATATGCTGCTGTCCAAATAATATGTTAGGCTAAACTTGTTAGTTCTACCTAGGAATGATGATTATTGTTAGTGTTTGATAGGTTTTATGGATTGTTTGATTGATAGACTTGAATTGTTATTATAAAGTTTGATTTATACATGAAATAGGTTGTGTTTAGTGGCTGGAAATTTTGGTGATTCATTGCATAAACCCCGTGTGTCGGTTGATTAGTTTTGTATTGATTGATCGGTGCATTGTTTGATTCTAAACTTTGTGTTTAGGGTTTGTTTGCGGTAGGTACAACCGTAGGGTTTTGTTGCATGATTTATTGGATTAAGTACAGCGGTTAGGCACCTTCTTAGAGACCGAGAGGTGATAAGAAGTTAGGGTTGTCTCATTGCCTTTACATGCTAGAATAAGGATTGCGCGAGAGCGAGTTCGTTTCTTGTCAGGTTTAGGTGTTTTGAGCGACTAGTTGATCTATTTTGGTTTAAGTTGAATTGTTCCTCTATCCTTGGTTGTGTAGTATTCATTACCATTAGGGTCGAGTGTTGGTGAGACCGAGAGGTGATCCTTCATTAGAACACGTTAGCAATTGTTTCCCGGTTTGGTCGTTTTAGCCGATTTTGAGTAGTTTAGGCTTGTTGTGTGAGACCGAGAGGTAATCCAGTGAGCCCGAGCGATCCTTAGTTGTGTCATCTTTAGGGACCAGTGTCTAGATATCATCCAATCCAATAGCTTGTCAGGCCTACAATTTGATTCAGACCTAGGTATACGTTTTTCTCCATCCTAAGTTAACACAGTTAGTTTGTCGTTAAGTTTTCTATTTTTGGTAAGTTTTGTTAGTTAGTCCAGTTAAGTAAGTAAAAATCAAAAATCAATTAAATATTATTCTAAGGTAGGTCTTGTCTAGGGTTAGTGATCGTTAGCGTCTTACATGTCCACGTGTTCGATACTCGGACTTCCTAGGTCTATACTACTTGCGATCGGTACACTTGCCGGTTGTGTGTGGTTTTAGGATTTTTGTTTAAATATTAAAGCTTAGTTGTGAGGGTCATTATTATAGGGTCATTAGACAACATCATATATTCTTACCCTTTGCTCAAAAATAAATAAATAAATAAAACCCGTTGTAATGCGTATACTGTGCGATACCGTTGTATTACACATATGTATTACTATGTATTTTTAAGTTTAATAGTGTTTAATTGCATATATTCTATATTTGTGTATTATATATGTGTAGTAGTGTTGTATTATATGGAAAAATAATAATAATAAAATAAAAGTCGATGTGGTGCATATGTGCGTTAATGTTATATTACACATACGTACTAATGTGTATTCGACGTGTGTATTAGTCTTATATTACATATATACAATAGTGTGTATCAAATATTTGCAATAGTATTGTATTCTATGCAATACAAACACTTTTGCATATATACAATGCACACTATTACACATGCGCACTATACCGACAAGGTTTTTTTTTTTTTTGGAAACAGTAATAACATATAAGAATAATGGAGCAAAAAAAAAAGAAACCCCTTCCAAAAAAATTTAAAAAAAAGTTAAAAATAGTTTTTTTGGAGTTTTTAAGTTTTCTCTTTAAGATGAGTTTTAACTAGATCTCACCCATATATATATATATATATATTGTTACACCCCGACCAAAGGCGGGGGAACATGCCGAGGTGTAACGATTGTCCATAAGCACATGACACTAATTAAAGGACAGTATTTAATAAACTCATTTCATTTCACAACATCGAAAATGTCACATAACAATTATCCATAAAATAACCATAAACAAGATATCACAAAATATGGCAAATTTGATATTTTTCATTTTTACTAATATCCTAAGGTCTTTGATGTCGTTTTCTTCACAATCATAAATCAACCAAGATGCAAACCTGCAACATTTCATAAAATAAAGTTTGTCAACACAAAGGTTGGTGAGCAATTCATAAGTTTAATCATATTAGTTTATAATAAAGATAGCCACAAAACTTGCATACGAAACGATAAATAAAAGTGGTAATTTGGATAAATAGATATCGCTAAACACATTAGCGACACCTAGCTATAAGGGGATGCCAAATAGTCTAGGATTTTATAGTTATCGTTAATTGCATTACGTTAACGACACCTTGCTATAAGGGGATGCCAAATAGTCTAGGATTTTATAGTTCCACCAACCAAAAGCGATAAACACATAGGCATACAAGCATAGAACACCAAATCGAGCAATTATTTAGGTAAAGTATACAACTACGTTTGTGGTTTAAGATTCAAATATAAAGCATTTTGTTGAATAAGTATGAAATGTCACCCCCAAAATAAAAGATGGAAAATGGGGTATGAAGTACTCACCTTCAAGTAGTAAACTTGAAAGATGATAATTTGGAGATTTGTCGGAACGACGAGTTTAACGCACAATGCCTAAAAAGAAAAGAAGTCTTGAATTTAGAAAGGTTGTCTTGAAGGTCTTTAAACAAAATAAATGTTGAGAAATGTAAATAATTAAAGTTCAAGGTTTTAAAATGTAACTATTTAAGAATTTGTAATAATAACCCTTTAAAAATGTAAGTTTGCTCGAAACCGGGTTAAAGTATCTAACCTTAATATTTACTCAACCTATGTTAAGTAATAAGGTGGGTAAAATGCAAGAATGCAAATCCCTTTGGAATAAAGATACTAAAACGGGTTTTTTTTATCGAGTGTTCGGGTTGTCGGTTCGGGTCTTGATAATTGGTCAAACCCAAAGTCAACTTTCCAAAATATTGAATGTTATGAGATAACTCAATAAAATTTAATAAGACTTAACCAAGTATGTAGTTCCATTGTTTTAGAACTAACAACGAACGTTAAGCAAGTGTTCGGTTTTGTCGGTCCAAACTTTGTTATGAGATCAAGTTGGATCCAACATTTCCATGTACTTAAGAAAATATTTAAAAATCAATTTGTAACTATTTTTAAAGAAATATACAAGTCTTGATGGCTAAAAAAACACATTTGTGTGTCTTAAGCGAGTAAGAATCGGTTTGGTTCGGTTTCCATCTCACAAAAAGTTCATAGATGGTTTCCACATGTCCAAACACTAAAGAACTTGTATAATAATGTACAAATAAAAAATACCAAAAGTTAACAATAAAATCTTTAAACAAAAGTTTGGTTTTCGGTTCGGATCGTGTTTCGGGTTAAGACCGAGGTAAGATTCTACAAACCCATAACCATAGAATTTGTAAAAATAATTTTAGAAACTTAGATCTAACAATAAGTATGTTTAAACAATTATTTAACAAAACTAGTAACAAAGTTCGGTTTACGGTTTAGAGCTATTTACGGTTAAACCGAAGCATAGACTCTTAAAAACCCATAACCATGGAACTTGTAAACATGACCAACAAACTAAAATAAGCAAGATTAATATGTATGAACAAGTTATATAGATGTATATATATCAAGGACACGAAGTCCTCTATGAAGCCTTGCCTTATGAGGTCCGAAACCTCACCGACCGGAATCGGAGAAGTAACTACCAAAGGTAAACAAGGGGTGTATATTATATATATGTTGCACAACCATAAACAAGTATTAATAAGGCTACATAAACTAATTAAGATGAAAGACTAAAAACCTTCAAGAACACTTAAGAAGATAACCTTGAATCTTTGATGTTTGAGAGAGTTTTTTTTTTTGGAGTTGTAGCAAGGGAAAATGAAGAGGAAATGTGGTGTATATATAGGGTAATGTTGGTGGTCAAATATGGGTGTGAGACACAAGAGTTTTCATGTAAAATTGATCAAGACAAAAACACAAAACAACAAAAAATAATAAATAAATAAAAATAAAGGTAGGATGTTTTCAAGACCCAACAAGTGTGAAACAATATTGTAACATAAATCCATCATTTTGATTATAACATAAGCTTCGGTTTACAAATCGGGTCGGTTTACATAATAAACAAATACAAAAACGAATACAAACAAGACCCGAAATTGACGAATGTCACACACACACACACACACACACACACACACACATATATATATATATATATATATATATATATATATATGGTTAAGTTAGAATAAAAACCCACTTGAGTTGTGAAAACTCTAGAAACTCATTCTCAACCACATGTTTTTAATTAAAGATTAAATCTTGTGATCCACAATAAAAGTTAATAAAAGTTTATTTACATTTTCTCTCTCCTGAAAACATAAATAAAAATTACTAAAAAAATGTAAAAAAAAATAGCAAAACATTTTTTTTATGTTTTCGATGTTTTGTATTAAATGTAACAACATATATTACATGTAAAAAAAAAAAAACGATGTTACATAGGGTTTTCACGGGTTTTCTCAACTCAAGAGAGTTTTCAAACTATAATTCTCCTATATATATATATATATATATATATATATATATATATATATATATATATATTGTTTAAGAATTGAATAAGTTATTTTAAAACCTATGGTTTAAATGAAATATACAAACTTAGGAAGACTAGATTAGAGAAGAAAAACATATTTTATCTAAAAGTTTTAGAGACTATATGCAACAAGTGAAAGATAAAGGGGTTAAATGTTAAAAAAACAAACTTGTTTAAACCTAAAAAACTAAAAGCATGTTCCAACTGTCATAAGTTACTGCCTCTATCTTCCTCTTCCAGGTTTTCCGGCAAAAACTGCAGCTCCGAAGCCGGAATCCGCAGCCGGAATTCGCTACAGGGTCGCTATTTGGTTTCCAAGAACTCTATAGTGGCATATGGCACCAATGGAAATGTCCCCGAAACGATTTTGGATCCGTCCCCAAAAGCCCGGAAACGTTTTGGACTAGTCCCCATTAACCGGGTTCGTTTAGGAAATGTTTCCAATGCGTTTCCATCCCCAAACTGCCCCGGGACGGGTAATACATCATTAGAGTCGTCCCGTGCTTCATAGGGTATTGGTATAGGGTATGACCGGTTCTGGGTAATTACGGGTGTAAACCGGGTTCGGTTCCTGGTACGGGTATTGAGCTCAAAATGCATTCCCCATCCATAACCTACGTGTAGGGTGGGTTTCGGTTTCGGGTATAGAATACCCGAGTATAAAAACTGTTCCAGATTTTTTTTCGGGTCCGGATACAGATTTCTTATGCATCTCTACCTGGTAGATCCGTGGTGCACAAAGAATCTGTTTCATCATTTTGATTTTATAAACAATGAAACATAGATTTAGGGATGGGGTTTCTCTCGCTTTTGGCATAGTGGGCTTCTGGTAGGGGGCTCACACGACAGGCTGTTAGCTTAGTGGGTAGAGCGCGCCCCTGATAATTGCTTCGCTATGTTTGGGCTTACTAATTCAACTCGTTTGTAAATTCTATTATGTGTAAGGGTGTGCAAATTAACCGTCATAACCGTTAACCGAACCATAACCGACATAACCGAACCGATTTTAACTGATAACTGACATAACCGATGGGTCAGTTTAATGAATTTCTGAAAACTGTCAAATACTGGTCGGTTTTGGTTAAAAATAATTTCAAATCCGCCATAACCAAACCGCCTCATTTACAAGATTCTCAACTTTATGAAGTATAATTAGAACATGTTGTTGATATTTTGGAAAAAATTAAAAAATGTAATAAACTAATAATGCTCATTTTTTTTACCTACATGATTTAATTTTACTTAATAGTTATTCATTTATCTATCGCTTGTTTGAGTATATATTACTAATATTATCGATTATATATTTTGTTAAACTATATCATGTCATTTTTATTTTATTTATTTATTTATTTATTTTTGGTAATATTTAATACCAAAGTTTTAGGCTAAATTACATTGTTTTGGTCACGGTTAACCGACTCATTATAACCTTCAAAACCGATTAACCGAAACTTTTATAGCGGAACGATTATGGTTATTGTTATCGATTAACCGGCATATGACCCATACACACCCCTAATTACATGTATAAGAAAATATGTTTTCTTCTTTTACATATCAATATTTGTAAAAAGATAAACAGGTAAAGAAAATTGAAAAGAAATTTATGAGCCAACTTGACAAGCCACGAGTTGGCTCGATCTCAATTTTTTTGCTTTTTAAATTAAACGAGCCGGATCAGCTCCTTTAAATCTAAGTTCAAGCCTAAAATTTTGTTGTTTAGTTTCGTAAACGCAATTTTATATTTTATAATTTTTTTAATCTAAGTGTTGATAGAAAATTGCATAATAGATGTAATAGCTATATGTCACGGGGTAATTTTTTCAGACTCCGTGTAGTGTTCGAAGGCCAGATAAATCGTTCGTTTTAGGGTCCACTGCCTTGGATTCATGAGGCGAGCGGCAACAACTCACAACCAGCGGTGTGTTCATCGTGCAAGCACAACCAGACATGTACGCCTTCTTTTCCTGCCGAGACCATGCCTAATTAATTCGATCTTCAAATATTATTTAGTCTGTGACATATAGCTTCATTATTTTCACTTGTGGCTCCAAAATACCAATTCAAAAGGTGCAAACAAATGGGATATTCCAGTTTCTATAAAGGCTGTAGCACTTCTAGCAAAAATACACTTTGACCCGTTGGTGTAGACCGGGCCAATGATTATTTGGACGGGCCACGAGATTCTTCGGATCTCGTCTCACTTGACCTGCAACTTTAAGTAGCATATCCTTTTTCATCTTACATGGAGCTGCTGATAAAGTTACGGATCCACTTGCTTCTCAAGATTTATATAACCGGGCAGCTTCAAATTACAGGCACATATAGCTGCATGATGGGGTTTTTTTTATCGAAAAAAGATGAAATATTAAAAAGAAGTGGATTTTGAAGCCACTTAGTCAAGGAGATATTATCTTTTTTGTTTCTAGTAACTATCCAGAGAAAGGAAATATGTAAAATGGTATCAAAGGTTGTTCCCGTCTTCAATCATTGGCTTTGAAAATAGCTTCATTTCTATTCTTCCAAATAGGCTACCACATAGTAAAATACTTCCTTCAACCACCTATTTCTTCTTCTTCGATACCTGACATTGATCAAGCCAAGAATATTATTCTATGGGCTCCAACAAATCCGGTCCTGAAAGGTGTAGCCAAGAAATTACCAATCACCATGTCTTTAAAGCCACGTAATGGGGTTCTTGGATGATCTTTTTGAGCCTGAGAGGGAAGAAATCGGGCAAGATATTACTTATTGGATGGAGATGAAGCTAAGTTTTCCTTACAGAAAAGTAAAAATATTATTTATTAATTTTAATGGTTTGTTATTCAAAATATGAATTTGGATTTGGTTCTTGCTTAATAACTGTCTTATGTTCAGATTTGAAATTTTTAACTTTGGATTTGATTAATAACTGTCTTATGAATTTGGTTAATAACTGAATTTGATTCTTGGTTTGTTATTCAAAAGATGAAGCTAAGTCTTATGTTCATATTTGAAAATTTCAACTTTGGTTATTCTTAGTTTGGTTTTTTGTTAAAAATTTGAATATTTACTAACCACTCATTTAAGAATATCTTGTAAGTTAGCCGGTTTTCATGTGTAATGTCACCACAACATCAGTGTCATTCATCACTTTTTACGTGTTTGCGCCCCTATAATGTTTTGAAGATTTGAACATCTTTTTCGATTTTCTTAAATTGAATCTTTGTGACATTGAAAATACGATAAACTATTTCAGCCTCTTATAAATGTTGCGCGGGTACGAGATAATTGAACTATATTTCCTGAACCCTGTAGTGATCGCATAATTGAAGCTGTTGGAAAGGTAAGAATTGAATGCGTTTCTAAATCGATATCATTTCTCCATTTGGATTTAAGCTATTTTTCATTTTAGTATGAAGGAGGCTCAATTCAACAAAACTTACATGTCTAGAACACTAGCTAATAGAGTAATAGTGCACATGATGACGCAATAAATGCAGTAGCATTATCAAGCAATGCATATGTTTATAATGGATCAACGGATTACATTTTGTCTCGGTTTTCAAATATAGTAAAGTAGCATTCCAGTCACCCATATATTTCAGGGTAAAATCGACTTTATGAAAAGCCGGAGAGAAAGGAGGCAATCTTAGGTGTGTTTTAAGTAACATATGTTACTTTCATATCAAAAATTAAAACCCGTGATTTTTTATGTATATTTGTACTTTGCAGCCATTTGGCCATCAACAATCATAAAAAAGAAACAGTCAGCCGAAAAATAACAAATTTAGTGAAGATGAAGTTGATAGAGACGCTAAAAGCGAAGATGATGGCATCCAAATTGTGTTAAAACACAGCCATGACAAAGGGTAAAGTCTTATAATTATGCGAAGGTTATTATTTTTATTTTAAATCATTGTTGATAAATTGTACGGCTGATAAGAAAGAAAAGAAAATCCTCCTCGTTCATTCAGAAGTCACTTGTCTTTCGAAGGTAGGCCCCGTCTAGTGGTGGGTACACTACGCACTCACCCCACATGCATACTAGTGAGTCATATGTATCTATGAGCTGGAGTTAACGTGAAGCAATCTAGGGCTTGAAATATTGAATCTTTGGGTGGGGTGGTGCTGGAACAGACAGGGAATATTAAGAAGAAGAAGCGGCGTCAACATAATGCTGTTGATGATGAGTCTAAAGCTGTTTCAACTAGTGATGCCAATACCATGGTAATTCATCAACACTAGTAGACTAGTTTTTTCTTATGGAGTTATATATTGTAAACTAATTAGCTTCAGTTATGTAGATGTGAGTTTGTTGTTGTAGTAATCTGAGATGTTTTTTGTTCATCTGAACAACATTTAGTGAGTTTCGTGGTTGAAATTCGTACGAATTTGGGTGAAATTGGCACAAATATATTCAAATTCTGATGAAACTGGTACAAAAATTTTATCCAAATTTAAGGTTAAAACACCACTGTACTCTATCCAAAATGATTCATATCTCACCAATCTTTTCTGTTACAATTATATTATAACATTAAATTCACACCACAGAACACAGTTGCAGGTTCCTTTCCTACTGTACCTTTTTTAATTTAGCTGCTATTTGTTTATTAACTAGTAAGATACAATTAAGAGTTGTTAATGCTAAATTGTCATCAGATTGACGGTGATGGTAAACGATTGAAGACTTTAGCAATTGAAAACGAGAACTCGGAATCTAAACCCGAAGATGAAAGGAGTACCGGCAAGAAAGTAGATAACAGTGTGAAACAATCCGAGCCACCCAAAGATTACATTCATGTTAGAGCGAGAAGAGGTCAAGCCACTGATAGCCACAGTCTAGCCGAAAGAGTAAATTTTCTAACTTCATAAAAGTTATATTTTTTTTTAATAAAGATCAAGATTTTTGTGTAGCTTTTTTTTTTGGCTGAATTTTTACACATTACATGGCGACAGGCTAGAAGAGAAAAGATAAGTGAAAGAATGAAAATTCTTCAAGATCTTGTCCCCGGCTGTAATAAGGTATGATTTATTATTATATTGTTCATTTGTTCTGGTTTTGTCATCTGCATTTAACTAGAAATTTGCCGATGCACGTTGCTCGGGGAATTTGGCCACGAAACTCAAATTTCAAAACGGATATAAAAAACATATTATGATGTCTATACTCGAATTGCAACTGCTCACATTTTTTCACCTTCTACACATGTCTCAAGTTATATTTCCGTCTTTTTAGTGTTTATTTGTCCATATCCCTTGCTAAGCAAAATAAATAAAGAAAGAAAGAAAGGAATAAAAATGGTGAAAAAGGAAAGAAAATATCTTCCAAAACTATCTATAAAACCTGTCACAGGATCGAACCCACATCACCTCTAGGCTCTAAGTCTAAGTATAGCAAGCGTGTCAACCGCTGGGCTAATCAGCAACTTTGATTAATAATTGAAAATTTAAAATATTTATCCACATATTATTTTTGGCATAAACTTTAAACAAAACACACAAATAGAGGGACTAAATGCTGTTATTAATAAACCATATGACTGAATATGCACATATGAAAACTTCACTGTAGCAATTACTTGTTCAATTATATATAGCATAAATTTAAATTTTAAATCAGTTAACTAATAAGATTTAGACAACATGGCATGTGAGTCTTGTTCAAATGGTTTTAACTTTTTTAGTCATGTGCAATATCTTTCAAACTGATCTAAAAATAAGACAGACAAGAGTATGCAGTTTCGATCATAAAAGTATTAATTATATGATGTTTAGGTTATTGGGAAAGCATCAGTTCTTGATGAGATAATTAATTACATTCAATCACTACAGCAACAGGTCGAGGTAAGCATACTTGTATATCCGTTTTAATATTATAACGATTACGGTGCTAATTTGTTAGTTTTGACAGTTCTTATCAATGAAGCTTGAAGCTGTCACTTCAAGATCACACCCGAGTCCCCAAGGGTTTCCTTCAAAAGATGTAAGTATTGAATGTTATGCATGTTGATAACTACCTTCTTCACATATATTTTTACCAAATGGAAGTCGGATTAAATAAAGATGGCAATTTCGTCCTATTTAGGTATGAACGGGTACATTTGGGTTATGTTATATTTCATTTTTAACGGGTAGTAAATTAAAGTAAAGATTATTAGCCAAAAAGGTAATATGTCAATTGCTTTAATGAGGTTTGGTTATCTTTGGGTTATGCATTATTTTAACCGGTAGTAAAATAAAGATGACAGCTTTGGCCCGTTTACTTATGAACGGGCACAATTGGCTTATGTTTTATATCTAAAGATTCAAAATGAGTAAAACAAGTAATAGTAGCTTAAAATGGAACATGTCAAATGGACTTAAATCAAATAAAGATTGCAACTATGACCTGTTTACTTATGAATGGGTACATTTGGGTTATGTTGTATTTCTAACAGGTCAAATGAGTAAGATAATAGTAGTAGCTTAAAAGGGTGCATGTTGAATGGGATTTGAATCACTTAAAGATTGCAACGTTGACGCATTTACTAATGAACGGTGAAGAAACACTAATCGACCCCGGGCAGATTACGGATAATCTGGGGGTTAAGTAATGTTTCCCACGAGGGTTAGGTCCGGCAAAGAAGGATGTTCTTCGGATGACCTGCAAAACAAACACCGTGAGCTCGTCACTGAGAAGGGGGGGTTCCTCCTTGTGACCACCCTCCGGCGTGAGAATCAGACTAGATTACTCTGAATATAAGTGTATATTGAGAGAAATAGCTAGTGAAGGTAAAATACCAGATGATCCTACCGTTCCAAGGTGTTAGAGTATTTATAGCCGAAGGTAGGTTTCCAAGAAGGTACAGCCGGCTGAATAGTATTCTTGTTCTACCAACAGTGGGTTACGCACAAGCCATGCTGGTTGGTGGATAGGCTGCGGCTGATAGTGACAAGGCCGGCTGTATACTGTTCCTTTACTGCCGACTATGCACTGTTCCACCAACTGTAGGCTACGCACGTCCCACAGTGAGGGTTGGTGATTAGGCAGCGGCTAATAGTGACAGTACTAGAGGGTGCTCCTCGTACTGTTGTCGGTGAGCTGTCACCCTGTGATTGGTTCAAGGGCTGTTTTGGTCAGATCTTGTCTATTTTGCCCATACCTTGGCAGGTATAGTACAAAAGATCTTCCAGAAGCATACGGACTGGCTCATTTGGGCGGGAGTATTCCCGCCCTGCTCATTCCTTCAGGTGACTACTGAATTATTGAGAGCTAAGTGCCTTGTGCGTGTAGCCTTGCTGCGCGGGTGGCCTTCCCTGATGGCTTGTATCCGCAGCTGCGGGAACAGGCGGAGTACTTCACCATTGGGAGGCATTTCCTGCGGGAACAGCTTGTGTACTGCGCGTAAGGACGTCACGTCTCTGAGCATGGTGGATCCTGCGGATCCAGTTGGTTTCTGCGCAGACGTCTCTCTTCAAGGTGAGTCCTGCGGGTCCAACTGGCCTCTGCTGGGACCTACCTCTTCAAGTCCCCCCAGTCCAATGTTCTTCTCATGAATGTTTAATAAGTGAGGTGAACTTTTGGACTTAAGCAAAGGGTTTTTGAAAAGGGGTTTAGTTTTAAGGTTTTCCATGGAGATTCTTCCCGCGGAAGTCCTAATGTCACTTTTCCTGCTTGATCTTTGGGTATGATGCGGGTAGGTCTGTAACCTCCTCGCAAGTCAGGAGCGTTGAGTCTCACTTGTGTGGATTCTCCATGAGGTTTTGGTAGTTTTGAACATAGTGATCAATTATGTTAAAACCACCAATTCCATCTTGGAGCTTCAAACAATATAGTTCTCGACGTTCCCGCTATGCGGGGATGTTATTCCCGTTTCCGCAAGCATGGCCCAGAAGATCCTTCTTGGTTTCAATTCCCTGCGGAGCGCTAGGTATGTGAAGGGTTTTGCCTTGACACTGTACCCGCACTCGTCTTACGGTTACTTTACTTCCAAGGTATTCCTGGCGTCAATTCCCTGTGGGTGCTAAGTATGTGAAGGGTTTTGCCTTAACACTGTACTCGCACATGTCTTATAGTTTCTTGGTTGCCAAGGTAAGGGGTATTTTCCCGCTTACTTTTGAATCTTTTTGAAATTTTGAAATTCGAAGATTTGGTGAAAGGATAAGAACAGTCCAAACTGTTGAAACGTCGTCCGACGGTTTCTTCTGACTGTGTCAGGACGTGCAGGAAGTTATGGCGACGTGACAGTACATGGTCATTCCAGACGCTTTTTCAGGCGCGTGGGCGCGATTTTTCGGGCGCGTGGCCGCGAAATTAATGGCACGCGTCCTTTCAACAGCTGTTGCCAGTTTGCACTTTGTCACGTGTCATAGTTTCATTGCACCTGTGATTTCTCTCTCTTCCGCATTAAATTCATCGCATTAATTGCGATGAGTATATAAAGGGGGAGAGGGTCCTTTGTAATTCACACTTTCACTCTTCTTGTAAACGATTTCCGGCGAATACTTTCTGCCAAGCATTCTCCTGAAATCATTCCTTTACTTCCAAACCATGTCTTCTACTCACGATTTCGAAGCTGCTGCCGAGGAATCTGACGTGCACGTCGAGATCCCGACGTCTACGTCTGATAAAGACGATAAGAGCACTGCTGGCGAATGCCAGTGTGCTCTTCCCACTGAGCTTTTTCAGTACATCGTCCGGAAGTTCATGCTCGAGCCGTTCGAGCCTGAGTTTCCGGAGCCACACCAGACGGTGTACGATGCCCCCAAGGGCAAGATAGGGGTGTACGCTGCATTCTTCGTTTATGGGAATCTCAAGTTCCCATTAACGAAGTTTGTATACCGTGTCTTGGAGAGGCACGGGGTGCATTTGACGGAGGTACACCCGATGGCGATCGCCAAGATCCGCCACTTTGAGTGGGTGTGCCTCATTCTGGGCGTGGAGCCCCATGTTGACCGGTTGATGACCTTCTATTCTTGGAGGTGCATCCAGGGGTGGTACACCTTGGTCAACCGGATCAAGGGGCTGAAGATCTGCGCAACCGAGCGCAGTCTTCGGTCGTGGAAGAGGGAGTTTTTTTATATCTCCGCTCGCGTCGTCCCGATAGCGATGACGTTTAAGAATGGGATAGCACTCCCCGCCCTTCACGCCCCAAACTACCAGGAGGCGGAATGGTTCGCCAAGATCTCCCGGATCCAGACTCCGGTGTACCGCTTTGCGGAGTCTGGGATGGTGATGCTTGGGATGAGCCGGGTGTGGAAGGAGGCGTCACAGGTTCCCATCGTCCTCGAATACGATTTGAACTCTGTCCCTTACGGTATGCTTTGTCTTATTTGTTTATATAGGTTTGTCTTCTAACTGTTTCTTTTATTTCAGAGGGGAACGACTTGCAGTCTCTCCTGCAGCCGCGGGAGAGTGATGGTCCCGCTCGGATGGGTACTCGTGCTCTCGATGAGAACGAGTTGCCCATCTTGGAGCAAACGAGGGATCGGTTTGTGGAGGTCTACCCGCCAGGCCACCCTATTCTGAGCGCCACGCGGCCAGGTAAGGCGTTATTCAACCCTCGACCTCTCAATGCTGAAACCTCTGCTGGAATTCCTCTAATCTTGTCATCTTCTGATGAGGAATCCGCAGATGGTCCTCCGTTGGTGCGGAAGAAGAAGGCTGCCGCCTCCACTGCCGATCCGGTGCATCGGTCTGATTCAGAGACCGAAAGCGAGGAGGTGGCGGGGAACCCTGGTGGTGCTAAGACCACTGCTCCAGAGGCTGAGACGACCGTCACCTCCGAGCAGCCCAGGACAACGACGGTGAGCGGCGTGAAGAGGCCGGCTCCATCGGGTTCGTCCCCGCCTGTTCGCACTTTTAGGCTCAAGAAAACCCGTAAGTACAAACTTCCTTTACTTTTTAACTTCGTATCTTTCCGCCATTATACTTATATCTTCTTTGTGCAGGCGTAGATGCTACCGCATTCCAGGGTGGAGCGGGGAGGAGCACCTCCGGACCCATGACAGTAGGCTTGGTCAACCTACCTAAGGCGATGACCCAGGCGGCTGCGCCTGCTTCAGTTGGTTCAGTTGCTCACCCAGTTGAGCCGACTGTTCCAACTGTGATGACATCTCCGCCGGCTGTCAGTGCCATATTTACTGAATCTTTCACTGAGCCGGCGGTGACTATTTCTGCGGGTACTTCCGCAGCGGCGACCACGGTTGTGAGTTCACCTCCGGTGAGTTCACCTCCGTTGGTTCTACCGCGGCGGCCTCTATGCCTCCTCCGACGTCGGCAGCTACGGCCGATCCTTCAGATATGCTTGGGGCTTCTCGCCAACCTCTGCCTCCTTCCCATCTGCCTGACCTCTTGGATGGATTTCCCTTGGGTTCAAGTGATGGGTTTGGCGGCTATCGGCCTGTTGTCGACCCTACAGGTGCGTAGGGTTCTTTTGGCCTTTTTTTTTTTTTATATATATCATCTTTTCCTAACTGCTTTTTGTTTTTTGCAGTGTCGGATTCCAATGAAGTGTATGTTCCACGATGGAACATCCGCCGAGGAACAACCCTTCGCACGCCTGTGGAGTGCGTGGAGTGGGCTCGTCACGCAGCTCCCAGTGGTGCGTTGTGGGAAGCAATGGCTAGCTACCAGGAGGGTAGGCTAACCAACGAGCTTCGGATTCTCCTGGCCCGGATGCAGCCGCGCGTCGAGCTGCTCTGTCGTGAAAACGACAAGTTAAAAGCAGCTCGTATTCAAGAAGTAGCTCAGGCGCGGGCTGTCCGGGAGGAGAACAAGAGGCTTACCGCAGTGGCTGCGGAAAAGGAGAAGGCCTTCAAGGCCCTCGAGGTTGAAGTTCAGGCCCGGCTCGAGGCCCGTTCCAAGGCTGCCCAAGCTGTTAACGAACAGCTTCGGCTGGCTAAGGAAACTGCACGGAACGCAACTGAAAGGGCCACCAAGGCTGAAGCTGTTGCTGAGCCTCTACGCCTCGAGAATGAGGAACTTAAAGCCAAACTAGAGGCGCTCCAATAGGCTCATGATGCCTTGCGATGGAAGATGCCAAGAAGCTCCAAGAGATCTTGGACCAGAGGGGGGTGCTTGACCAAACTGAGCGGAAGCTAAAGGGCGTTGAAGAGGCTGCGGCTAAAGAAGTGTTGCTTGCCAACCTCAACAAAAGTGAAGCCGAACGCGCCCGTAACCAAGCTCAAGCCGCCCTCCAGGAGGCTCTGGTTGCCAAGGAATGGCTTCTTCGAGAAGCGTTGTCTCAGGTATGTTTAATTTCATTATATCTATACGCTTTTCTTTGTAAATAGAAAAGGTTTTGATACTTGTATTTTTTCTTTTTGTAGGTTGTGCATCGGGTCTTCACGGATACGTCTTATGACGATGCTATGAGAGCAGCCCTCAACGCTTCTCATGAGGATGGGGAAAAGGCCGGCTTCCTGCTTGGTCTAGGGTTCGTTGAGAAAGGCATCCCGCCTTCCAACTTCCCTTTATTTGATGTGGATACTGAAGCTTTATATGACCAAGCAGTGAACCAGTATGCCGCCTTCCCGCATCCGGTGGTGAAAAAGGTGAACGAAGTTGCTGCTGCTGATGATGGGCTAGCTATCCTTAAAGCTTTCCTTGAACCGCCACGCTCTACTGATGGTGCGGGTCCAAGTGGAAGTGGTCCTGAAGCTTGATCCTGAAGATCCCTTTCCACTATTAGAGTAGATTTTTATTTTTGTATAGCTTCTTTTGTATGCGGGTATGCACCCAGCAATCTTTGTAATATTTGAATTTTGATGGAATAAAGATTATGTGCTAATTCCTTGCCTTGTTTATTTTACGCATGTTTTGATTTAACTTAGCAATTTCTTTAGTACTTAGATAAGTGAACTTTTTAACGTGGCAGATTATAAGTTTATGTTTCGCTTCCTCTTTCATGATTGTGCGGGTATGACCGTCACTTACACTTAGTAGGATAGCTAAACTTTACTTATATCTTATCGTGGAAGTTTTCCTCATCTTTTCCTTAGAAATTTTCTAAGTATTTTGAATAAGTTAGCCTTTGTACGCGCGGTTGTTAATAGGTTAATGTTCAGTTTCCTCTATCATGATTGTGCGGGTAGGACCGTCACTTTCATTTAGTGGGATGACTAAACTTTACCTATAACTGACCTGCGTGAAGGTTTTCCTTATCTTTTCTTTTGAAATTTTTACCGTTTTATGTGTTTATGCGGGTTTTGCCGCCTTCCACACGTAACGACTTACTTCTTCCCATATTTATGCGGTGAATACCGGCATATCAGTGTGGGAAGTTCATAAGTATAAAGGTAAGGCTATCAACACATTGTGAAAGGAGAATCATTTCCATTAGAAGTGGCTCTAGGCCTTTTCTTTACAAGTTTGGAATTGATCTACATGTAACATTTGCGTAATTGAGCTCCATTCCATGTTCTTGGGATGGGAGTGCCATCGAGCCTTTCGAGCCGGTATGCGCCCTTTCCCAGAACTTCTTTGATAATGTATGGCCCTTCCCATACCGGGGCCAGTTTTCCTGGGCGTTGTTGGTTCGAAGCCTCGTTGTTACGCAGTATGTAGTCTCCTACATTGAAGTTGCAGAGTTTTACCCGCGTGTTGTAGTACTTTTGCATTTGTCGCTTGTAGTTCTCTTCACGCACTGCGGCTAAGTCTCTGCGTTCCTCAGTTAGCATAAGGTCTAACCGTCTTTCCGCATCATTGTCTTCTGGCTGAATCAAGACCCTTGGTGAGGGTAAACCAACTTCGACTGGGACCATGGCTTCAGTGCCATAAGTGAGACTGAACGGGGTTTCTCTCGTACTGGCCTTTTTCAGCGTTCTGTTTGCCCAAAGGACGTGCGGAAGCTCGTCCACCCAGCCGGATCTGTGTTCCAAGAGTCTTTTCTTTATGCCTTCGACAATGCTCTTATTTGCTCTTTCTACCTCACCATTACCCTGCGGGTGCGCCACTGAGGTAAAGGTGTGGGTGATTTGAAGTTCTTCCAGCCACTTTTGTAGCTTCTTGTCAGCAAAGTTGGTGCCGTTATCGCTCACCAAATTCTGTGGAAGTCCAAAACGACAAATAATAAATTCCCAAATAAATTTTTTGATATGTTTCGCGGTTGTTTGGGCTAAGGGTTTTGCTTCTATCCACTTGGTGAAGTAGTCGATGGCTACCACTAGGAACTGAACATTTCCTGCTGCTGTAGGAAATGGGCCTGTCACATCGATGGCCCACTTCTGAAATGGCCATGAAGAGGTGACTGGAACAAGTTCATTATTCGGGCAATGCGTGTTGGGTGGTAGAGCTGACAAGACCTACACTTTCTGATGTATGCCAGCGCATCCGTATGCATCCCCGGCCAAAAGTATCCCACGTTGTTTAGCTTAGCTACAACAGCGCGTGGACCTGCGTGTACTCCACAGATGCCTTCGTGTACTTCCCTTAGGAGGTAGTCAGCATCTTGGTTGTCCACACATCTTAAGAGTGGGCCAAGAAAGTTACGTCTGTAAAGGATGTCATCGATGAGCTGATAATTCAGTGCTTTACAGCGTAGTTTTCTTGCCTGTGTTTTTGACTCTGGTAGTATACCTGCCGCAAGGTAATTTATTATTGGTGTCATCCACGTTTCTGTGCCGGTTTGGATGACACAAATTTCCTTGTGCGGGACTGAAGGTGCCTCGAGGAGTTCAATGCGGATGTCCTTTCCCAAGTGGGTGAAGGCTAATGATGCAAGCTTACTTAACGCATCCGCAGATTTGTTTTCACTACGCTTGACGTGTATGACTTTGCAATCGTTAAAATCGCGCATAAGGGTTTTTGCTTGTGCGAGGTACAGGGCTATTGTGTCGTTCACGGCCGTGTACGTCCCGTTGATTTGGTTGGCTACTAACATGGAATCCACGTGGGCTTCCAAGTATTTCACTCCCATCTTACGCGCAATTCTCAGCCCGGCCAATAATGCTTCATACTCGGCTTCGTTATTCGTACTTGGAAAATCCAGTCGAATAGCGTAAGTGTATTCTTGGCCTGCTGGGTTGGTTAGTTTCAGCCCTGCGCCTGAACCCTCGTTACTGGCTGCTCCATCAGTGTAGAGTCGCCAGACATCATTGATGTCCTGTGCTGGAGAGGGTTGAGCCTCTTCCTGGCACTCTTTTTCCCGCGATGCAGGCACTTCCGCAATAAAGTCGGCCAAAACCTGGCCTTTTATGGCTGGTCTTGGCTTATACTTTATCGCGTATTCCCCCAACTCAATTGCCCATTTGGCTAGGCGTCCCGATAACTCGGGTTTGCGTAGAACGTTTGCAAGTTTGAAGTTGGAGAGAATGGTGATTGGGTGACCCTGGAAATATCGTCTTAACCTGCGTGAAGCGTGTATAAGTGCTAAGACTAATTTTTCGAGGGTAGAGTACCGGGTTTCTACGTCTGTTAGGATACGGCTGACATAATAGATTGGCATCTGGATGCCTTTCCGTTCAACTAGCAGGACCGCCCCGGTTGCTCTATCTGTTGCGGAAAGGTATAGGATTAACCCCTCCCCCGCTTCTGGTGCTGTGAGCGTTGGGAGTTCGATCAAGCGTGACCGAATCTCCTGAAAAGCTGCTTCCGCTTCTGGTGTCCAGCGGAAGTGCGTTTTCTTTAAACAGTTTCTCAACGTTGACACGAAAGGAAACGACTTATCCGCGTGGTTTGCCAAAAAGCGATTAAGTGCGACTAGTCGTCCATTCAGTGTCTGAGCCTGTTTGATGGTAGTAGGTGATTCCATTTTGATAATGGCTTCGACCTTTTCAGGGTTCGCTCTGAAGCCATCTTTAGTGACGATGACCCCCAAGAACTTCCCTTCTTCCATTCCAAAGGCACACTTGCTCGGGTTGAGCTTCATGTTTATCTTCCTGAGCGTGTTGAAAGTTTCTTCGATGTCTTTCAACATCGCTTCTGCGTCAGGGCTTTTGATGACCAAGTCATCCATGTAGACTTCCAAGTTCCTCCCAATTTGGGCATGAAACTGGTTGTCCATCAGGCGTTGGTATGTGGACCCGGCATTCTTAAGTCCAAATGGCATCATTTGATAACAAAATGTGCCATCGGGCGTCCGAAAAGCGGTTTTGTCCTGATCATCAACGGCCATGTGGATTTGATGGTACCCCTTATACGCATCCAGGAAGCATTTAAGGCGAAACGGTGCTAACGAATCCACCTTAAGATCAATTTCGGGTAACGGATAACAATCTTTGGGGCATGCTTTATTTAAGTCCTTGAAATCTATGCACATGCGCCATTGTTTGTTAATCTTCGGTACCATAACGGGATTTGCAACCCATGTTTGATATCTGCTAACGCGTACGATGCCTGCGTCAAGGAGTTCCTTGACTTGGGTTCTACACGCGTTAGTTTGTTCTGGCCCCATTACTCTGCGCTTTTG
Source organism: Bidens hawaiensis (assembly GCF_021521415.1). Taxonomy (NCBI): domain Eukaryota; kingdom Viridiplantae; phylum Streptophyta; class Magnoliopsida; order Asterales; family Asteraceae; genus Bidens; species Bidens hawaiensis. Next base: position 205,886 of record NW_027493669.1, on the reverse strand, counting down.
TACGACTGGCGTAACAACCGGATCGCACTTGAGCTTATGCTCTGCCTTACTTCGGGGTACACCAGTCATGTCAGCGTTTTTCTGTAGTAAGCGTTTGAGTAAGGTACGCGTGGGATCAACGACTGTTGGGCCAATGGTAACGGCCTGGTCAGGGTATTTGCCATTGAATGCCCATCTTTCCGGTTCGGTGATGGTTGGTTTAGCCATCTTTGGTTTGGGTTTAGATGAGACAGATGCGATGCATACCTGGGGAATGCCGGTGATCATCGCTACACCCTCAGCTGTTGGCCATCCCATCATGCCGTGGACTGAAGATACCACGGCGTTGAATCTTGCCATTCCATCTCTCCCGAAGAGAATGTCGTATGTGTGGTGTGGCTTCCTCATCACGACAAAATCCACATCTTCTGTGCGTGAGTGATTCCCGTCCGTAAGAGTGACGGGGAAAGATAGGATACCCAGGGGGTGTTTGTGCTGCCGTCGAACACTTCCATCGAGGCGTAGACCGTTTCCAGGCGTTCCTTGTCTTCGTCGTCTAGCTTGTCGAAGAACTGCCTGTACATCACCGTTGACGAGGCGCCGTTGTCAGCAAGAGTGCGAGAAGTGATGTAGTGCCCCAGCTGGCTTTTGATGACGATAGGGGCCTTCTTTGCTGGGTCCTCCTGGCACTCGCGGGAAGCGCACCTCAGCTTCCTTCCACGCGCATGGTTCTGTCGCTCGCCTTTTTCTTCCTCTGATGTTGCCATGAACCATGTTGATGCTGATGTCAACGGGCTTTCGTCCGTTGCCTCTGTACCGGTTATCATTCCTTCCTCCCTTCTTGATTGATGCCACAAGGTGTGCAAGTCTTCCATCCTTGACGAATGTTTCAACAATATCCTTCAAGGATGTACACTACTCCGTACTATGACCCTTTGTCCCGTGGAAGTCACAGGATTTGCTTTGATCCGCATTAGGTCGCTGCCGGATCATTGGAGCCTTTGGCCATGGTAGTTTTTCGGTGGCAAATATCTCCGTGACGCTTTTGGTGAGTGGCGTCCACCGGTGTTTTCGGCTTGGAAGGTGTGTGTTATCCCTTCCGCCAACAAGAGGGCGAGAGCTGGATGAGGTGTCAAAGTTTACCCTTGACTGCCAAATACCTAGCTTCCTCTTTTTGTTCTGCCGGGCGATCCGAACATTGTTTTCTCTAGTCCTTTGCGTGTAGAGGTGTGTACTCTGGGGAAGATCCCTTCCCAGTTGCTTCTCTGTCTCGGCAAAGCGCTTGGCCGCCGTCATGATGGCATCCCATGTGGATGGCATGCCGTCCTTACCCGTCAATGTGCGGATAAGCTCTGGGTATTCGGCGCCCTGGATGAAAGCGGCGCGAACAAGATCTTCACTTATGTTGCCCAGACTCAGCTTTTTGGAGTTGAAGCGAGTGATGAAGTCTAGTAAAGATTCATCCTCCTCTCTAACGCAGTTGAGGATCGTCCACTGTTCTTCAGTATATTTCCTCTGTTGGCTGAAGTGTTGGCTGAACTTGTTCTGAAAGTCCGCCCAATCATAGATGTGGTGGACCGGTAAACGATCGAACCATGCCCTGGCCGCTCCAACCAGTGTCATCTGGAACATATAACACCACGTGGGTTCCGTCCAGTTGCTGACGGTTGCCCCCGCAATGAATCTGTTCAAGTGATCGTCTGGGTCGGATAGGCCATCATAAGTTTCGATGTTGGACATTTGTTTGGCACTTCTCGGGGCGATTGCTTCCGCAATGTCCCTTGCAAACTTGGACTTTCCTGCATTTGCAGCAGTTGGTCTAAAGGTTTTGGAGAAGTCACGTGGGTTTCTCCCCGCGTTCGTTGGTTTGAAGGTTTCTCCAAAATTCCTTGTCGGTTGGAAGTCCGTTTCCTTACACTTCCCTTTCGCCTTATGGCGAGGGTTTGCGTCGGTATCGGATTCTTCCCGCTCATTGTCCGAGTACTCGCACTCACTGTTCATGTTGAGATGTTGGCGAGTACTGCCGAATTCGTCAGCCTGTTGAAGTGAACGCAAGCGTTCATCCAACTCAGCTTGGAACTCTTTCTGACGTGCTTCGGCCCACGCCTTAACTTGATCGAGTGTTTGGCGAGGGAGCCTCGTCCGTTTCTCCAACTGGGCATCAGTGAACCCCAGTGAAATATTGTTTACTGCACTTGTTCCGGCTTGGGTAACCGGGGTAGTGTTCGTAAAATTTGTATAACCGCCGGTGTTCCCCCCAGTTGCTGGGGTTGTGGTTACCGGGGTTTCTTGGTCACTTACTGGCTTGGGACCGGAGTAACGTTAACCATTTCTTCAGAAATTTTGAAAAACTAAGAATTAGTTCTAGCTTTTATGCACGGATGGCGCCAATGAAGAAACACTAATCGACCCCGGGCAGATTACGGATAATCTGGGGGTTAAGTAATGTTTCCCACGAGGGTTAGGTCCGGCAAAGAAGGATGTTCTTCGGATGACCTGCAAAACAAACATCGTGAGCTCGTCACTGAGAAGGGGGGGTTCCTCCTTGTGACCACCCTCCGGCGTGAGAATCAGACTAGATTACTCTGAATATAAGTGTATATTGAGAGAAATAGCTAGTGAAGGTAAAATACCAGATGATCCTACCGTTCCAAGGTGTTAGAGTATTTATAGCCGAAGGTAGGTTTCCAAGAAGGTACAGCCGGCTGAATAGTATTCCTGTTCTACCAACAGTGGGTTACGCACAAGCCATGCTGGTTGGTGGATAGGCTGCGGCTGATAGTGACAAGGCCGGCTGTATACTGTTCCTTTACTGCCGGCTATGCACTGTTCCACCAATTGTAGGCTACGCACGTCCCACAGTGAGGGTTGGTGATTAGGCAGCGGCTAATAGTGACAGTACTAGAGGGTGCTCCTCGTACTGTTGTCGGTGAGCTGTCACCATGTGATTGGTTCAAGGGCTGTTTTGGTCAGATCTTGTCTATTTTGCCCATACCTTGGCAATTATAGTACAAAAGATCTTCCAGAAGCATACGGACTGGCTCATTTGGGCGGGAGTATTCCCGCCCTGCTCATTCCTTCAGGTGACTACTGAATTATTGAGAGCTAAGTGCCTTGTGCGTGTAGCCTTGCTGCGCGGGTGGCCTTCCCTGATGGCTTGTATCCGCAGCTGCGGGAACAGGCGGAGTACTTCACCATTGGGAGGCATTTCCTGCGGGAACAGCTTGCGTACTGCGCGTAAGGACGTCACGTCTCTGAGCATGGTGGGTCCTGCGGATCCAGTTGGTTTCTGCGCAGACGTCTCTCTTCAAGGTGAGTCATGCGGGTCCAACTGGGCTCTGTGGGACCTACCTCTTCAAACGGGTACATGGGGTAATGTTTTATTTTTAACAGTGTCACAAGAGTTAAATAAATTGTATCAGCTTAGAAGGGAACAATAAAGATGGCTTACTTATGAACGAGCACATTAGGGTTGTGCTTTATTTTTAACGGGTCATATAATGGAAATAAATAATATTAGCTTAGAAGGGATCATATGAAATGGGTTGACTCATGACCCAAAACCTGTAAAGCTTTGACCCCTCTGACCCGTTACTTTATCTACCCATTTTCCGCCTCTGCCTAACAAGTCAAAGATGGTGTTTCAGTTTGGTCAACAATCGTTCGACATGTCTGGGGTGCCGTTTGCTTCACAACCCGCAAGGGAATTCAGTAACGGATCGTCACCAGAATGGTTGCACATGCAAATCGGTGGCAACTTTGAAAGAACATCATGATCAATGGGAATAAATATGCACTAAAAAGAGGCCGTGAAGCTAATGATCAAGAGACTACTGGAAAGAAAATGCAATATATGTTCAATCTTTATATATATATATTCAATCTTTTTAGTTTTATAAGATGAAGGTATGTATGTGCTATTCTTGCTCATATGTCTCGTAGAGTCATACGTCTTTGTACCTGTGAACATGATGAAATTGTTTGCCACCTTTTTTTTTTTTTATATTAGAAGCATAATGTGTATTGAAACAATTTTTGGACTTCAAATAAGTTTCAGCCCATTTTAGTCTTTTTCCAGTATCGTATGTAGTTTGGTTCGATGTGCTTGTGGGTTGAAAATAGATCTTATTATGCTACATATTATGTTCTGGGAAAAGAGTATTTATTTTCATTTTATGCCTTAAGTTTATTTCCGCTCGGATGGTACTTTGGTTGGTTGTATCAATGTATGTCTCAACAAGATGATGGACACTATGAGCAGGCAAAGTACTATATTTTTCTATCGTCAACCTTGTTAATTATTATCCCTTAGAGAGAGAGAGAGAGAGGTGTCATTTCTGTCCATGCTTTTTTTTCAGGCATTCATGTTCTTGTGGTTTCATTTTCTTGTCATTTTAGTTCAAATCACTGACTCTGTTAGTTTTAGCCTGCTAAGTTAGTTTGACTTGACAAAAATACCCTTTTAATTAAATATAGTAAACTACCATTTTAGGCCGTGTGGTTTGCTCACCTTTACCATATCCGTCCAAAGTAAATTTATTTTTAGCAATTTCCGTCCTCATGGTTTCTAAAAGTTGTGATTTTCATCCACTTTACTAACATCGTTGGCCCGTGTCAATTAAGATAGTGTACCTTGACAAGAGTGCCCTTACTAACACTATTTTAATAAATGCATGCCCTAGACTTGTATATGTGAATCAAGCTCAACTCTATCCAAACCAAGTTAACCCAAGCCAAACGTATCAAATCCAAACCTATCAAACCCAAGAACCGCAAGCCCAAGTTCATCAAGCCCATTTCAATCAAATTTCATTCATGCAACTCATCCAAGCTCAGCCTATTCAAACTATTCCAATCCAACCAAACCAAACTACTCAAAGTTCATAAAGATCAAATCCACCAAGGTGCTCAAGACCAGATGTTTCAAGTCAACCGCAACTAAAAATTCCAGCTACTTGAAGATTCTCATCGCTCGCTAGATTCTATTTTGTTTATTTTTCTTTTTGGTTTAAGTATTGTAATGACTTTTTCTTATTTTTGGTATCGTATTAAAGTTCTTATGTTTAACTTAAGTCTATTTATTTCAAGTCTATTTATATCACGTCTAATTCATCTATCATTATTATTATTCATCTAACCTTGTCTATATTTCATGCAATTTTGTTTAATTACAAACTGGCGGTCTATGATCTGTTACCACAAGCCTTTGTCGCTAATTAAAAAACCAGGGGCTATGAGTACGTGTATGATCATAGCTAATAATAGAAGTCGTATGTACAATTTTATATCATTTCGCAAATTCATAATTTCCACGTCTATTCAAACTCAATTCATTTAAAATTTTCTTCTAATCTTGCTCAAATTTATATTCATGACCCCAAGGATTTCATCATCACGATATTTATAATCTTTAAAGGTTTTCTCATGCCTATTCTCATTTCATGATTATTTGCTGATTTTTATATAACAAAGACTTTCTTTATTTTAAACCTGAAGGTTCGCTTAGTATATTTTTTATGACATTATGTACATTTATGACGATATTGTTGGTTTTGTTTTTATTTTTGTTTATTAAGTTCACAAAAGTTTTGCTGGTTATCTTATTTTCTCTCAAAAATATACTTTAATGAATAATAACTTATGTTTTTATAACCCATGCAGTAGAACGCATTATGTTGACTATCCGGCGATAAAGGTAATTATGGCTCGAAACGTAATTATCCAAATACTCTCATGGAAATCATAGTATGTACAATTATGTATTATAACTTAGAACTAAAGGTGGTTTTGGGTAACGTTAGAAATGTAAAAATAATAAAGACATGATGATACGCCACAAATACATCCTATATATAATTTTTCTTATTGTATTTTCATCTTGAGCGTTTCTCGGGCCACATGAAGATCTGTGTTATGTTAAATTTTAAAATGTAACTTGAAAATTTCTTAAAAGTTCTTTTATTTTTAACAACACTTGTTGTAGTTTTTCCTTAATTTCGAGACGAAATTTCCAAAACTAGGGTATATTGTGCATTCGTCAATTTTCGCTGTAGCATTCACCAATTTTCGATTTTGTTTGTATTTGTTTATCCAGTTTGATTTTGTAATTCGGATATTCCATTGTCAATGAGAACGAATATTTATTAGTAATTTATCGTGATTAATTCATTTTATATTGTTATGACTATGGATGAGCATTTTCGGTTCCGGTACCGATTTGTACCAATACCGTATCGGTACCGAATTCGTACCGATTTGGTACCATCGGTACCAAACCGGTACCAAGTTTTTAGTTTTCGGCATCGTTATCGGCATTGGTACATTACCGGTATTTCCCGAATTTTGCACGAAATATCAGTACCGTACCGATATCGAACCAATACCGTTAACAAATATTTCAAATTTTTGGGATCAGTATCGGTCGGTACCGATACCATCCTGAGCTCATCCTTAGTTATGATACTTAAACATGTTAAGCCATCCTTACAATCGCTTGATTTGGGCTAAAATCACATTTTTAGAAAGTACAAGGCTAAAATTGAAGAAATGAAAGTCTGGGTAAACCAACACACAACGTAGCGCGACGGGATTGATTCTATTCTAGGGCAATTCTCTACCAACTATCAGGTCGGTATTTTTGTGTTTGAGTTCGTTTTTGACTTGTTTCACCTCAAATCTTCATCATAATCTCGTTATGATTCAAAATTTTGATTCTAGAACATTCCTAGGTATCATTCTATCGTAAAGGAACGATCTTTATCATCAATTAAAGAAGTTTTATCTCCAAATTGAATTATTTATCAATAGTTTGAGTTTAAAACAAAGTAAGATGATTTGTTGATAAACATTAACTTTAAATCCGATTGCTATATGAACAAATCATTCTCCATGTTCACTCTATGCTACACAACTTGTAAATCTTACTCTCTTTCACGAATTCAAGCTTAATTAAGGTGTTCTTCACGGTTTGACTTTCAAAAGTCTAACGGGTCTTCAAATCTTAAATCATCTGCTTCCTTAATCAATTCTCAAGTAAGTTTTTGTTTTTATTGTTAGTTATTAACCCTTGAATGAAAGCGCTCATCTAATTTCAATATATTTGGGGGATTTCATGTTCAGTTGAATCAAATTTAAGTTAGGGTTTATGTTAAGAACCAATATGGGGCTTTTCAATTATACCATGAATTGGCCCGAATAAGCTTATGTTCCTTCAATGTTTTATGTTTGTATTTATGTTTTGGTCATGTTGGACCCGAAATTTACCTCAAATCAACATTTGGGTCGGACACGACCGAACACTCGCTTAAAAACAAACTTTTGGTTTTTCGCTTAAAAATCTTTCATTAGATTAATTATTATATATAATTATCACTATTCTTATTTATTTATGGTTTTGACCTCATGTTAGGGTTTTTTTGTTGAGTTCGGTTGGCAGCTCGCTTAACTTATAATTCAAGTTATTTACTATATATCTCTCTATTGGCCTACTTTCTAGGTGACTGATTAACACCCCCTTTACATCTTTTACTTTTGGGGGGTAACATGCATACCATGCACATCAAACTTTATTTATACATCTATATCTTATAGACCATAATTCGATTATGTGTGTATGGATTTATTGTTCATCGATGACATGCTATATAGTTATGTGTTGATTTTTATTGTTTGGTTGTTGGACCACCTCATCCTCATCTAGTATACATGCATTACCCTGGTTAGCTGACTTTGTGCTAGACCGAAAGGGTCCACATATATTTTATTTGGTAATTGCTATATATCATTAACTAGCTTTAGAGCCCGTATAACATACGAGATGATTCAAATAATAAAGTTATAAATAAAGCAAATAAGTACATACCGTATATGAAAAATTTATTACATCTATGCTTATATATATATACTATGTGTACATAAATTGATTTTATTTATATCAGAAAATGATTTTTTTTTAAATGAACTTAATAAAATATAATATATGTATATTTAGATTTTAATTTTACTTATTGTAAAAAAGTTAATAATTAATATACTTGAGTTTGATAATGAAATGGTTTCACAAATAAATGATATGTTATAATCCGGTTTAAAAGCTATCTGGGTTTGGTGATACCCATTACCCATTTATCTTTATTATAAAAATGTTTCTTAATTATAAATAATATCTTTTTTTTAAATAAAATAGGATATTAATTTTTAGTATATTCCTATTTTATAGGATTTTCATATCAAATATTTGATGGGATTATTTTTTAATATAATAAGATGTTATAACTCGTTTAAGAGCTATCTGGGTTTGGTGAGACCTTTACTCGTGAATTCGGGTCAAATGCGTGAGAAGCCTTCATTTACAAATAAAGTAATCTGATGGCTTGAGAGAATGATTGTTTTACATTTTTCGTTTTTTAATATTTATTTTTTGGATTTTAATTTTATTTATTGTAAGAAAATAATATACTTAGGGTTTGATGATGAAAAGGTTTCATAAATAAATAATATGTTATAACCCGTTTAAAAGCTATCTGGATTTGATGACCCATGACTCGCTTATGTTTTTTACTATAAAATTGTTTGTTAATTATAAATAATATCCTTTTCTTTTTAAATTGGATATTAAATTTTAGTATATTCCTATTTTGTAGGATTTTCATATCAAATAATTGGTAAGATTAATTTTTAATTTAAGGATGTTATAACCCGTTTAAGAGCTATCTGGTTTTTGTAAGACACATACCTATGAATTTTGGTTAAATCAATGAGAGACCTTCATTTAAAAATCAAGAAATCTGGTGGCTTCCATAAAAAGGGAGCAACCACATCGCGATACATAAAATTTTTGGGTTTATATATATATATATTACATTATAAAAGAGATCGACACCTTTTTGCATTCCACGCTCACTCTCCTTAAAATAAATGTCATTAACTCTCCGGCGCCATTATACATTCACCCTCAGGCGACATTAACCCATCCATCCTTTCCTCCGGCGACGTTACAGATAAGACCTTTAATTGCTATATCGGTTGATCAATTACATAATTAATTCGTGTCCCTGTTATATTTAGCCATCACTCTGGTTCGTCTCTGTTACATTCCGCACAGGCCATGAAGGCATTCTGTCAATCTATTTTACATTACTACCATAAAGTCAATGATCTTCGGCGAGTTCAAACTATTGTCCGTAACTTAGGTTTTCGATTACGAGCTTCTCTGTTTAATTGTATCACCTGTGAACAGTCTTTGTTTAGTTGGCCTCTTCACATCCCAGTTTTTTTAATTTTGTTGAATCCCAGTTTGGTTAATTGATCTCTGTTATATTTATTATTGCTGCTATTGTTAATTTTCCTTCAAGCTAAACCATTTGCCCTAATTTTGTATCTAACAATAAGATTCGACTATAATTCTGAGTTTAGGTGAGCATGGGTGATGATGACGATGGCGACGACAAATCAAGCGGATATGATTTCCGTGTTGATGAACCAGTGATGATGGTAATATGCGAAGACGCACGGTGGTGAACAACATCATCACTCGGTATAATCTTTTATCCATGTTGACAGTAAACATAGTTGTAATTTCCTCTTGTTCGATTCGATTGTGTAAATTGTTTTCTGATATTGGGCCACTACTTAGTGCAATTTAAATATTTAAGCTTGTTGTTTGAATTGACGTCAACGGTAATTCAATTATACCACACTGGATTCGGAATATATATATAAGTTTTAAAGGATTTTAAGATCTGTTAGATTTCATTTTTCATTTTGTTTTTTATTTTGATAATCATGCATGATGATATATTTGTTTTTAAATTTGTTTTTGTATGATCTTGCAGAATAAACTTAACTATTTGGCTATACAGCACTCTGATATTATTCAGAGTTTGTCTCCAACGGTTAGAAAGCGATCGAGGGTTTGAGATACATTCAGGTGATGAAGAAGACATATTATTTATTAATTTGATTGCAGCTATTAAATTCTGTTATAATCTATCTATATTACATATAAAATATATAGGAGGGACAAAATCCTCCTGCTTCAATTACTCTTATAATAATTGCTCCTTCAATTGTCTGTGTAACAGTATCGACGGCGACCTTCCAGTTCGTCCTCAGCCTTGGTTATCACCGGTTATATTTATTACCATCCTTAATTACGGTAATCATTTCAAGAATTGAATTGAATGATCAAGTTTATGGTGCAGTCATTCCTCCATTCATATTCAATTTCATCATTTATTCATCTTTAATTATCTCCATAACAGCAGTTTTTCCTTCAATTGTGGCAGTTACAATTGTTCCTTAAGTATAGGCGATGTTCAACTTCATATTTGACCCACCCTGGCTTCCTTTTCGCACGGTAATGTTGATTTTAATGTCTCTAGGTAAGATGTATATGTAGCCGTGGTTTATGTTTTGGTTAATCTGCTTCCTAACGCGTTTTTAGTCTAAGGTTTTAGGTCTGAATGTTTTGATTTGTTTTTCGGATTTAAGGACAAATTATGCTATCTGTCTCTTGGTTCATAAAGAGGTAAAAATGTTCAGCTGTAAAAACTCATTTGTTGCAAATATTTCTCTTAAGTCTACATATCCTATTCATTTGTAGCACACATAGACTCATAATAAATTTGACTTTAAGGTGTGAATTTTGTTTTATAAAGCTTATTAGACCCTATACATTTGTCATTTATGTGAAGACGGCTACTATATCATGCTTTCATTTTCATTGTATGTGCAACTATGTCATTCCCGTTCCATTTCATCCTGGCATGTCTTAATCGTAACCAAAATAACCATCTGGAGTAGTTTTTTTTTTCTTTTTATGAATTTGATTAACATTCATAGATGATTGAGATACATATTAGGACTTCACAAGTTAGGGCCAGCAAAATATGCGGGTCGGAGCGAGTCAAACGAGCTCATTGAAATGGGTCATTTTTTAGTATGGGCCAAAATGATTTGGATTTACCCGTAAACACTTTTTTATTTATGTGTTTGTTTATAACTAATTAACTCATAATTTGATTCCAAAGATGATATTTTTTTTTGCTAATAATCATAAATTTCATTCCAAACATACATAGTATTTTTTTTTTGCAGTAAGTCTAGACCCTAAACCCATTCTAATTATTCAATATCACATATTTTGAATACCTCTTGGTGTATGTCAGGTGTCATCTATTTCACAAGTTGTGGGATTGATTCTTTGTTTAAATGTGGCTGCAAAGATTTCCCACTGACCTCAAGGCGTTGCAGCATTAGCAACTAGATGGCATACTGACCTCAAGAATTGTAGCTTTTTTTTTTATTGATTTAGTTATTTGATTCTCATTCTCCAAAGTGGCAGATAATCATAATAATTGATTAACGCCATCTTGTTACAGTTTTCGCTATAAGAAAATTTATTCAGATTATTTCCACAGTTTCAGAAGTTCCTCAGAGATCGTGATGATTTAGTCACTAGGTTACAGTAAGTTGTAGCATTCATTGTAGGCTATTTACTTTATGTGTAGTACAAAGATATCTGACAAGTGTCAGAATGTAAAACGGCTAAAAAAGGAGCTGGACCAGGTGGTTTTGCTAGGTGAACAAATGTCATCTAGCAGAAAATCGTCCGTTTCAGCTTCTTCAAGTTTGTCTTTAGTATCTTCTATAATACTTTGTTAACCACAGCCTGAGCCAACTGATTCAGATATGCTATTTAAAAAGGGTGATTTAATTGATGACCATGATCAATCTGCATGCAAATCAAATTTTTGCTAAATGTATCAAGAAAGTTAAAATAAATAGTGTTACAGACATGAAAAAGACACATGGTGTTGCAGACATTGCTAGAAGTATCAAGAATGTGAAGATGAAAGGAAAACTGCATGCTAATCAATCATGGTCAAATTTGACTTCTTTGGTCAAGTGTGACCAGGAAGTCTAAAGTGGGTATACTAACCTTTACATAAAATTAGTCAGCAGCATTAACATCGAATTTTGGATCAAAAGTAGCTATTGAAATTGATAAAATGAAAATAAAAACTATTTTTCGCTTTTCCCCACCAAATCGTAACTTCTTTTGAGGCTGCAACTTGAAGGCAACAAATTGTTATAGTTGTTTTCAATAGGTTTGGTTATATACAGAAGATTTGAATCTAAACTGGTCTGCTTGTTGAATTATTTTTTTCTACGTCTTGATATAACTTGTAGAAACGGACCGAAAAGATTATACTATACTTTTGGTGTAAAATGGTTCACTTATTAGATATGATGTAGGTTTATACATCAATAGTCATTCACTCACATATTCGGCATCACTTTAGCCTACGTTAACGCGGTCTTGTTAAATCAACGATTTGTACGTATTATTGTGTAGCAAATTGTTTTCCGGACTACCATTCTCTCTTTTTTAAGAATTAAATATATATTTTCAATATTGTTGTTACATTCTTATTTTTATCTATGTTATGACACTCATTCTATTTAGCACCGATTTTACCCGCCGCAATGCGCGGGCCCTCACACTAGTATATATATATATATAGAGGAGATTTCAAATGAGAACCACTTTGAGTTTTAAGAACTCGAAAGAACTCAATGTAACAATTTTTTTTGAATTTTTTTTACACATACGTAATGTATGTAAGTTACATATACGTAAAAAAATTACAAAATTTTTTACGTAACGAGTCGACTTTTTACACATGTGTAACGGAAGTAAAAATTTGTGTAATCACTTACATCTTTATTCTCTCTTCTACTTTGACTTTTTAGTCAGATTAAATCTCAACCACATATTCCAATCCATTTAATTAAATGTGTGGTCAAGAATTGAGTTATCAGTTCTTAAAACTCAACATGGTTCTCAAAATATCCATCCCATATATATATATATATATATATATATATATATATATATATATGCTAAGTATAAAATGAAAACCCACTTGAGTTGTGAAAACTCTAGAAACCCATTCTCAACCACATGTTTTTAATTAATGTTTAAATCTTGTGATCCACAATTAAAGTGAATAAAAAATGTAAATATAAATATAATTTTTTCTCTCTCCTGAAAACATATATAAAAATTAGTAAAAAAATGTTAAAAAATAGCAAAACATTTTTTTTTATGTTTCGATGTTTTGTATTAAATGTTACAACATATATTACATGTAACAAAAAAAAACAATGTTACATAGGGTTTTCGCGGGTTTTCACAACTCAAATGGGTTTTCATTTTAACCTTACCCTATATATATATATATTGGGGAGATTTCATATGAGAACCACTTTGAGTTTTAAGAACTTGAAAGAACTCAATGTACCAATTTTTTTTATTGAATTTTTTTTTACACACACACATATATATCCATCCCATATATATATATATATATATATATATATATATATATATATCAAATGAGAGCCACTTTGAGTTTTAAGAACTCGAAAGAACTTAATGTAACAATTTTTTTTATTGAATTTTTTTACACATACGTAATATATGTAAGTTACATATACGTAAAAAAATTACAGGATTTTTTACGCACCGAGTCGACTTTTTACACATGTGTAACGGATGTAAAAGTTTGTGTAATCACTTACATCTTTATTCTCTCTCATACTTTTACTTTTTAGTCAGATTTAATCTCAACCATATATTCCAATCCATTTAATTAAAAATGTAAGGTTAAAATAAAAACCCACTTAAGTTGTGAAAACTTTAGAAACTCATTCTCAACCATATGTTTTTAATTAAAGTTCGAAACTTGTGGTTCACAATTAAAGTTAATAAAAAATGTAAATATAAATATAATTTTTTCTCTCTCCTGAAAACATATAAAAAAATTAGTAAAAAATGTTAAAAAATAGCAAAACAATATTTTTTTTAGTTTTCGATGTTTTGTATTAAATGCTACAACATATATTACGTGTGCAAAAACAAAAAAAAAACGATGTTACATAGGGTTTTTACGACTCAAGTGAGTTTTAATTTTATACTTCCCTTGTATATATATATATATATATATATGGTAAGGTTAAAATAAAAACCCATTTGAGCTGTGAAAACCCACGAAAACCCTATGTAACATCGTTTTTTTTGTGTTACATATAATATATGTTGTAACATTTAATACAAAACATCGAAACATAAAAAAAATGTTTTGCTATTTTTTAACATTTTTTTACTAATTTTTATATATGTTTTCAAGAGAGAGAAAAAGTTATATTTATAATTACATTTTTTATTTACTTTAATTATGGACCACAAGATTTAAACATTAATTAAAAACATGAGGTTGAGAATGAGTTTCTAAAGTTTTCACAACTCAAGTGGGTTTTCATTTTATACTTAGCATATATATATATATATATAGGGGAGGGATATTTTGAGAACCATGTTGAGTTTTAAGAACTTAAGAACTCAATTCTTAGCCACACATTTTATTAAATGGATTGGATTGTGTGGTTGAGATTAAATCTGACTAAAAAGTCAAAGTATGAGAGAGAATAAAGTTGTAAGTGATTACATTAATTTTTACGTCCGTTACACATGTGTGATAAGTCGACTCGGCGCGTAAAAAATTCTGTAATTTTTTAACGTGTATGTAACTTACATATGTTACGCATGTGTAAAAAAAATTCGAAAAAAAAAATCGTTTCACTGAGTTCTTTCGAGTTCTTAAAACTCAAAGGGGTTCTCATTTGAAATCTCCCATATATATATATATATATATATATATATATATATATATATATATATATATATATATATATATATATATATATATATAATTGAAAGAATTTTGGTTATAAACCAATTTCAAAAAAGCTTTTTCATACAATAATGGTTCTGGGTTACACTATGAAAATGATTTTTATAATTTTGAGGGAGTTTCTCGCCTTTGCCATAATGACAACACTTAAAAATAACATGTTAACCTGTTCAATTTTGTGAATATTTTGTTTCACTTGAGCATAATTTTGTATGATATGTTTCACACACTACATTTTAATCACCATTAAAGGAAAAACCAATGCTGACACAAATGTTTCAAATTTGAGAAAAGTTAGAAGCATTGATAGGCCTGGAGGTAGCATGTCGAAAGTGTTCGCCGTCTTTTCTTAAATTTTAATAGTTGTGAGAAAATTAGTCTATTAGCCAAATCCCGAATCTTTTCATAATTTCCATAATGTCATTGAAACTAAATTCGAAACCTAAATCACGTTTAAAATTCTAACTTTCATTTTTTTGACATTTTCAAGTCAAAACTTTAACCCGTAACAAATTTGATAATAAATCTACTTGCATTCTCAAACTTTTAAAAATACTCATATTGCCCTTTTTGACCCGTAACATATTTTGAGCCAAATATATTAACTTGTACCACACAATCTATTTACCAACTTTTTGACCCGTAACAATCAAATTTAAGTCCCACAAAAACCTGAAACAATCACTGATAAAAAAAACCGAGAAACTGACTATGATAAACTTTATTATATATGAAAGTGAATGGTATATATTATTACATTTTAACACACATATAAATAGTTTAGTAAATTAACTGAAAAAATAAATAGATAGATTTAAAGCATATATTTATAATTTATAAGAATATTTATATTTATAAAAATTTAAAGTATAGGAAAGTGAATAATTTAATCATGTTATATATATATATATATATAGGGGATAGATCATGCGAGAAGTGATGTTATATCGAGAAGTGTACCGTAGTGTTCCACCACATTAATGCGTGATCAGTAAAAGTAGAAGCAACATACTTGACTATGTTTTCCGGTGGACAATTACTAATATTGAGAACAGATTCAGTTTTTTCGATCCATTTAATCAGCCCGTTTGGCCCTTCAGTGCCCTTGAAATCAATCGGTTTACAGGCCATAAAGTTTTTGATCGAATATTCCATTCGAGGGGGATTAGGGTTGTTATTGTCATTGCTTGGGTTCGGTGGGGGATTATTTGCATTGGTAGAGGTATTTGTATTAGGTGGGGGATTGTTATTTGTAACTGTTTCATTGTTGGTTGGGGGAGCATTATTGTTTTTTTGTTGATTTGTTTGCATATTTGCGTTTACACCGGCAGTCACTTGTGTTACGATAAGTGGGATCACTGCCTGCATTTGCCGAGCAATCATCTCGGCTATTTCTGCCTCAGTCATAGGGTTTGCTTTCTTTGGGGCCATTCTATAATGATAAACAAATATAAGCCAATTAGTACTAATTCCAGTCTACGGCACTGTGTAATAATAATCACAATCAATGTTGTACAGGTAACCAGATAACATACTAACATTTCACAAATTGTTCTTTACATTGATATCAAAAAGTACATAGACTTAGCCTGATAAAGGCCAGTGCTTGCATGTATATATCAAAATCTGTCACTAAGTGACTGTTAGACTTAACCCTATAAGGGTCAGTGCTTGTAATAATGTACAAAGTTGTGCCCCATATTAACATAACATACTACTATATACATACATGGGGTAT
This sequence comes from Bidens hawaiensis, assembly GCF_021521415.1. NCBI lineage: Eukaryota > Viridiplantae > Streptophyta > Magnoliopsida > Asterales > Asteraceae > Bidens > Bidens hawaiensis. The sequence continues at coordinate 189,410 of NW_027493669.1, read as the reverse complement.
CAAAAGATCATGTACACATAATTGTAATATTCCGCATCTATCCATACAGACGATAGGCTAACCACAAACATAAAAATAACAGCACCGTAATCACCCAGTAACAGTTCCACAGCCGAATTGTCACCCTATCCAAACAACAGTGGTGGTAGGCATCTGACTGCTGCAATTTCAGTACTATCTGATGTAACGTCGATAAGTACTGGGTCATGTCCCTCCTCTCCTGGTTAATGTTAGCTATGGCTATCGAGTGGTCTATCACACGGTCAGTCAGGGCAGCCATCCAAGAGTTGTTTCCTGCGTTTGGGAGGTCAGGGCGAGGGGTAGGTATACTCAATGAACGGGAAGATGAAGTATCTGTCCTAGGGTGTGAAGGTCCTCCCCGGTCATGGGTAGTTTTGAATGGAATCGAGGTAGGGTCAATCGGGGTTACCCGAATACGAGCAGTCTGCCGGACTCGTGCAGTAGCTGAAGTCGTCGGCGACAGGTGTATAGGTGGAGTGGGTAATCTGGCTACTCTAGTAGGTGAACGATACTGACTGTTAACTTCGTCTTGATCCCTGCGTGGTGACCTGGGTGGATAACTATCGCATCTGTAACCAGATAGATCAAGCACATTCCTGGGTAGCTCTCTACAGATAACTTCTTCTTCCACCTCTTCCTCTTCTTCCTCCGGTTCCTTTTCTGGGTCCTCCTCTTCTGGATCCTCCTCTGATTCTTCCTCGGGATCCTCCTCTACAGATATTACCGGTTCTTCTTCCGATACGTAGTCGTTATTCCTTGACATGACTCTGCACAAAGGTTAGTTATAAGAATAATATCTATTGCTATCGCTAACTATTGTCGAGGAGATTAATTAATTAAACCAAATTTCATATTAATTATATTATAATATAATATTAGTTTTATTAAAATTTTTATTTATTATTATTATTTAAATCAATATTGAATATAATATTCATAGTAAAATGTACCGTCATCAACAGTATCGTACGTACACGTATTCATACACTTTGTTCCACATAAGCACGTATAAGCGTTATATATATATATATACTTACACATTACCTTTTATACACATATGTTTCCACTTTTACCTAACCACACGTTCCGCGATTTCTCCCCGAATTCCCTCGTACAAGCAAGTCTGTTATTATGTTCCGGACCACAATAACTCACTTGCCCTACAAGTTCATCCCGGCATCCATCAGTATATAATATTAATTTATTATTTAATTATTTCCCAGAGTTAATCGAGCCTACTGTTATATTTTAGGTACCCTAAGGGATAACCTAATCCTTTATAACCAATGGCTCTGATACCAACTTCTGTCACACCCCGACTAGCACAATGCGGAAGCGTAAAACGGGAATGTAACAGACACCTCTGGTATCAACACATTGTTTATAAAGAAACATTACAAACTAATTTACAATATATTACATTTCTTTGTTCTATCATTGTTTTACAGTCTAGGTGATACAAACAAAACTAATTCGTTAACTAAACGTTCTTACTACTAACACCCTTGCTTCTATTCACATAGCATCGACCACACACTTCAGGCAAGTAACAGATCACCAAATTACTCCGATTTAGGCATACCTGAAAAGCAGTTTAAAACGGGTCAACTACTAGAGTTGGTGAGTTTCACGAGTTTCAAGAAAACAGTAATGAGTATTCACAAGTTAACACTTATAATCATGAAATAAGTATGTATGTATGTATGTAAATGATGTATGTGATGTAATTATGCTAAGCTACAGTGAAGCCTGGACTGTTCGTGCTGTGTGCCTCCATTTCCCACGCTCAATCAACCACTGTGGCCCCTTTCCGCCCACAACATGCCCCGGTAGCTATGCCTAACATTACATAGCTGGTTCGTAAAAATAAAATATGGACATGTGCAAACGGGATAATGTCTCAGCAACCGTGCTGGCCCCGCATGGGTTTGTCAAACCAATAGTACTATTCACAAGCCACCGGCTCGAAGTTAGTCACTGTGATCGTGGGGACTTTCGTGTGTTAGCACTTAGATAATTCACATCATCACATGTTTCGGATAAGTATATATATATAAGCAAACATGCTTTTCACCCCAAAAGTTCGTAAAACAGTTTAAAAGTGGGGTCATGAAACTCACGGTTTAGTCGATATTCAGTACTGTATCAGCTCGTGGTTTGTTCGGTCCGCGATTAGTAGTTTCTATAATCAATATTATAATAATATTAATATTTTAATATTATTATAACCTCAATACTAAACTGGGCTGTATAACTAATCTGGGTGTAGCTGGAACGCCCAGAAAGTGGTAATAGGCCTAGGTTGTGATGTTGTTCAATGTCTAGTACACAAAACCGAACTTGGCTCAGATTTCCGTTTTCCCAGCTGGGCCAAGTTGTTCGTTTACGCGTTCAGAAAACAGTTATGGGAAAATAAGCTTGGGTAAATGTATTGGTTAATAAAGTGATTAAGTTATAAAGAAGGATCACCTACTGGGGTCCCGGATTAGCCCGGGGCCCGTTTCCGTTTATTCAATTTGATTTAAGAAGGAACGCGCACAATCCATCCGGATTGTCCAGGTTTTTCATAGAAAAGTTCGTCTTTACTTAATTAGTTCAAAATATAATTTTTGATCACTCTTGGTGTTTTGATATTCCCGCAGGTTCGTTAGTCGCGAACTTGCTGGTTGTTATAAAAACTGAATTTGTTTAATATTCAGATTATCATAATTAATTAACCGTTAATCATTAAATTATGAAAATTGAAACACTTATCAATTAAAATATGTAGATTTTTATAAAAATATTTCTGGAATTTGTTTACTAATTTATTAATTTATAAAAATTCATTTTATCAGCTATATTTCGCTTGAAAATCGTCCGTTTACCCCAAAAAATTTCCAAAAATTCCTCAAAATTTCCTGAATACTCAAATCATGTCCCAAAACCAAGCATAACAGCCTTTAACTTAAGGTTTCGGCTAGAGCACAAAAACGAACTTTTGAACCGTAAAAACGCCGTTTCAACCCTTTAATCCGTGTTTATGGCAAAAAAAAAAAGAACTATCAAAACAGGTTCCTTACCATGTGTATGATCAAAACATGTTTATGGACCATTTTTAGGATTTTTACACGGTTAGGAATGATTTTTAGTAACCAAGACATGTTTTTATGGTATTAAACAAGTTTAAACAAGTACAAAAGCTACTTATTTAAGCCCCTTACCTTAGGGTTTGAAGGTTTTTGGCTGGAACAGAGCTTATGTCCAGAGTTTTCAAAAAATAATGTTGAAAATATCTTGGACCTAGTTTAAATGTGAAAGAATAAAAAGGGGGGGTGGCTGCTGGCCGATCGGAAGCCCATGGGCCCATTTTGGCCCAAGTTTCTGATTTCTCAAGCCCAAATACGAAAAGCCTGGTCCAAATTTAGTTCGGGTTTGGTTTTTGGCGCGAAAAACTTATCAGGTGCGTTAAACAGCGCGAAAACGAGTGTTTTTCGTCTAGTTTTGTGTAAAATTATAAAAGCATTTAAAAGTGCCCCTACACTACATTAAATATGTCCAAAATTCATTAGTTATGACTACATAACATTTTAAAGTGTGCCTACACTATACTACATTAGTTTTGCTTACACAACACTATATATATCTACACTACATTAGTTGTGACTATACGACACTTGAAAGTGTGCCTACACTATATTTGAAAGTGAGCATACGCTACATCAGTTTTGCCTACACTGCATATGATATTTCTGCACCACATTAGTTATGACTATATAACACTTGAAAGTGTGCCTACCCTATATTTGTTTTGCCTACACTACATCTGATATATCTACACAACATTAGTTATGACTACACAACATTTGAAAGTAAGCCTACATTACATTAGTTTTTCCAAGACTATATATGATATGTCTACACTACATTAGTTATGACTATACAAAATTTGAAAAGTGTGCATACACTAGATTACGTAACTTTATCTACATTACATAAGATAAGCCTACACTACATTAGTTGATTAAAATCAAACAAAAAAAAAACACTTCACATTAGATATCAAATAAAAAAATTAATTAGCCATGTATTAGAATAAAATAATTTTAGATCAAATGGATTTTAATTGTTCAAATTTTAGATGAAATGATAATAATAACAACAACAACAACAACTTATCATTTGTTAGTAACTTAACATTAATTAAACCATTAATGAGTATGAGTTACAAAACAAAACATTTTATATTTTACTAACATACCCTTTTATTTAAATAATAAGAAATTAAAAAAGAAATCATGTGATTAGTTATAATCTCTTCTCGCACTTCTCGCTCTAAGAAAACACTTCTGAAATGAACCAAATCCTATATCTATATATATATATATAATATAAATGGAGTGTAAAAGAAAAGTGAATAATTATTGATCTATGACATAAATATTAATTTGGGGGGAAAAGGTTATGTGGTTTAACCACAAACTGATACGTGTCCTTAGTTATTTTACTTTATTAGAATAGGTAGAAGGTAGATATTGTAATTGTTCATATTCAAATACGAATTGTTTTGTTTTACAATATAAACATATATCTAAACTTGTGTATTTCTCACTCAACCTTTTGTTGATCAAACTCGATTTTTATGCGAGTTACAGATTTGCTAGTTGAAGAATTGGATGTTTGAGAAGATATTAGTTTGACTCTAGGTTATCAAATAAAAAGCTAGTTTGTATGATGGATTGTTTTTATTTGTATTGTGATATACTTCGATTTATAAAATAAACTAATTAGTTATTGTCATTATTATTAATAGTGTCTTATGAACTACTGTGCAATCAATCGTGCCAGGCATATGTCGCCGTAGGTTTGGATGTGACAAACGGTGTTAGTAAAGTGGATGGAAATTACAACTTTTAGAAACCATGAGGACGGAAATGGCTAAAAATAAGTTTACTTTGGACAGGTCTAGCAAAAATGAGCAAACCACATTGACGGAAATGACAATTTACTCTATTTAATTAAAAGGGTATGTTTGTCATTTAATACTAATAATTTAACATATTAAAACTAAAGGAATTAGTGATTTGGACTGAAATGGCAAGAAAATGAAACTATGGGGACGGAAATGACTAAAAAATAAATTTTGAACGAAAATGACAAAAGGAGCAAACTACAAGGACAGAAATAGCAGTACTCTCCGTTATTAGTTATCCCAAATTTTTATTACCATCATTAAAAGTGTGTCTTGCATAATTTCTAGAGGTAATGTTAGAGGTCACCTGAAGGATGTCATTACCTTCAGGTTACCTTGTACGTCATGTTCATGATTTGGAACTAAGCGACACTCTACCTTATTTATATATATATATATATATATATATATATATATATGTTACGTGTACTATCGATAATCATTGAATGTCAAAGTTTTTAGAATGATGAACCCTATAAATATTTTAACTTATGTGGTTGAACAAATTGATGGTAAAGGTTGGCCTGATAACACTGATTACTCACATATACCCGTGAAATTCATAAGAGAGGACGAGGCACCTACATAGGTAGGATGCATGGCTTCATTTCACGGCAAATGTTTGCCACATAAAATTGATTCATTTTATTACACTATTGTACTTGGAGAACTAAAAATCAAACAAGAAGTTATAGGGTACTTGTGGGTAGGTGCTGCCAGTGAGTTTGTGGTTTATGGGTACTCGAGAGTAGAAATAAGATAGCAGTGCAGAATTGGGTGGTGCATGGGTAGTACCCATGAGTCCCCCCCCCCCCCCAATTGTAACATTTGTTAATTTTTCAAACCCGAAAACTCGACCCGTTTAAATTTTCGGATCTTCTTTTACGAAAACTTGTTCTTTGCATAATCGTATGATCAAATTAATAAAGTTCTAATTCCTCATCCATATTATTATTATTATTATTACTACTACTACTACTGCTGCTGCTGCTGCTACTGAATCATAAATTATTCATTTCAAGTTATTAACATTATTTTCAAATCTACAAATACTTGAATCTATATTCATTTTATTGTTTACATGTGTAATAGTTAATTTGATACATTGAACCGGGTATGTCTAGATAAATATTTTAACATATAACATAAATAGTTATGGCCATCTTAAATTAGTTTTTATCATAAGTATTTTACTTCACATATTTTATTAAGAAAAAGCATCTTTTTAACATATTTCAAACGCAACTTTCTCTCCAAGACTTACCTATTTAACCCCCTTCTAATCATAACAATAAATACTCTTCATTTTTATCTTATTTCCTTTTCTCATTCATCTCTTCTTTTCTCTCTAAAACATTCATCCAAGTAAGGTTTAATTTATGTTCTTCATATTTTCTTTGCTATTGATCATGTTTTATGTGTTTATTCTTCGTTCTCTCTTATTTTTCTTTTTGTTTATAATGGTTCAAAAACTATCATATAATCACGTCAAGGATCCCACATAATCCATATACCATGTTGTGTGCTGTGGAGGAGACAAAGAACTAAAGGTTGGAAGATGATCTTCAGTAGCCACACCTTAACAAGTTCTTACATTCTTGAAGTTTTTGTTGTATTTAGTTTATTTTAATTCATGAACCATAAGGATTTTGATGATACATGACCAAACATGTTGTATTTATCATACCATAAGTGGTTCATAATTTTTCTTTATCAAAATCCATTATGAAACATCAAAAACATTGTTATTTACAATGTTCCAGATTTGACAGCAGAATTATTCGACAAAGGTTGAGTAATAACTTGATCATAATAAACTGGAATGATGCAAGGCAAAATCCTATCATTTACTTTATTGAGTTACGGTTCTAATGCCTATTTATTTGAATTAATTTCTTTCGTATGGCTTCACAATCGTTATTTTAAAATCATTGCGCATATCTATACCATGTTAGAAAAATGGCTATTTTAGCCAATCTCGGGTCCGAATATGACTAAACTTTCTAAGTGAAAGTTTTTCCTAACACATTCATTTAGTTGACTGGAGTTTTTTATATTTTTTGGGCATTGTTCATATCTTTTAATAATTTATCTATGCTATGACAGCAAGCTATCCAAATTCTGTTTTCATCTTTCTTTTCCTTTTTCAAGTACAAGTTATCATATCATCATACCATTATAATCCTTAGTTAATTATTCGTCAAACACAAACTAAAACTAACCTTATTACTTTTATTTAGGGCTTACACGTTAGGACATTCACACGCTTAACTAAGATCTTAATCTTTCAACCCACCAAATTCAATGTGAGTTTACATACCCTTTTTCACCTTTCTTATATTTTGTGGGTGACATGTATACCTTATGTACTATTCAAGTTTTATTACCACATCTATTCAAAACACAATTCAGTTTATGTTTATTTGTGATTATTACATGCTCTATGATTATGCTCTTTGTGCTTAAGTGTTTATTTTATTGTTTGGTGGTTTGGCCTCATTATCATCTATTCTCATCTAGTATGATCATGCATTTACCTAAGTACATTAATTTTGTATCAACAGGAACAAATCTACATCTATTAAACATGAATGGCGATTTTATCTATCTACATATATAAACCTAAAATTATTTTTTCTCACCAACATTCGTGTTAACAAACTCTATTTTTATACATGCTACAGGTTCAAGTATATGGTGTTATCAAGATCGAAGATAGTTAGTTCGGCCTTAGGATATTTATGTAACATTCGTTACTTTTCAAACCCTAAAACCCGACCTATTTTGAATTTTCGGTTATATATATATATATATATATATATATATATATATATATATTATGAGGTTATTAATAAATTTTCGTTGCATGTATTCTATGTGCCAATCGTCATTTTGTTATCTTTATTGGTTTACGCATTTGAATTCGTTAAATCGACTCATTTTGTCTTTTCGACATAGTCTTTTTTTATTAGTTCATCATTGATATAATGCTCACGATGATTTACGATTATTGTTCATTTCCTATTTATTTTAAGCAATTATCGAAATGCCGAGATTTAAAGTTGTTATTTTAACAATCCTCAAACTATACGGGTGTAATATAAAAATTATCCAAATATTCTAACTGTTATTTCATTTCTAACGCATTTCAAAGTACAAGGTCTATAATGTAAATATAGTTTATATTCTTATTTAAATCAAACTTGAAAGTAGAAGGTCCATTATGTAAATTGACTTAAATTATTATATGTGATGTTTTTAAATGGACCGGAATTTCAGTTAAAAAGGAGGCCCCCGTAAACTTTCTTACGGATTCTCTTGAAGGAATATCTACTTTACGACCGGCCGATATTCTTGTTTTTAGGTGGGTAGGGGGGAACACGCTTGTGTAGATCTCACAGGAGTGTCCCCTCTTGTTGATCTTAGGGACAATGGATTTGTAGCAGGCCAGGTAGCATTGAAGGCGGCATCGGACAAGGTTGTTAAACACGAGAAAGCTTGTTTGGAGAATCAACACGTGTTTATCCCCTTTTCCTTTGACACATTTGGTTTCTTAGCTCAGGATGCCGTGGACCTTCTGAACAGAGTTCAGAAAGTCGAGCATAGTAATTTATCGGCCCATAAGAGCCAAAACTTTGTTTTTAGTGGAATTGGATTTGCTATCCAAAAGGGGGTTGCGGCGCAGCTTGTTGCCCGCTTACTTGCCACTTCATTGTAAATTATTATATTAATAACAAAATTCAACAAACCAGCCCAGCCCCAACCCGTACCCATCATGTCTTTCCGGTCGCCATCTCCGGCGAAGCCGCGAAACCTCCGGCGACCTTTGTAACGTATTAAAACTAGCATATAAATCTAATTATTAGCTTGTAACCACATTAAACCATAACGACGCATCAATAATCAACGACCATAACGTTTGTTAATCATTAATTGGTGCGTTTGAACCCCGTAATCTTCGTAACTCGCCGGAATATCCGGGTAATCAAATTAATAGAATTAACGCGTACACGCTCCAATTGAGTGTATAAATAGAGGCTTAGGCCTCATTACAACTCGCTCATATCCTTCTTTCCCTCTAAATCTCTCTAATATAGCCGTAATCCTCCGTCAAGCACCGGCTCCGCCGAGGCTCCCTTCTCCGTTAAAACAGCACATTAACGAGTAATTACTATATGCATTATGTTAGTATTAATCAAATAAACAAAACCACTAAAATAATTAAATCATACATGGAACAGAATTTGAGAATTGATAACCTAGGGTTTGAGTATTGAAGATGATCTACTGTTTTTATATTAATAAATTTGGCTTCATTACATAAACTCAAAATGATTATATGGTCCAGTGGTAAGGCGTTGGCCTATTAAACTCAAGAACCATTTTTAATGTTTTTATTAATTAACAGTTGATATATCATAGTATATTTAAGGATTGAGAATCCAATTTATTCTGAATTAATTCATGTTTTTAAATTAATCTTTTAATTATATATTAAATCATAATAAAATCATAAAAACCACATTTAATTAAATAAAAATTATATAAATTAAATATGAAATATATTTCACCATTTGTCACTTAAAAACCGAACTCTCATTTTCGTAAGCCATAAATTAAAAATCATTCGTCAATGTTTAAAGTAAAATTTAAATTGTTAAAATCTTTTTGCTAAACCATTAATTATAAATACGACTTACAAACCCTAGTTCAAGTATACGTGCAAACTTCATATCCTCGCTGTTAAAAACACTTATATCATATTAATAACCGAGTTTTCGTTAAAACATAAATAATAATATTATAATCAAAAAGTATAAAATAATATAAAATATTCATTATAAATTATAAATTATACAATAAACCAATCCCGTACGATTATCGATTAAGTCTCGTTTTACTCAATTTAGTTAGTGCGGATCGCTTGTTTCGGCTTTCGTGACGCGTTCGGTTGTTTGCCATTTTTCAACGCTTTCGAGTTCTCCTTTTTGCTTCAATTCATAAGGTGAGTTTCTCACACCCCTTTTTTTTAACGCTTTTACTTTTGGGGGTAGCATATATATCATATCAAACGCAAATTGATTTCATACTCAGCTATTAAACTACAATTCATATCGTGGACTTGTGTGTTATATGTGCTTACTTGATTATGTGCTCAACAAGTGGTTGTCTCAATAAGTATGATCATACGTCCCCCTTTGCGCTCAGGACCATTTTTTTATGAGTGGAAAAGGGACCCCCCATCCGAGTACATTGGCTATTGCCAACTGGAAAGGACATTACATGCAAAGTAGTTTAATTATCACAAGTTTCATGGAATTGCAAGGTTTTTATGTATTTATTCAAACTTGTGGAACTCATCAACTATTAAGTTAGTTGACCATATTTTATATATATGCTACAGGTACTATTATTAGAGGCTGAAGATGAGAAGACACCTAGAATCATAGGTTATTTAATAAACAAAATTATCATATTTGATTGTATTTTTGATTTGTATTGTTACCTTCAAACATTGTGTTAATTGATGCTTAAATGAATTAATGTTATTATTGCCACCCAATAGTGTCACGTGTGTTTGAACAATCTGTACGTGACACTCGGGCGTTTCCGCTTTAAGCCGGGGTGTTACAATTTAGTAAAAAATACAAATGTATGTTGTATTTGATTTGGTTATTGTAATTATGTACTTGTTTTAATGTTATTGAATTAAATAATTATTGTCGTTTTAGTTAGTGTCTTTTGAGCTAATGTCTGATCAATATGTTACGCCCCGGAACGTTCCGACGCTTTGGTTGGGGTGTGACACTTATTTATTAGTATACGGGGAAGAAATGTGATCTATGTATGGTATCTATCGACTTGAAAAGGCGTTGGACATTTTGTCACACAGATTAATTTGGGATAATTTGGTGGGTAGAGGGGTTCCTGAAAGGTATGCAAACATAACTAGGGATATGTATGGTAGGAGTGAAGCTAGTGTCCGGGTGCTTGTAAGGGATACCTATCTCTACCCTATGGAGGCTTGACTTCACCAAGGGTGTGTGTTGAATCCGCTTCTTTTTGTAGTTCTCTTGGATGAGTTATCAAAGTCAATTTGGGAGATTCCACGCTGCATGTTATTTTGCGGATGACATTTTGTTGGTTGCAGAGTTTAAACAGGGACTCAACGCAAGGTTAGAGGAATGACAAGCAACTTTAGAGGTTAAAGGGTTAAGGATTAGCCGTTTTAACATCGAGTACCTATATTGTGACTTTAGTGGTGTAGATGATAGTGAGGGCACTTAGAACCCGGACCCGTTTAATGATATATTCTTAGAACCTGGGTACCGACCCTATTATAAATAGCCGGGTCTGATCCAGATTGGTTCTCACGAGTCTTTTCCAGTTTATGCTTGTCCCTACCTAGGTTGAAATTGACATGATACAAAATAAAAGGACTAAAATGTTAACACTAGTTTCTCTTTTTCAACATTACATACAGATGTATATATATATTCACACAAAACACACCCTGTCTTTCCTTTTGCCAAATTCCAGAGAGAGAAAATCAAATGAAATGAAATCATCTCATCTCATCTCTAAGTCAATGGCAACAACAAATCCAAATCTATATGCTACCACAAAATGTTAGCCAAATCCCCCCTTGTTATCTCCAACCCCATCTGAAGAAACACTAAGTGACCCCGGCAGATTACGGATAATCTTAGGGTCAAGTAGATGTTTCCCACGAGGGTTAGGTCCGGCAAAGATGGTTACTCTTCTGATGACCTGCAAAACAGACACCGTGAGCTCGTCACTGAGAAGGGGGGTACCTCCTTGTGACCACCCTCCGGCGTGAGAATCAGACTAGATTGCTCTGAATATAAATGTATATTAAGAGAAATAGCTAGAGCAGATAAGATATGTGATGGTATAAGATAGTATATGATACCGTTCCAAGGTGTTGGAGTATTTATAGCCGAAGGTAGGTTTCCAAGCAGGTACAGCCAGCTGTATAATATTCCTTTTCTACCAACTGTGGGCTACGCACGTGCCATGCTGGTGGTTGGTGGGTAGGCAGCGGCTGATAGTGACATGGCCGGCTGTGTACTATTCCTTTTCCACCAACTGCAGGCTATGTACGTGCCACGACAAGGGTTAGTGAGTAGGCAGCGGCTGATAGTGATATTTTGTACTAGAGCGTGCTCCTCGTCGTACTGTTGTCAGTGAGCTGTCACCCTGTGATTGGTTCATGGGCTGCTTTGGTCAGATCTTGTCTATTTGTCCATACCTTGGCAGGTATAGTACAAAAGATCCTCCAGAAGCGTACGGACTGGCTCATTTGGGCAGGAGTATTCCCGCCTTGCTCATTCTTTCTTCAGGTGACATTACTAAATTATTGAGAGTTAGTGCCTTGTGCGTGTAGCCTTGCTATTAGTGCGGGTAGCCTTCCCTGATGGCTTGTATCCGCAGCTGCGGGAACAGGCGGGGTACTTCACCATTGGGAGGCTTTTCCTGCGGGAACAGCTGGCGTACTGCGCGTAAGGTCTTCATCTCTCTGAGCATGGTGGGTCCTGCGGAACCAGTTGGTCTTTGCGCAGACGTCCCTCTTCAAGGTGAGTCTTGCGGGTCCAACTAGGCCCTGCTGGGACCTACCTCTTCAAGTACCCCCAGTCCAATGTTCTTCTCATGAATTGTTAATAAGTGAGGTGAACTTTTGGACTTAAGCAAAGGGTTTTGAAAAGGGTTTTTAGTTTTAAGGTTTTCCGTGGGGATTCTTCCAGCGGTTTTCCTAATGTCACGTGCAGAAATTCCCGACTTTTCTGCTTGATCTTTGGGGTATGATGCGGGTAGGTGTGTAACCTCCTCGCAAGTCAGGAGCGTTGAGTTTCACTTGTGTAGATTCTCCACGAGGTTTTGGTAGTTTTAGACATAGTGATCAATTATGTTAAACAACCAATTCCATCTTGGAGCTTCAAACAATCTAGTTCTCAACGTTCCCGCTTGTTATATCCCTTTCCACAAGCATGGCCCAGAAGATCCTTCTTGGTTTTAATTCCCTGCAAGTGCTAAGTATGTGAAGGGTTTCGCCTAGACACTGTACCCGCACTCGTCTTATAGTTACTTGACTTCCAAGGTATTCTTGGCTTCAATTCCCTGCAGGTGCTAAGTATGTGAAGGGTTTCGCCTTGACACTGTACCCGCACTTGTCTTATGGTTTCTTGGTTACCAAGGTATTCTTGGCTTCAATTCCCTGCAGGTGCTAAGTATGTGAAGGGTTTCGCCTTGACACTGTACCCGCACTTGTCTTACGGTTTCTTGGTTACCAAGGTATTCTTGGCTTCAATTCTCTGCAGGTGCAAAGTATGTGAAGGGTTTCGCCTTGACACTGTACCCGCACTTGTCTTACGGTTTCTTGGTTACCAAGGTAAGGGGGTATATTCCCCTTATTTTTGAATCTTTGTTTCACGTATATTTTAGTTTTAACTTAGCAATTTCTTTAGTTTGGATAAGTTAACCTTTCAACGTGGCAGATGATAGGTTAAAGTTTTGCTCTCTTTCGTGATTGTGCGGGTAAGACCGTCACTTTCACTTGGCTAAACTTTACCTATATCTGACCTGCGTGAAGGTTTTCCTCATCTTTTCCTTAGAAATTTTCTAAGTGTTTTAAATAAGTTAACCTTTCGACGCGCGGTTGTCAATAGGTTGATGTTCAGTTTCCTCTATCATGATTGTGCGGGTAGGACCGTCACTTTCATTTAGTGGGATGACCAAACTTTACCTATAACTGACCTGCGTGAAGGTTTTCCTCATCTTTTCCTTAGAAATTTTTGCCGTTTTGTGTTTATGCGGGTTTTGCCGCCTTCCACACGCAACGACTTACTTTCCCACTTATTTATGCGGTGAATACCGGCATATCAGTGTTTTGAATAAGTTAACCTTTCGACGCGCGGTTGTCAATAGGTTAATGTTCAGTTTCCTCTATCATGGTTGTGCGGGTAGGACCGTCACTTTCATTTAGTGGGATGACTAAACTTCACCTATAACTGACATGCGTGAAGGTTTTCCTCATCTTTTCCTTAGAAATTTTTGCCGTTTTGTGTTTATGCGGGTTTTGCCGCCTTCCACATGCAACGACTTACTTCCCCACTTATTTATGCGGTGAATACCGGCATATCAGTGTTTTGAATAAGTATAAAGGTAAGGCTATCAACACAATGTGATAAAGGAGAATCATTTCCATTAGAAGTGGCTCTAGGCCTTTTCTTTATAAGTTTGGAATTGATCTACATGTAACATTTGCGTAATTGAGCTCCATTCCATGTTCTTGGGATGGGGGTGCCATCGAGCCTTTCGAGCCGGTATGCGCCCTTTCCCAAAACTTCTTTGATAATGTATGGCCCTTCCCAGACCGGGGCCAGCTTTCCTGGGCGTTCTTGGTTCGAAGCCTCGTTGTTACGCAGTATGTAGTCTCCGACATTGAAGTTGCAGAGTTTTACCCGCGTGTTGTAGTACTTTTGCATTTGTCGCTTGTAGTTCTCTTCACGCGCTGTGGCTAAGTCTCTGCGTTCTTTGGTTAGCATAAGGTCTAACCGTCTTTCCGCATCATTGTCTTCTGGCTGAATCAAGACCCTTGGTGAGGGTAAACCAATTTCGACCGGGACCATGGCTTCAGTGCCATAAGTGAGGCTGAACGGGGTTTCTCCCGTACTGGCCTTTTTCAGCGTTCTGTTTGCCCAAAGGACGTGTGGAACTTCGTCCACCCAACCGGATCCGTGTTCCAAGAGTCTTTTCTTTATGCCGTCGATGATGCTCTTATTTGCTCTTTCCACCTCACCATTACCCTGCGGGTGCGCCACTGAGGTAAAGGTGTGGGTGATTTGAAGTTCTTCCAGCCACTTTTGTAGCTTCTTGTCAGCAAAGTTGGTGCCGTTATCGCTCAACAAATTCTTGGGAAGTCCAAAACGACAAATAATAAATTCCCAAATTAATTTTTTGATATGTTTTGCGGTTGTTTGGGCTAAGGGTTTTGCTTCTATCCACTTGGCGAAGTAGTCGATGGCTACCACCAGAAACTGAACGTTCCCTGCTGCTGTGGGAAATGGGCCTGTCACATCGATGGCCCACTTCTGAAATGGCCATGAAGAGGTGACTGGAACAAGTTCATTCTTCGGGCGATGCGTGTTGGGTGCGTAGAGTTGGCAAGACCTACACTTTCTGATGTATGCCAGCGCATCTGTATGCATCCCCGGCCAAAAGTATCCCGCGTTATTTAGCTTAGCTACAACAGCGTGTGGACCTGCGTGTACTCCACAGATGCCCTCGTGCACTTCCTTTAGGAGGTAGCCAGCATCTTGGTTGTCCACGCATCTTAGGAGTAGGCCAAGAAAATTACGCCTGTAAAGGATGTCATCGATGAGTTGATAGTTCAGTGCTTTACAGCGTATTTTTCTTGCCTGTGTTTTTTACTCTGGTAGTATACCCGCCGCAAGGTAATTTATTATTGGTGTCATCCACGTTTCTGTGTCGGTTTGGATGACACAGATTTCCTTGTGCGGGACTAATGGTGCTTCAAGGAGTTCAATGCGGATGTCCTTTCCCAAGTGGGTGAAGGCTAATGATGCCAACTTGCTTAACCCATCCGCAGATTTGTTTTCGCTACGCTTGACGTGTATGAACTTACAATCGTTAAAGTCGCGCATAAGGGTTTTTGCTTGTGCGAGGTACAGGGCCATTGTGTCGTTCACGGCCGTGTACGTCCCGTTTATTTGGTTGGCTATTAACATGGAATCCACGTGGGCTTCCAAGTTTTTCACTCCCATCTTACGCGCAATTCTCAGCCCGGCCAAGAATGCTTCATACTCTGCTTCGTTATTTGTACTTGGAAAATCCAGTCGAATAGCGTAAGTGTATTCTTGGCCTGCTGGGTTGGTTAGTTTCAACCCTGCGCCTGAGCCCTCGTTGCTGGCTGCTCCATCAGTGTAGAGTCGCCAGACATCATCGATGTCCTGTGCTGGAGAGGGTTGAGCCTCCTCCTTGTACTCTTTCTCCCGCGAAGCGGGGACTTCTGCAATAAAGTCGGCCAAGACCTGGCCTTTTATGGCTGGCCTCGGCTTGTACTTTATCGCGTATTCTCCCAATTCTATTGCCCATTTGGCTAGGCGTCCTGACAATTCGGGTTTGCCTAGAACGTTTGCGAGTTTGAAGTTGGTGAGAATGGTGATTGGGTGACCTTGGAAATATCGTCTTAGCCTGCGTGAAGCCTGTACAAGTGCTAAGACTAATTTTTCCAGGGTAGAGTACCGGGTTTCTACATCTGTTAGGACACGGCTAACATAGTAGATTGGCATCTGGATGCCTTTTCATTCTACTAGCAGGACGGCCCCGGTTGCTCTATCTGTGGCGGAAAGGTATAGGATTAATTCCTCCCCCGCTTCTGGTGCTGTGAGCGTTGGGAGTTCGATCAAGCGTGACCGAATTTCCTGAAAAGCTGCTTCCGCTTCTGGTGTCCAGCGGAAGTGCGTTTTCTTTAAACAGTTTCTCAATGTTGACACGAATGGGAACGACATATCCGCATGGTTTGCCAAAAAGCGGTTAAGTGCGACTAGGCGTCCATTCAGTGTCTGAGCTTGCTTGATGGTAGTAGGTGATTCCATTTTGATAATGGCTTCGACCTTTTCAGGGTTCGCTCTGAAGCCATCTTTAGTAACAATGACTCCTAAGAACTTCCCTTCTTCCATCCTAAAGGAACACTTGCTCGGGTTGAGCTTCATGTTTATCTTTCTGAGCGTGTTGAAAGTTTCTTCGATATCTTTCAACATCGTTTCTGGGTCAGGGCTTTTGATGACCAAGTCATCCATTTAGACTTCCAAGTTCCTCCCAATTTGGGCATGAAACTCTTTGTCCATCAGGCGTTGGTATGTGGACCCGGCATTCTTAAGTCCGAATGGCATCATTTGATAAAAAAATATGCCATCGGGCGTCCAAAATGCGGTTTTGTCCTGATCGTCAACGGCCATGTGGATTTGATGGTACCCCTTATACGCATCAAGGAAGCATTTAAGGCGAAACGGTGCTAACGAATCTACCTTAAGATCAATTTCGGGTAACGGGTAACAATCTTTGGGGCATGCTTTGTTTAAGTCTTTGAAATCTATGCACATGCGCCATTGTTTGTTAGACTTCGGTACCATGACGGGATTTGCAACCCATGTTTGATATCTGCTAACGCGTACGATGCCCGCGTCAAGGAGTTCCTTGACTTGGGTTCTACACGCGTTAGCTTGTTCCGCCCCCATTACTCTGCGCTTTTGTATGACTGGCGTAAAAGCCGGGTCACACTTGAGCTTATGCTCTGCCTTACTTCGAGGTACACCAGTCATGTCAGCTGGTGTCCACGCGAAGATGTCAGCGTTTATCTGTAGTAAGCGTTTGAGTAAGGTGCGCGTAGGATCAGTGACTGTTGGGCCAATGGTAACAGCCTGGTCAGGGTATTTGCCATTGAAGGCCCATTCTTCTGGTTCGGTGATTGTTGGTTTAGCCATCTTTGGTTTGGGTTTTGATGAGACAGATGCGATGCATACCTGGGGAATACCGGTGATCATCGCTACACCCTCAGCTGTTGGCCATCCCATCATGCCGTGGACTGAAGATACCACGGCATTGAATCTTGCCATCCCGTCTCTCCCGAAGAGAATGTCGTATGTGTGGTGTGGCTTCCTCATTACGACAAAGTCCACGTCTTCTGTGCGGGAGTGTTTCCCGTCTGTGAGAATGACGGGGAAAGATAGGATGCCCAGGGGGGTGTTTGTGCTGCCGTCGAACCCTTCCATCGAGGCGTAGACCGTTTCCAGGCGTTCCTTGTCTTCGTCGTCTAGCTTGTCGAAGAACTGCCTGTACATAACCGTTAACGAGGCGCCGTTGTTAACAAGAGTGCGGGAAGTGATGTAGTGCCCTAGCTGGCTTTTGATGACGATAGGGCCTTCTTTGCTGGGTCCTCCTGGCACTCGCGGGAAGCGCACCTCAGCTTCCTTCCACGCGCATGGTTCTGTCGTTCGTCTTTTTCTTCCTCTGACGTTACTATGAACCATGTGGATGCTGATGTCAACGGGCTTTCGTCCGTTGCTTTTGTATCGGTTATCATTCTTCCCTCCATTCTTGATTGATGCCACAAGGTGTGTAAGTTTTCCATCCTTGACGAATGTTTCAACAATATCCCTCAAGGATATACACTCCTCAGTGGTGTGACCCTTTGTCCCGTGGAAGTCACAGGATCTACTCTGATCCGCGTTATGTCGCTGCCAGACCATTGGAGCTTTTGGCCATGGGAGTTTTTCGGTGGCAAATATCTCCGTGACGCTTTTGGTGAGTGGCGTCCACCGGGGGTTTCGGCTTGATGGGTGCGTGTTATCCCTTCCGCCTACTAGAGGACGAAAGCTGGATGAGGTGTCAAAGTTTACCCTTGACTGCCAAATACCTAGCTTCCTCTTTTTGTTTTGCCGGGCGGTCCGGACGTTGTTTTCTCTAGTCCTCTGCGTGTAAAGGTTTGTACTCTGGGGAAGATCCCTACCCAGTTGTTTCTCCGTTTCTGCAAAGCGCTTGGCCGCCGTCATGATGGCATCCCATGTGGATGGCATGCCGTCTTTACCCGTCAACGTGCGGATAAGCTCTGGGTATTCGGCGCCCTGGATGAAAGCGGCGCGAACAAGATCTTCGATATAGGTGCCCAGACTCAGCTTTTTCGAGTTGAAGCGAGTGATGAAGTCTAGTAAAGATTCATCTTCTTCTCTAACGCAGTTGAGGATCGTCCACTGCTCTTCAGTATATTTCCTCTGTTGGCTGAAGTGCTGGCTGAACTTGTGTTGGAAGTCCGCCCAATCATAGATGTGGTAGACCGATAAACGATCAAACCACGCCCTGGCCGCTCCAACCAGCGTCATCTGGAACATATAACACCACGTGGGTTCCGTCCAGTTGCTGACGGTTGCCCCCGCTATGAATCTGTTCAAGTGATCATCTGGGTCGGATATACCATCATAAGTGCCGATGTTGGACATCTGTTTGGCACTCTTCGAAGCGATTGCTTCCGCAATGTCCCTTGCAAACTTGGACGTTCCCGCATTTGCAACAGTTGGTCTAAAGGTTTTAGAGAAGTCACGTGGGTTTCTCCCCGCGTTCCTTGGTTTGAAAGTTTCTCCAAAATTCCTTTTCGGTTGGAAGTCCGTTTCCTTACGCTTCCCTTTCGCCCTATGACGAGGGTTTGCGTCACTGTCGGACTCCTCCCAATCATCGTCCAAGTACTCGCACTCATTGCTCATGTTGAGCTGTTGAGTGTTCCCGAACTCGTCATTAGCCTGTTGGAGTGAACGTAAACGTTCATCCAACTCAGCTTGGAATTCTTTCTGACGTGCTTCTGCCCACGCTTTAACTTGATCAAGTGTTTGGCGGGGGAGCCTCGTTTGTTGTTTCTCCAATTGGGTATCAATGAATCCCAGGGGAGGATTGTTTACTGCACTTGCCCCGGCTTGGGTAACCGGGGTAGTGTTCGTAAAATTTGTGTACTCGCCGGTGTTCCCAGTAGCTGGGGTTTTGGTTACCGGGGTTTCTTGGTCACTCGCTGGCCTTGGCACCGGAGTAACCTTAACCATCTTTCCAGAGGTTTTGAAAAAACTGAGAATTAGTTCTAGCTTTTATGCACGGATGGCGCCAATGAAGAAACACTAAGTGACCCCGGCAGATTACGGATAATCTTAGGGTCAAGTAGATGTTTCCCACGAGGGTTAGGTCCGGCAAAGATGGTTATTCTTATGATGACCTGCAAAACAGACACCGTGAGCTCGTCACTGAGAAGGGGGGGTACCTCCTTGTGACCACCCTCCGGCGTGAGAATCAGACTAGATTGCTCTGAATATAAATGTATATTAAGAGAAATAGCTAGAGCAGATAAGATATGTGATGGTATAAGATAGTATATGATACCGTTCCAAGGTGTTGGAGTATTTATAGCCGAAGGTAGGTTTCCAAGCAGGTACAGCCAGCTGTATAATATTCCTTTTCTACCAACTGTGGGCTACGCACGTGCCATGCTGGTGGTTGGTGGGTAGGCAGCGGCTGATAGTGACATGGCCGGCTGTGTACTATTCCTTTTCCACCAACTGCAGGCTATGTACGTGCCACGACAAGGGTTGGTGAGTAGGCAGCGGCTGATAGTGACATTTTGTACTAGAGCGTGCTCCTCGTCGTACTGTTGTCAGTGAGCTGTCACCCTGTGATTGGTTCATGGGCTGCTTTGGTCAGATCTTGTCTATTTTGTCCATACCTTGGCAGGTATAGAACAAAAGATCCTCCAGAAGCGTACGGACTGGCTCATTTGGGCAGGAGTATTCCCGCCTTGCTCATTCTTTCTTCAGGTGACATTACTGAATTATTGAGAGTTAGTGCCTTGTGCGTGTAGCCTTGCTATTAGTGCGGGTAGCCTTCCCTGATGGCTTGTATCCGCAGCTGCGGGAACAGGCGGGGTACTTCACCATTGGGAGGCTTTTCCTGCGGGAACAGCTGGCGTACTGCGCGTAAGGTCTTCATCTCTCTGAGCTTGGTGGGTCCTGTGGAACCAGTTGGTCTTTGCGCAGACGTCCCTCTTCAAGGTGAGTCTTGCGGGTCCAACTGGGCCTTGCTGGGACCTACCTCTTCACCATCAGATTTTAATTAATATTTTTAGGGATCTCAAATTATTATTTGTATTTTTGGATCTGTGGCAATTTGATCGGCGAAAGAAAGAAAATGCCGTCGCACGCGGATTTAGATCGGCTAATAGAGCAATTGATGGATTGCAAACCCTTGACCGAATCCGAGGTCAAATCGCTCTGCGATCAAGCCAGGGCTATTCTTGTCGAGGAGTGGAATGTGCAGCCGGTTAAATGCCCCATTACGGTCTGCGGGGACATTCACGGCCAGTTTTATGACCTCATTGAGCTCTTTCGTATCGGTGGGAACCCGCCGGATACCAATTATCTCTTCATGGGCGATTATGTTGGTGAGAAATATTATTATTATTATTTTCTTTTCTGCATTTCTTATATTTAACTAGATTTATGTGTTGTGTCAGATGTTGTAAGAATCGGATGATGTATAACTAGTGTTGTAGAAATTGCTAGTCGGGCGGTATGGTAGGGACTAGCGATTAATTGGGATTAGTCTGATTGGAATTTATATGTATTTTCTTCAAATATACATATATACCGAATTTTTACGTATAAAATTTTCGGTTTTGACCGATTTTGACCAAATAGCGATTAATCAGATACTAGCTGGTGGTGGGGGTACCGACTAGTGATTAATCGACGCCTAGTCGGGATTTTACAAATAGAAGTTTGCTTCATTTGGCCCGTTGATAGGTGCGACAACTCTGTGGTTTGCGCATATGAAGTGACACGCTAGCTGTCGTTTAGATCTAGGGGTGGTGTGTGTATAGCATCTTCCTTGACTGTAGGATATTGAATGAAATAATAAATAGAGAGTTTTTTATTACGTTAAAATTGTGGTGATTGGAATATGTTTGTTTGTGGTTAATCAGTACGCCGGTGATTTAACTGATTGGCATAGACAGGTTGAATCGAATTGAATTCTGTCGGTCGTTGGAGACAAAGTTGCTTTTTGTTTGGATTTCTTGTTTAAGATTAGGATGATTACTATATTTGTCACTAGGCAGTTTAGCTTATTCAAGTTTGTTGCTTGCGTATGCCAATCTTCTTGCGAGAGCCTAAGAAAAAAACGTGCTTAGATAAAACAAATTAAAGTATATTATGCATTAGAAAAATAATACTATCAAAATAAAAGCTATTATATAACATTTAATATCATCTAATTAGTACCAAAAGTTCTAAAAGAGTCAAGATTCAAATCTTATTTTAAAACTTGAATAACAAAGTGTTCAAAGTAAAGTACCAAAAGTTCAAATACCAAAATGTTATAGCATGAAAACCAAAAGTTCAATAAGTATTAAATAGTAAAGGTTCAAATGATCATTGTTCTTGATCCGTAATCAATACCAATAGAGGTGTCGTTTAACTTCAAGAAGCGAGGGCCTAGGAGCTAGAAGCGCATTTATTGGGTCTGGCCTGGGAAATGGGCCTACGTGCAAGCAGGGCTTTTTAGTAGCTATGCTTACGCGGCACCGTATGATATGACACACCTGCTAGCGTTTAGATCTAGGGGTGATTAATTTATAGCATCTTCCTTGACTTTAGGACATTGAATGAATAATAAATTGAGGATTTTTTTTGTTACGTTAAAGTTGTGGTGATTGGAATATGTATGCGTATTGTTAATCATGAATGGTTAGTCAGAAAGAGCAACTTGTTGTCAGTGATTTAACCGTTTGACATAGATGGGGTTGAACTTGAATCGAACTGAATTCTGTCATTCATTGGAGACAAATTTGATTTTGTTTGGATTGCTTTTTGAAGATTAGGAAGATTACTAATTAAGTTTGTTGATTGCGTGTGTCAATCTTCTTCTTGTGCTGGGGCATATAATAGAAGATGATTCATGTGCAATCATGTGAGGTTACTTGCTTAAAGATTTTCTGGAGCAGACAATTCAAGTATATAGTCTCATGCTATAGAATTTAGAATTCAATGCAGAGTTTTAGTGTTAGGCATCATATGGAATTCTAGAAACACATAGATGTCGTGATGCAGTCGGTTTGATCATTGTCAGCATGAATGCTAAAGCATATATCTGTGCATTAATGTACCATCTTTGTTGATGTGAAATAATTGGAATTAATTAGTATATTACTATCTTGGTGAATGTGAAATTAACTGAAAATTGATTAATCGAATAGTTTTCTAGGAAAAATATTGACGCTGAATATGAGAAAGTGAGTTTTCTGCAATCTTGATGTCTTAGGATGGCTTTATGGTAAAATTATTATGTATATAGTCTACAGGTTGCTTTAAAAAAGCGCAAAGCACTCCAGAGCGTTTAGGTCCCCAAAAGCTGAGGCGCACACATCACGTTTGAAAGGCGCAAGGTAGTTGAAAGCTCAAGGCGCAAAGGGTGAGCTTTCGGCCTTGGCGCAAGACGCTTAAAAAGTGAGGGGCCTGAGATAAGTAAGGCGTACAAATTAAGCATATCATTTTAGGGATTTCAGACATGTTTTAGGCTTGTTTAAGCTGGTTCCAGGTCGTTTTTGGATAATTCATACCAATTTTAGTTGTTCAGTCCGGAATATGCAGAAGTTCGCCAGAATCTTGCTTGAAAGTTGTTGGAAAGCAATTTTTTGGCTAGAATCTTGCAAGAAGAGCCTTTTTGTTTTCGCAAGGTGTTTTTGGTGCGCTTTGTCTAGGCGTCTAGACGCTATGTTGTCAAAAGCCCTTTGGGCACACGCCTAGGCCCTTAGACGAGGCTATGAGCAGTAAAGTGCCTTGCTATTCAGGCGCTACAGCAACCTTAGGGTGAGATTCTGGCCAAATCTTAAATGTTTCGGCAAAGTTCTGCAAGTTCTAGGCAAACTGGTCTAAAACATCCAAAAATGAATCTCTTACCAGCCTAAAGTTGGCTTAAACAAGCAAAAAATGTGTCTATAAAACCCTTAAAAAATGGTATTTTATGCTATACGCCTTACTTATCTCGGGCCTCCGCTTTTTAAGCGTCTTGCACCTAGGTCCAAGACTCACCTTTGCTTTATGTACAACCAAATTAGCTTTATTTACAACTAGAACTCCAAGCGTCTTTCTCATTTGTTTTACATATCAACCTTCTTATGAAGTGAATTTTTTAATTATTCTTCTTTTGGTTGTTTTTACATATCAACCTCTTACAAACCCTTAATTTTGACCCATTAGTACATGAGGCCGCCACCTCATCCCTGAGGCGTTTTCTAGCTCGCCTCACGCCTTTAAAAACCAAGGTCTACATAACGTTAAATATATAAGTCTAAGAAGGTGATATGTTGCATCATGTAGCCAAATAGGTTACAACTAGGTCAAACAAAGATGGTAAAATAATTATATATTGTGGTTGTGCAACACTGCTTCTACTTAGTAGTACTATGACTATGCGGTACATGGTCTTTGAGAGTGTAGTTATCTTTCATAATTATAATCAACTCAGTGGGAGCGGTGTATTCTTTTTTAGTTAAAATTAAAATTTTGATTTTTAATCAAATTGTTAACACAGATCGTGGGTATTACTCACCGTCACACTTTTAGTGGCTCTAAAAGTTCGTTATAGAGATAGAATTACAATTCTTCGTGAAAGCAGACAGATCACTCAAGTGTAAGACCTTTATCTTAAAAATTGAGAAACACGTACACACATACATATATGTTAGCATTTGCAACATAAGGTCAGCATTTCTTGAAGAGCTCTTGAATATTAGCTTTACTCGTATTACTTTTTGGTCAACTCAGATATGGATTTTATGATGAATGTTTGGAAGCATTTTACTGACCTTTTTGATTACCTGCCTCTTACACCACTTATTGAAAGCCAGGTTATACTTTTACAAATTTCATGTTCATTATTTTCATAATTTCATACATCTTATGAGAAAATCAAACAGTTTCTTTTATTTTTTTTTATATTATAGATCTTTTGCTTACATGGAGGACTTTCACCGTCATTGGATACACTAGACAATATCCGAGCATTGGACCGCATACAAGAGGTACTTTGTAGCCTGTACTGCCTTTATTCTTGAACGTGTGATTTGAACTTTTGTAGTTTACTGATGCATTTTTTGGTGAGTTTGGCGTAGGTCCCACATGAAGGACCAATGTGTGACCTGTTGTGGTCCGACCCTGATGACAGATGCGGGTGGGGAATATCTCCACGTGGGGCCGGATACACGTTTGGACAAGATATAGCATCTCACTTAAACCATACGAATGGGCTTTCGCTTATATCAAGAGCTCATCAGCTTGTTATGGAGGGTTTTAACTGGTGCCAGGTTAGATTACGGGTTGTAAATGAAGTGTACGAGCTCAAACTGAGCATGTTCATTCGTTTGACTTTAATGAACCAAACGATCGAACACAAATAGTTAAACAAACGGGGTTTTCTTGTCTGTGTCCGTTCGTTAAGAAAATGAACATGAACGTGTTCGTTTATGTTCATACATTTAAGTTAAAATCAAACGGTTCACGGATGAACATAAATTAGGTGATTAAAAGTTAATGTGAACAATGTATTTGGCTTAAAAAATTAATACATAAATGAATATATTAACGAACGTAAACTAACAAGCATAAATGAGCGCACATGAATGAACGAATTTAAATGAGCATTCATGAACATAAAGATTTGTTCATGTTTGTTCATTTATTACATAAGCAAACGTAAATGAACGAACATAGCTGAGCTAACTAAAAGTAAATGCAAGCGTGTTGGGCCTAAAAAGTTATTAAACCTCGTAAATTGTAATGGGCCTAAAAAATTAACCAACATAAAAGAACAAACATAAACTAACGAACATAAATGGACGTAAACGAACAGACAAAAATGGATTTAAATGAATGAAGATAAATTAATGTTCAAGAACATAAATGAACTAGCAAGCTGTGTTCAAGTTCATTCATTTATAACGAACATAAACGGACTTCTCGCTGAACAAACACCCAGATCGTTTACAAGCTTTAGATTGATCCTTTTTTTTTCAAAAAATTACATTCGCTGTCTTCACTGATCAATCGGTTGTAAAACGTTTGGTTCTTCTCACTTAGAGATGTTAAAAGCAAAAGTGTGTTAAACTTATTTTGTGAAATGACCAATTTACTCTTATGGTGATGTTAGGACAAGAACGTGGTGACGGTATTTAGTGCTCCAAACTACTGTTATCGGTGCGGGAACATGGCTGCGATACTTGAAATAGGGGAAAACATGGACCAAAATTTCCTTCAATTTGATCCGGCACCAAGGCAGATTGAACCGGATACAACCCGCAAGACACCGGACTATTTCTTGTAATCAGTTACATGGATGGTCTGGCTGTTTGTTTGTAATCCTTGTAGATGTTTGAAAACAAAGAAGAGTAAGAGTTTTGTTGTGAACATCATTCTTTTGTTTGGGATTTGGAGTTTGAATTGCTGCTGGCTGCTGTTATTGACAAACTGATATGTAGGCAGTAATGTTTCTGAATTTTCAATTCTTAAGTTAGAAGCAGGTTTTTGGTGGTTTAACATTTTAAGCAATCATAATAAAGTTCTAGTTTTTGGAGTAATTTATTTTCTTCTAGTCTATTATTTTAGAAGAGAGATGGCTCTAGCCACTTACCTACATGGCTACATATATACATGCATTCAGTCATGACTAGTTTTATATTAAGAACTATAACAATCACATAAAATACTTATACATTGTGCATTATGTATTTATTATTATGTGGCTTTTGCAGTTCGTCATGCATTATTGGCTCTTACATAAACGCCGTGTGTGTGTATATATATATATCCCTTGAGCGACACGTTTACCGTAGATGGAGAGCGAATAATTATTCAATTTGAATCTACTTCAATTATGAGCTAATTTGGGTGCTATTAGAAAATAAACTTGATAACTAAAATAGAGTTAACAATTATTGACATGACCTGAAACTAACATGAAAAAACAAGTTTTGGGTTAGTAACATGGCCCATTTTAAAAACGGATAGGGTTTTGTTAGACTCATATAAGAATGGGTTGACCCGCCAACCCTAAGTATTAAATAAAAACTTTTATAATTATATTTTTATTTTTGTCTTTTTCGTTTTTTTAATATACTCTTACAATTTTCAATCCAATTTCAAAACTTTTGTATTTCTAAAAGAAATAAATTTATGTTACTCATTTGCTCTACTAACTCTAAATTATATACATTTTTCCTTTTAAAAAATCTTTTCATCATTTTGATAAATCGTTAAATGCATCATTTATGGGTCGGCCCGAACTTGTGTATGTGCGGGTTTATGTTGAAATATTTGACACCAATAATAATATGAGCTGTTCGTGTGGCATATTTAAACTCACCAACCAGCCAAGCTGACACGATTGACACTCCTAACTAAAAGTGTGTTCAAACGATCTAGCCCCCATACACCACCTACTAGCTGCTGCCACGGCACCATTGAAAACCGCCATGACCCATTTGCAACACCATGCACCCCTCCACGTTTATCTTGTTTCAGTTTTTAACTGTTGTCAAATGTCAAGTTTAAAATGTCAGTCCATGTTTTCCATGTTCAGTCAATTCAATTGTATTTGTATTATTTCTTTACGTGCATGTGATGTGTTTTAAATTCCAATTAAGCCAGCCCATGTTTTATAGATCATGTAGTGGATTAATTATTTTTTATTTATTTATTTCTAGAAAAAGGGTCTTGTAATTGACCTATTCAAACAACGGAATCAGAAAATAGCAGACGATTTATTAGACCTTTTTCTTTCTGTATTTTGTCCCGTCATTTACTATTATTATTAAAATAATATTATTCTAAACATATAATTATTAGTATTAAAATATTATTATTATTACGTACATGATGTAATTTAGAGATTCAGATGCGGGTGTCAGGCGCCGACACAAGACGTTCGAATGTACGTTCTTATATAATATAACATAATATAATATAATATAAGATAATATAATATTATATTATATTATATTACGTTATATTATATTATATCAAACGGGTACTGGTTATGTTAGTGGGTTTTTCTAGAAAAACCCATCAATTTTGTCTTATTGTGGTTTTTTTTCTTTGTTTTCTTTTTTTTTTCTTGTCTTTTGTTATTATTAATGTTATTTATGATTATTATTAATATTATTTACTTATCAACAATATATTATTATTCGAAATTCGACAAAGGGTGGTCAATTGCATGACTTATTTGGGAAAATTGACAGTACGAAACGAACTTTCAATTTATTGGCTGATTTCGTAATGGGCATCTTGAATCAGTTACAGAGGCTTACTTGGGAAAACTGGCATTTCCAAACGAACTTTCAATTTCTTAGCTGTTTTCGTTATCGACATCTCAAATCTGGTTCTTCGATTTGTCTTGACCGTTGGTCACCACCGGCAACCGTAGTTGTGTTCACTCAAACACATATCAGTCGTCACTAAGCTTAGGCTTATTATTATTTTTATGTTTAGTTGGAGGTATTCTAAGTTGATCATCTTGCGTATATTAAAGAATTATCGGCTTATATATATACATACATATATATAGTAGATGTGCGGTATAAGAATTTATTACTCCGACATAACGAGCACCAGATCGAGATATTAGTTTGATGAGTTTGAATCTCTCGTCTGCGGTATCTGCTAACGGCAGCGATAACGGGAGCCCATACTTTGGAGAGATAAGTGGAAATTCGGTCATTGCTCCAACATAACGAGTACCAGATTGAGATATTAGTTCGGACGTACCTGAACCGGTTGGCACGTATCCTAACGTGGATTTAGGGTCGGTGTTGACGCTGATATTAACATGTTTGCTTAAAGCTTTCGTTATCACCGGTATAATACACAATGAAAGCACAAACTCAAACAGCAATCCATACAATAGCAATTCTCTTCATTATTTTTCTCTACTTTCACTCAAGAGAGTACTAAACATGAAGAAGAGAAAAATAATGAAGAGAATTGCTATTATATGGATTGTTGTTTGAGTTTGTGCTTTCATTGTGTATTATGCCGGTGATAACGAAAGCTTTAAGCAAACGTGTTAATATCAACATCAACACCGAGCCTAAATCCACGTTAGCATACGTGTCAACCAGTTCAGGTAAGTCCGAACTAATATCTCAATCTGGTACTCGTTATGTTGGGGCAATGACCGAATTTCCACTTCTCTCTCCAAAGTATGGGCTCCCGTTATCACTACCGTTAGCGGATACCGCGGATTCGAGAGATTCAAACTCATCAAACTAATATCTCGATCTGGTGCTGGTTATGTCGGAGCAATGAATTCTTATACCACACATCTACTATATATATGTGTGTGTATACATATAAGCCGATAATTCTTTAATATACGCAAGATGATCAACTTAGAATACACCCAACTAAACATAAAAAAACTAATAAGCCTAAGCCTAAGCTTAGTGATGACTGATATGTGTTTGAGTGAACACAACTACGGTTGCCGATGGTCAAGACAGTTGGAGTTTGAAGAAATCGTAGAGCCAGATTTGAGATGCTGATACCGAAAGCATCCAAGAAAGGGTTCGTTTGGCACTGTCAGTTTATCACAAGGTAATCACTGTAACTGATCAAGTTGTCCATAACGACAGCAGCCAATAAATTGGAAGGTCGTTTTGCAATGTCAATCTTCCCATATAAGTCATGCTACTGAACGCTGTCACACCCCAACCTAGGGTGGAATATGCCGAGGCGCAACATAATTGTATCATAGCTCAAAAGACACTAAAGTAAATACACGTAACAATATCTAAATTATTTATTTCATATAATTCAAGTACGCAAAAACACAAACATTGTCTCGAATTAAATAAACATTACAACTTAAATAAATAAGAACAAAATCCGTCTTTATTACTCATGTAGGAGTACTTCGTGTCGGATTATACAGATCAGCTGGCTGGTGTTTACGGTAGTCAGCCGTCGTACCCGTCACCTGTCGCCTGGTCGGATTATGGAGGTCAGGCTTCGTCATCATACCAGCCACCAGTAGCAAATGATCCGTTTTACGGAACCGAGTCTTCATCACACCATGGGCGAAACGATCATGCTGGGGCAAACCAAAATAACGAAGATTAGTACGATGATGACTACATATGCGAGGTGACGGTTTTGTATAAAACAGATGCTGTAAGACACCGTGTGTTTTGTTTAAGTTAATATTATTTATTTCTATATTATTTAATAAACGGATTAATAAATAGCATAAAACTGTTTCAGATTTTTGAGAGCCGCGAGGAGCTGGAGAAATGGGTCAAAATTAGAGGACGGCATCATGGGTTTGTTGTTGTGGTCCATCGGTCAAAGAAAAATGGTGTGGACCTTGCATGCAATCGTGGAGGCGAACCCAAAATAAAGGCGGCGGTGAGACGTACCAACAGCGTTAAAAAATGCTGTCCTTTTAAGATCCTGGGCAGGTACGACCCGAGGGGTGCATGTTGGAGGGTTCAAGTGGTAAACGAGACTCACAACCACGATCTCGTTGAATTCGATGAGGGGTGTGCTGCTTTTAGAAAAATTAACAGCGACTAGCTGGATATTGTTGAGGGTTTACACAGGACCGGCTTGAACCCCTTCAAATCGAAGCAGCCCTCCGCGAAATGTTTCCCGGTGTGCAACCTGTCACACCCTGACCAATGAAGGCAGAAACGTCGAGGCGCGACATGATTGCTCATTGCACAATGACACTATAAAGTTACAATATTTAAACAAATCATTTAAATCCATATCATCATAAATAACACAACAATTGTTCATACAAAATGCCAAATAGATAGATAAACAAATAACTTGTTCTTTTATTTTCTAATATCCTAAAGCCAAGGTAATAAGTTTCTTCAAGTAATCCAATCAAGCTAACATCAAACCTGTAACATTGCATAAAATAGAGTTTGTCAACACGAAGGTTGGTGAGCAATTTTCATAGTTTTGGACAATAAGTATATAGTATGAAATCCACAAATAGTATATGAAAACAATAAATAATAGCAACAATTAGATAATAAAACCGTCAATAAGAATACATTGACGAACCGTCAATAAGAATACATTGACGACAATAATGAAATCGTCAATAAGAATACATTGACGATACCTTTCTATATGGGGATACCATATATACTCGGAATTAACGTATGATCATACTTTGATGAGGCTACCCGCCTTAGCATTCAAGAATTTGCACATAATCATGTAAAGCATATAACACCAAATCGAGCATTTATTTAAGTAAACATATACAATACGTGTTGTGGTTTAAGACTCAAGTATAAATCATTTGAATTTGAATAAGTATGCAATGCCACCCCCAAAACGAAAGATGGAAAACGGGGGACGAAAAAGTACTCACATTAACAAGTAACTTGAAAGATAGTGTCGTGAATAATCAGAGAGATCGGTTTAACGAGCAAGACCTATATTAAACGGGTCTTGTGTTAGTAGGTAGTCTTGGAAGGGTTTAAAATAAAATACATGACAAATAAAGTAAATAAATAAAGTTTAGAATTTAAAATGTAAATATTTGAGAAATTAAATAAACGAGTTTTGTAAAATAAGTTTACTCGAAACCGGGTCTCGGTATTCTATTCATTAGTTTTTTTTTCTTTTTTTACTCAACCTATGTTAAGTAATAATGTGGGTTAAAATGCGATATTGCAAAACCCTTGGTTATAAGAATACCAAAACGAGGTTTAAACGAGTGTTCGGGTTTATCGGTTCGAGACTTGATAATTGACCAAGCTCACAGTTAACTTCCCAAAATAATAAATGTTATGAGATAACTCAATAAAATCAAAATAGACTTAACCAAGTATGTAGATCTACTGTGAAGAACCTTAACGTTCGTTAAGCGAGTATACGACCTTATCGGTTCGAACTTGTTATAAGATCAAGTTGGTTACCGACATGCCAAGTATGTTTAGAAATTAACTAAAATTGATTTAAAATATAATCTTGAAGAAAAATATGAGTTTTGGTGGCTAAAAACACACTTGTGTGTCTTAAGCGAGTGAACTCGGTTTAGTTCGGTTTTTGGTTCGGTCCTTGACTCGGAATAAGACCGAGGATGGCTACCACATACCCGATTACCATGGAACTTGTAAAATAACTTATAAATAATAATACTCAAGTTTTACATTCAAAAAGTTAACGGTAATGTTTTTAAACAAAAGTTCGGTTTTTGGTTCGGTTCTCAACTCGGGATGAAACCGAGGCTAGTCACCACATACCCAATACCATGGAACTTGACAAATATGAACAATAAACTAAAATATGTAGAAGTTAAGCAAGTATAACAAGTTATATAGTTAGATTTGTTAAATATATAAACAAGGACTACAAAGTCCTCCATGTAACCTTGCCTTACTAGCCCGACATTTCAACCGGCCGAGACCGGAGAAATGAAAGACCGAAGGTAAACAAGGAGTGTATATTATATATATGTTGTAACATCAAGCTTTAAGTATTGAGAAGTTAGTTAAAATGAAATATTGGCTTATGAAGAACAACCTTAGAATTCAAGAATTTGAGAGAGAAATGAAGAAATGAGCAAGCACAAATGAAGAAGATGGGTGTGTATATATAGGGTAAGTTGAATGGGTCTTTCATAAAGGGTGTTTCATGAAAATGGGTTGGTTATAGACCCAATAAAGCACAAACTACAAATGGGTCCTTCAAGTCTCCATTTTGGTAGTTTTAGTCCCTGGAGTTCGTTTTGAGCGTTTCCGGGGAATTTTAAGAACCGAAAAGGGTGTTTTTTTTTTATCCAACAACTATAAAACAAATATTTAACATACAATTCATCATTTTGATAATATCGAAAGGTTCGGAATACAAAACGGGTCGGGTTTACATTAAGAATACATGTATAAAATAACCCGAAATTGACAAATGTCACACAACCTGCAATAAAGGACATATACAACCACACTGTCAAGATTATGAGGGATGGGTTACTAGGCGATACCCCTATGAGGGTAGTTCAAAACCTTTGTAGTTTTAATGTGTACTTGTCGTGCTTGTTAAATTTACTAAAGTTTTATTTCATCCAATGTAGGCGCTGGAAAACTTTCTCGCATGCAACGGTTTCACGTTCTATACCCAGGAGAATGATACCGACGACAGGACGGAGGAAATTTTCTTCAGTCATAATAAGTCGCACAAGATGTGGCGTGCGTTCCCCGAGGTGTTGTTGATTTACACGACGTACAACACCTACATGTACAAGTGGCCGTTGGTTCAGTTTATCGGTGTGACGTCGACATCACAGTCGTTTTCTATCGCCCACGCGTCTGTGATAAGGGAACGGTAGAGGAATTTCATCTGGGCTCTGGAGAAACTTAAACAAATGCTCGATGACTGCATGGAGCCACGCGTGATTCTGACTGACGCGGACCAGGCCCTCATGAACTCCTGCAACGCGGTCTTCCCTAATGCCACCAAAAATTTATGCAGGTGGCACATATCCGAGAATATAAGGTGAAAATTTAAGGGCTTATAAAGGACGGATATGGGGATGGACTTTTCGTACTGGTGGAAGGTCCTGTATCAGTCTTCGATGATACAACTGTTCGACAACCATCGCATCAACATGGAACGTCATTTAATACGGGACGATAGAGCAGGTGAGTCCTTCGTATCAGTTGATAGTTTTTAACAGTCTAAACTAGGGGTGTTCAAAACCGGATATCCGAAATTTCGGATATCCGAAGTTCGGATATCCGGACCTTTCGGATAGTGAATTTCACTATCCGAATCCGAAATTTCGGATATCCGAAGTTCGGATATCCAATCGGATAGTGATTCGGATATCCGAAAGAAAATCTTGTAAAAGAAAACGAAAAAAAATTGTTAAAATCTAACAACATGGTTTTCCAATCCAATTATCCAACAAACTAAACATGCAAATAACATCCTGGTTCAAAATACAAGCCATTGAGATGGAGAATGGAGAAACAAATGTTGAAGCCATGGTGGATTTGGTGCATACGGAATAGTTAAAGTGGCGGACGAAGATGGTGACTGATGACGGAAGAGTGCTGGGGGACGGGGGTGGAGCAGTGGAGGAGGTGCAGATGGATTGGAAGAGATATCCAAGATGAAGACTGGAGACAAAGAACAGCTGAAAGAATGAATGGTATATGTTTGTTTTTCAAATTAGGGTTAAATCTAACTTATATATTAAAAATAAAAATATATTAAATTTATATTTCGGATAGTTCGGATATCCGAACTATCCAAAAAATCCCAAAAATACTATCCGAATCCGAATTTTCGGATATCCGGAGTTCGGATATCCGAAATTTCAGATAGTTCAGATACGGATTATCGGATAAATCGGATACGGATTCGGATTCGGATACTTTTGAACACCCCTAGTCTAAACATACGTCTTATTAATGTTTCCCTTTATTTTTCAGAGGTCTGGCAATACATTCGCAACAGCTGGCTGGATCCATACAAACCCAAGTTTGTAGCCTGCGAGATCGACGAACGGCGAAACTACAACTAATTGAGTTGAGAGCCAACACACAAATCTGAAAAGGTACCTCAATGGAAGCAATAACTCACTCGACACAATTGCCAGGCATGTCCTTAAAATGGTCAACACGCAGATGAAAGAAATAGAATCCCATTCCAAGGTCATGGAAGGACATCGACAGCACGCCTGGTTGAAGAAACTACTAAACAGGGTGTCGATTCACGCTCTGAGGCTACTTGTGAACGAGTATGAGTTGATACACAAGATGCGTGACGGTGTCGCTTCATGCGACCACCATTTGTATTCGTCTTCAGGGCTGCCATGTGCTTGTCGGATTGAGGGATACATAGTTAACAACACATATATCCCAATAAAGGATGTTAATCCGTTCTGGAGGAGGCTTAATTTTGATCCAGCCTATCCGCCGAACGAAGAGTCAGACTACGAAGCAGGTCTACGGGACATCACAGATATGCTATCGTCCATAGATGGCCCTAATCAAAAGAAAAGTTTATTCGCCAAGCTCATATCTGCTATTCCAGGGAAATCTAAAAGGAAGGAGCCCGAAAAAAAGAGAGGATCCTCGGGGGCGTCCCAAAAAACCAGATCCCCCGAGGCATAGCTCATACACCCCCGCTCCAGATCTCCCTAGACACAGCTCCTATACCCCATCCTCGTCACAAGGGCCCAGCCAAGAAACCCCCACCCTATCCTCGCTGTCTCGTTTGTTGTCCCAATCAGCGTCGGGGTTTAAAATTCCTCGAGGGCGACCTAAGACATCGAAACCTACGGCAATGACACCGAATGTTACTTCCCATTGAGACTCGGTCCTGACTCGATTCTGGATCCAGCGGTTATAGGCATCGCTAACTGGGGAAGTGATCACTGGATACATATCAAACTGGTAGGGGATTTCCCAATGCCGACGCTGAACCGTAATTGGGAAAGAAACGCCGAACCGGCGATGCTAGAATAGAAAACCCGGTACAGAGAGCGTTTGAACGAATATAAACATATATGCCAGGGCTGGCGTAGAGAACCTAAAAACGTAAATCTAGACAGCTTATAGAAGATAATGTAACAATAGATATATATATAGACAACACATATACATAAGTAATAAATATTATTATTAATAAATAATAACTAACAATAATAATAATAATAAATAATTAAAATAATAAATAATTAAAATAATAATAAATAATTAATAATAAATAAGTAACAAATAAATAATAATATTAAATAATAATAAATAAATAACTAATAATACTAATAAATAATAATAAATAATAAATAAATAAATAAATAAGACAGAATTACAGAAATTTTTCTTTATCTTGCATCCAAATTTCACTCGTTGTTCATGATATTCAAAATTGATCTTTTTTGTCCTTTACGTTTCAAAATCCAACAGCTTTTGTCCTTTTCACCTAACCCGGTTAGATTTTCTCGTTATGTCAGGTCATGTGCCTTGTACATGAGGGCAAGTTGGTCATTTTACCTATTAAATTAAAAAAAATATTTTAATAAATAAAAAAACAATAAAAAAAGCTTAATATATATTTTTATTATTTCTCTCTCCTCCTTCATCTTCTTCCTCCATAGCCACCACTAAGATTTCCGGGTGCCACCACCAAGCTCTCCGGCAGCCGCCGCCGCCGTCTTCTCCGACAAAGAAAGCTCTCTTTCTATCTCTCTCTATCTGCGCATAACACCAGCCACCGACGCCACCACCGTAGGCCACACCGGTTCACCACCAAATCAACCAACCACACCGTCCCCAAACCTTCACCATACAACCATAGTCACCACCGTCGGTGGTGGTTTCATGGTTAACACTAAAATTCCCAAATCACCAATAATGCCTACCAATTACCCCATCACCAATTACTTCAAAATTGAACAGCTCTGGTTTGTTGTGATGTCAATTAAAGCCCGTAATTAATCACCATCGGTAACGATTGTAACCCGAAATACGAAGTCCCGTTCAGTCGTCGGAGGCACGACTATGGTTGCGGTAATGCCGGTGGTGACTGTGACGTTGACGGTGATGGTCGTGACAGGGTTTTTCAGGAATATACCTTTTAATTTCTTTTTATTCCAACAGTGGCAGTTCCGGCGGTGTTAGGGTTTTTCAGGTGACCTTGCCGGCTCGCCGGTGGTGACTGTGACTGTGTCGGAGGCACGACTATGGTTACGGTAATGCCGGATGTGACTGACCTTGCCGATGATGTCCGTCGGTGGTTGTGGTAGTTGCAGTTCTGATGATGCTTGTTTGTGGTGATTGATTCATGACGATGGTGGTGGTGGTGGTGGTGGGTGACGATGGTGATGGTCTGTGTGTTGCTTGAGTGAGAGAAGAGAGAGAGAAAGAGGAGAGAGAGAGAGAGTTTTGATATATATATATATATATACTGGAGAAGTATAATTTGAAAACCCTCTTGAGTTGAGAAAACCCGTGAAAACCCTATGTAACATCGTTTATCTTTTTTCTTTTTGTTACATGTAATATATGTTGTTACATTTAATACAAAATATCGAAAACATAAAAAAAATGTTTTACTGTTTTTTTACATTTTTTTAGTAATTTTTATATATGTTTTCAGGATAGAGAAAATGTAAATAAACTTTTATATTTTTTATTAACTTTAATTGTGGACCACAAGATTCAATCTTTAATTAAAAACATGTGGTTGAGAACGAGTTTCTAGAGTTTTAACAACTCAAGTGGGTTTTTATACTAACATAACCCTATATATATATATGTAGGGTTTTCACGGGTTTTCTCAACTCAAGAGGGTTTTCAAACTATGCTTCTCCTATATATATATATATATATGAGAAGTATAGAATGAAAACCCATTTGAGTTGTGAAAACCCTATGTAACATTGTTTTTTTTTTTTTTTTGCACACGTAATATATGTTGTAACATTTAATACAAAACATCCAAACATAAAAAAATTTGTTTTGCTATTTTTTAATATTTTTTTACTAATTTTTTTATATCTTTTCAAGAGAGAGAAAAAGTTATATTTATGTTTACATTTTTTTTTAACTTTAATTGTGGACCACATGATTCAAACTTTAATTAAAAACATGTGGTTGAGAATGAGTTTTTAGAGTTTTCACAGCTCAAGTGGGTTTTTATTTTAACCTAACCATATATATATTCTTTTATTTTTAATTATTAAAATGTTTTTAAATATAAATGAGAAAATGACCAACTTGCCCTCATGTGAAAGGCACATAACCTGACTTAACGAGAAAATCTAACCGGGTTAGGCGAAAAGAACAAAAGTTGTTAGATTTTGAAACGTAAAGGACAAAAAGATCAATTTTGAAGATCAGGGACAACAAGTGAAATTTGGGTGAAAGATAAAAAACAATTTCTGTAATTCTGTCAATAAATAACAAATAAATAATAATATTAAATAATAAAAATAAGCTAATACGCCGCGTATAGCTCTATATGCAGCATATTAGGTCCCTTATATGGCCCCGTCTGCTCAGCCGCCCCTTTATTTCAAATTTCAAATTCCGAACTCACTCTCCCGAGCATCCGAGCATGACGTCCATCTCTCCATGGAGGAGTTCGCGGTTGCTTTAGGCATATACACCGAGCAAGAGGTACGTAGCCCGTTTGTTCAATGGCTAACTAATTTGTTCAACCTTATCTTCAAAACTGGAAAAATGCTAGATCAGTGGAGGTGCAGTGTCGTAGTCCGACTTTACAAGAACAAGGGTGACGCTCAATGTTGTGGGAACTATAGAGGGATTAAGCTTCTCGAGCATACTATGAAGTTATGGGAGAGAGTAATTGACACTAGACTTAGAAGAGAAACGCAAGTTACATTAAGCCAATTTGGTTTCATGCCAAGGAGGTCAAACCACTGAAGCGATACATATTCTAAGGAGGATGATTGAGAAGTACAGGGAGAACAAGAGAGACCTACATATGATGTTCATTGATCTAGAGAATGCGTACAATAGTGCCTCACGTAGACTGATTTGGGATAGTCTGGAGGGTCGAGGTGTCATAGGGAAATATATAGACTTAATTAGGGATATGTATTCCAAGAACACAACAAGTGTTCATGCACCTGTGGGGGATACTGACCTATTGCCTGTGGAGAAAGGACTACATCAAGGATCTGTGATGTAGTCTAAAAAATACATATTATTACATAAATATTCCCTACTATTTTGAATACTTTTGAGCCAAGTTTTTATTAAATATTATTACTATTTGGTTCGTATGTGAGTTAAATGGTTTCTAAAGACTATGAGCTAAATTGGAGCACTTTTACTGAACTTGAGACCAAAGAATGACGAGTCGAGGATATGATATATTCTACTAATTATTAATATAATTATACAAAGTATTTAATAAGAAAAAGAAAAAAAAAGTAAATAAGACATGAAGTTAACGTATTAAATAATAACAATAATAATAATATCTTTATAATGTCGGTTAACCATCATTTATTTTTTGTGAAACCCTACAGCAAAGAAAGAAAACAATCACATATATATTAATATATTTTCTTTCAGTGGGGGAGGACCTAGGAGCCGTCACTTTAGGGAGCCGCCTTCTAGGAGTTTTATTTTGAAGAAAGTTGATTGGCAAGTCACACAGAGCCACGACAGCCGCAAGAAGGTTATTATTATTCGAGCTGAGGCATTTGGGTTCAACACTTATTAATCCAAACTTTATTATTATTTGGTTTGAATTTATTGTTTTTGTTATGAATTCGTTATTTGAACCTTATTTATTTGTTTCGCTCTTAAGTATGGTTGTTGGCTAAATCCCTTAAACCGTCTAGGCTTATGATGAACTTTTGTTGACATTGGATTTTAGTTTGGATTTTGCTTTTGTTTATGGTTTTATGAATTAGTTAAAAGATTTAATTATATTAAGTTGATGCATATGAATACTTAGGATTGTTTAATTGAGTTTTATTATTCAATAGTTGCCTTGATTATCGTTTGTCATTATAATAGGTTGCTATTAGGTCATCCACTTTTTGTTTTGACTATTTTATGATTGATATGCACTAAGATCATAGGAATAATATTATTTAATCAAATAAACCTAAGTGTGCTGCTAACCTAAATAGCTGTAAGGTGCTGGGTTATTGGTAGGTCTTAGTTGATCAGGATAGCTAAATTTAGTTCTTCGTAAGGAGTCCGTCTAGGTTCAATTGATTAACATTGTCTATCAAGTCAATTAATATATTAGATTGCCTTTGATTTCCGCGCTGTAAGGTAGGATTTCATTATAAAGGAACTAGTTCATAATTAATTAACGACCGTAAGCGAGTATAATTAAGCTGGTGTTTTTAAGAACTTAATAGAAATCCATAGGTGTCTTCTTGAGAAGAGTCAGGGGTCCTATTCGGGTTTTCAATAAGTGACTATTTTATGATCCCGGTTCCGTAACTTAGCATTTTTCCTACTATTTGATAATTGATGCATGAGGGATTCGAGCCTAGGTGGTTGTTCGTCATCATATGAATAGGTTTAAGTCATCCTTAAGTCTTAGTGATTAATTTAATATTAGTTAGTAAAACCCCCTAATAATAATAAATATATAATCGTGTATGTAGTTAAGTCTAAATTTAGCTAGTTAACGTAATTAAAGAGTCTCGTGGGTTCGATATCCGGACTTACTTAGCTACACTAGAGTCGACCGGTTCACTTGCCGGTTAGTAGTTTTAGTTAAGTTAAGAGTCTAGAATTATTACTTAGTGTCTAGATTAGCATAATTTTAGTTAATAAATTTATTACTACTTTTAGCACATCAATCTGCTTTAAGCCCGTTTCTTTTTGCCGTGGTCCTGGATGAGTTGTCAAAATCCATCCGGGAGGCAATCCCGTGGTGCATGATTTTTGCGGATGATATTGTGCTAATGGAAGAGAGTAAACAGAGCCTGAATGGGAGGCTAGAGGAGTGGCGTGCAACTCTCGCAGATAAAGGTTTAAGGATATCTAACACAAAGTATCTTTACTGTGACTTTAGTGATATAGGTGGTGACGAAGACACTAACATCAAGTATGTAGGATCTTTTGTATAAAACGATGGAGAAATAGACAGAGATGTAGCCCACCGAGTGCAGGTAGGCTGGTGTAGATAGAGAGCAGCCACAGGGGTATTATACGATACTGATTGTTGAGCCATCAAGAAAAAACAGGCACGAAAGTTCGAGGTAGCAGATATGAGGATGCTGAGATGGATGTGTGGGCACACTAGGTTGGATCAAATTAGAAACGAAGTCTTTATGGAAAAATTAGGGGTAGCTAGTATTGTAGATAAAATTAGGGAAGGGAGGTTGAGATAGGTTGGGCATGTGAAGAGGAGACACAAGTCTGCACCGGTTAGGGTGGTAAAAACCCTTGTTTTAGAGGGGAAGAGTAGTAGAGGGAGACCAAAACTAACTTGAGATGAGCAGATCAGGCATGATCTAATAGAATGGCACCTCTCTAAGGGCATGGTTCAGGATAGGAGTTCATGGAGACGTAGGATTAAGGTTAAGGACTTTTAGAAGGGTATTTTGTGGTCTTAGCATTTGTCTAGGGGCCTAGATCTTACTATAGTGTAGGCTACGATATTTGTTTATTACTCATTTCTATCTATGTATATATGTTGCATATGTTTACTTTACCCTTTCTATTTTTCTTCGGTTATACATATTTATAGTTTTGGTTGTTTATTTTGTTTGGGGCGGAGCCGAGGGTCTCTCTAGAATCAGCATCTATATCCTTAGGGATAGAAGTAAGGTTTGCCTACATCTCACCCTTCCCAGACCCTACTAGTAGTTTTTCTATGAGTGTGATCTACTATGTAACATATATACATAGATAGAAATGAGTAATAAACAAATATCGTAGCCTACGCTACGATAACTTCATAGTATGCTTGAGAAGCTTAATCCCTCTATAGTTCCCACAACATTGAGCGTCACCCTTGTTCTTGTAAAGCGGGACTACGACACTGCACCTCCACTGGTCTATGAGTGTTGTTGTTGTATTTTTACACTCAAAATACTTTTACACTCAAACTAGATAGGATCCATGATGAAGATATTATAAAAACCTTGAAGCCATACTACTTGTTCTTTTATAATGAACAAACTAACTCCACCAGTCAAGTAAGAACAAGAAGTCTCGTTCTCTCTCTCCCTTGGTTACAACCGAGCTCATAACCGGCAGCAACCATTTCCGCCTCCGTCAACCTGCCATACCCCCATGCGTACCACCACAAAACACAACCATCGAGCCTTTTGTCTCTATAATATCTCCGGTTCCCTATATCTCGCCATCTCCCTCACTTGAACCCTCACTCGAAACCACCACTTTCCATCAGTGCATCACCCGATTATAGCTCCAAACCCAACCTACCTAAGAATATGATCGTAGTCATGGATCTCACCAAACCCATATAGCTTTTAAACGGGTTATAGCATCTCATTTATTTGTGAAACTCTTTCATTATCAAACCGTAATTATATTATAACTTAGTTTAATTGAAAGGAGGATTAATCAGTGTATGTGTTGGGGTAGTGCGAATGAGATTTGGGGAATGGGGAGTGTGTGAAATCGGCGGTAGAGAATGGGCGGAGTGTGTGTGGTCGGTCGGTTTCCGGTCAGATCTATTCTACTTATTATCATTCAATGGGTTTTTGTAAGCGAGCTTCATTTTACAAACAATTTGATGTGGCTGTTGTGGATTTCTCACAATCCATTGATTATATTTGAAAGGGGATGATTCAACAAATACAAGAATTGTATTGAAGTGATCTTGAAATTTAAACTTACAGCATGCCTTTTACTCAATATTTAACGGTTCATTTCATTTGGTAGAGAAGAAAGGTTGTGGTGAAGGTGGTGGTGATGGTGTTCATTATGGTGGGTGGTAGTTATGGTTAGTGGTGGTGGACATAGATGATGATAAATGATGATGATGATGATGGCATGTTATGTTAGACTATTTTGCCCTTGAATTAAGGTTAAAAATCTAACAGAGTTAACGATTTGGACGTATGTGGTAAGAAATGGACAACCTCGATGGTCCATTTGTAAAAAAAGAAAATTTTTGGACTAAAATCGCATAGTTGACCAAACGTCATGGACGATTTTGGCATTTTACTCTTAACTTTATTACAATAAAGAAAATTAAAATCCAAAAAATAAATATTGAAAAAACGAAAAATATAAAACAACCCG
Source organism: Bidens hawaiensis (assembly GCF_021521415.1). Classification (NCBI taxonomy): domain Eukaryota; kingdom Viridiplantae; phylum Streptophyta; class Magnoliopsida; order Asterales; family Asteraceae; genus Bidens; species Bidens hawaiensis. The sequence goes on along the minus strand of NW_027493669.1, from coordinate 147,066 downwards.
CGTAATACGGGGGTTAAAAACTAGTAAACAAATATACAACATATTGTTCAAAATTATTCAATGGGTACTCTTCCTAATCATGTTCGGAAAATGTAGTTGTTTTTCAACACGATACTACATTAATAGTGACATTTTGTAGGTGTTTGATTATTTATTAATGATTGCGTTTGTATTTAAAAAGTTGAATGTTTTTAAAAAGTTAAATACTAATACAAAGTAATGTTACATCAACTAATTTAAAATTAGCGATATATGCCAATTGTTTCATTGTGAATTCAATTATTTATACAAAGCGAGGGGTAAATTAGCGATATATGCCAATTGTTTCATTGTGAATTCAATTATTTATACAAAGCGAGGGGTAACGCTTCGATTCTGATGCTAGACATAAACAAGTCAAGCCGTAAATGAGCTACTCGAGATTTAACGGGATAACACCCGTCAATTACATAATAAGCTCTGAACGCCTAGACGAAATGAAAGCCTAGAGTGAAAATATACATTTAATAAAATTTTCTTTTCCGAGACTTAAACCTTTAACCATCTTAAAAAGGAAACTCTTTTGAGTAAATCTTCCTGACCATTCCACCGGATTGGTGATGCATTAGATAATAAATATTGGTTTGTCATGTATATGAACGACACGGTTTTGAACCTTATTGAGTTGTTTACACATAATTATATAACCAATTATACACCAGCATATGTATAATTTAAAATGATATTAAACATAAAAAATTAAGTAAAGCCGATGCCAGGAAGGTGGTCCATTTGAACAAGAATCTTTCAGGGAACTTTCTTATTCCTTGTCGTCATTCTTTTCTTTTCTATTTTCTTTTTATTTATTAGTTGCACTTAAAATTTATGATGTTTGAAGTCTACATACACATGATAATGATGATATAGATTTTATCCAACAAAGTTTTACCTTTTATAAAAGTGTGTTTTACATGAAATATCAGCATGTTTTGATGTCTTGTTTTGTTATTTATAAACTTTTAAGAAAAAGTTAAATACTAAAATGACGTACTGACATGTAATGTGGTTTTTACTGGATTAATTTATATTCTATTTGTTCGTTAAGATTGATCATACGAAAATTCTTTACTTCTATTATAAATATAAAACAGGTTTATTAATCGTTAAGTATTCTTACATTTTTTTATATAATTTGACATTTATTATATATAATTTTAGTATTGAACGTATCATGTTCTCGAGTCCTTGAATACCCATGGTCCATGCCCATCACTTATCACACTCACCCACCCCACCAAACCTCAAATGTATAAACCCAAATCAAATTGTGGTGGACATAAGTTTTCAGGTTTCTAAGTTTCTAGGTTTGATTTTTATTATATTTTGTTTTATCAAACCGAAACCCGAATGTATATAATCAAAACCAAATTTGAATTGGGTTCGGTTTCGATTTCAAATTCATTTTAACAAGATGAGTACTTATCGGTTCGAACTTTTGGTTTCTTAGTTCATTTTCTCGGCTTAACCATAGCCCAATGTATATAGTTCGATTTTCTTGGCTTAACCGATCAAACCGAGTTTCCTAAAACTGAAAATTGTGTTTTACTAATTTAGTTGGATTGAAACCAAGTAGTTAATTTGGGAAAATTTTAACAATTTCGTTGGTTTAGTTTTTTTTATTTGATCAGTTTATAAGAAACACACTAAAGTCAACTGTTTTTTCAAATTCAAACTTATTGAGGTATGCAGACGTGCTTGATTTTGGTGACATGATAAAATAGCGAAGATGCTGATATTTTATGTAAAAGAAAGAGTTCAATTGTTCTAGTATTTTTAGTGTAGTTTTCAGGCGTTAATAAGTATTAGTTAAAAGTTATGACTTGAAAAATTGGATTCTAATATTCAAATTACGACATATTGGCCGATAACAAATCATATTATAATTTAAAAGTTGCATTCTTTACTTTCTTTTCCACTATTAAGGGCAAACCCAATAGCACAATCTTCTATGATTTACATTTATTTTTTCTCAATTTTGCTGATGATTACAATTCTATGGACCTATTTTGTTACTCGCCTAACCCTGGATTTTAAGGGTTTTCGGAGATGAACGTGGTACTGATCGAATAAGAAAACATACAAACAAAAATCGAATGAAAATGAACTATAAATTGATCGTAAATTTATAATTATTATGACACTGAGATTTCCTTTAACAACATAAAAGAAAGTTATATCAATGGCCAAATTCATAGTACGGTATGAATTATTAATATTTGTATGTAAGAGTTTTGATTCTTAAAATTCAATTTTCTTTTTAAAACATTTCAATACATGTTTTGAAATTTATATTTGCAAAGAAATTTAAAATGTTTCGTGATGGAATCCAAACTCAGTGCGTCGTGAACTCGTGGTGACAAATTTGACTTGGTTAAAACAATTTCTAACTATAAAAAATATATATGTGTGTTATAAAAAAAGAAAAATAATTAAAAAAACAGCTAAATGCTAAAGTTGGGCGGCTGGCGGAATTGGTCTTAAATGACTTGCAGACTATTATCAATTCGTATAATCTTGTTGGCATTTCTAACTTTTGACTTTTTTTTATTATTTCTTTCACTGGTCTATTAATTTTTCTGGAAAATATTAATTTCACCAAAAAATTAAAATTTTACCTGCATAACATTTATTGTTGTTATAATTAATAAGCTTCAATTTAAACTTGAATTAAAATCAACTATCTTTGTTACAATTAGGCTGAAGGGTATAGGTCACTCTGACTCACTAGTGATGCTGACGTAGTTTGTGTGAGGTTATTGGAACACTGCCCCCGCCCCCACCCTTAGGTCACTAGTGACGTGATCCGCGTGACCACCCTTATACACATCACTAATTAGTCAATTTCATTTTTTTTAACGAGACAATTAACGAACTTTCTTGAACTCTTGCCTGTGTGTAATGTATACGAGGCATCAAGTTCAAAGTTTTAAGCTAAAGTGTACACACCACGTGCTTGTTAAATCATAACATAAAGTGATGTATTTTAGTGAATATATTTTTGAATTAAAAGAAATAATCATAATGATACTAAAGTGATTAGTGTTTTTTTCCTCACAAACTTTCTTAAACAATAGAGAAAAAGCATTGTTAATTAAGCGACGAATAGGTGTTTCAGGTTGGGCCATGGGCAGATGGTTTTCTCACGTGTTGTGTGTTTCTCTTGATGGTAAAATAAAAATGATCAAACTACTCAATGGTCTGTCAGTGATCCAAATAACTGTTAAAAGTGACTAATAACCGTTCAAAAACTAATAATAATAATAATAATAATAATAATAATAATAATAATAATAAATTTAGTGACTAATTGTTTTAATGAGGACAATATTCTTCATGTATTTAATATCAATGCAAGAGGTGTCACCACTAATTGGCATGTGCGTTTATGTGGAAGAATCTCGTATAGGTATTTATAATAAAAAGTCAATATTTATTATTGAAAATAAAAATTTTGTGTGTTGTTTTTCTGGTTTATTACCATGATGGTTGTTAATTGCTTAATTTTATCATAAGTAAAGCATTTGTTAATATGTATTGGTTGTTACAATTGTTATTAGCGTACAGTCGTTCATCTTTTACGTACAACCTTAGATTTGTAAGAGTTGGCCAAGATACATGAATATGCACAAATGTAGAAGTTATATGATTAAGAAAGAACTTGAACAATTAAAATATAATCCTATATTAAAAATTAAAGAAAAATATAAAATATAAAATATAAAATAAATGAAAAATAACAAATATAATAATCATAGGTAGGTTATATCATATATTTACACTAACAATTTCTTTAAACATGGGCAAATTAGAGTCAAATTTGGTCATCAAACATAATGATAAGTAGTACAACATCCTTGGTCAATTGAAGAATTCGGACGGAAAAACATAAGCGCTATGGAATGGTGCAATAAACTTCATACATTATGTGATTCAAGTACGATTTCTCAATCGAACCCAAATTAAATTAAGCTCTATAGCTGTAATGATGTTTGGGCCATAGCACTCTCATATGTCTGTTTCACTCATAGATCATGGATTTCATGAACTAATATAAAGATTACTTAATTGATATATAATGATAATAAACAAGTTAAATGTTAGATAGTTATCACATGAGATAACCCGTCCACGGCCGGTTATAAAACTAGTCATTGGTTTGAGATTGTTTCTAACAAGATCTTGTATTAATCAAGAATCAAGATACCATGGACCCAATGGTCCCAATCTGGTGGGTATGTGCTGGAAAGCCCATATCAGTTTAAAGCCCATTGTGATGCAAGATTATATGAAAAAGTTAGGCCCATATCGTGGAAAGATTAAACCCATTTGCTTTATCTTTGTTTGTCATTAGATTTATTGATTAGAGAAATCACACACACATATAGAATTATATTATTTTAAACACGTATATATATATATTAAACCTTTCTATGCATTTTAATATGCAATGACCATTTAATAGGAAAAATTCTAAAAATAGCTCATGCAATAAAACACTATTAAACTCAAAAATACATAGTAATACACATGTGTAATACAACGGTATCGCACAGTAATACGTATGTGCATTACAACGTTTTTTTTTATTTTTAAAATTTTTTTTTATATTTTTAAAATTTTTTTTCATTAGACAACCAGCTCGTTTTCTATAAATCGATAGGTTAAGAAACATAATGTATACTTGCATTATCTTGCATAATATGATATTGGAGGACTGGGGTATAGCAATTTGCCAAGGCGAGCATCTCACAAGTCGTACCCGTCAAACCCGTGTGCCTGGCCCACCAAACCCGTTTAACAGACCCGGATTAAAAACCATGTTTGGGTTCCGGGTTTGAAAATTATGACTAAATGGGTTACGGTCCGGGTCGGTTCCGAACCCGCCGGACATGCTAAACCCGCCAAACCCGTGAAGTTTAAAAGGCAACCATATTTCTTGGAAAGTTACATACTTAATTATCCTTGATTCTTGGAAACACAATCTGTTTGAACAACTTTCCAAAACCCTATATATTCCTAAACCTCTAAACATGCTTTTATTATATAAATTAAACCTAGGGTTGGAGCTTAACTGGACGACCTTTTATTCTTCAACATCAAAACTTCAACCTAAATTCAAGCAATCCAAGATCCAGCTGTTTATTCTTCATCATCAATCCGCCTAATCCAATGTCTGACCCAGATTATGGGGTATGTTTATATCGATTTTAATGGTTGTAAGTCTGTGCACATCTTATAAACATGTTTCAGTTTCATGTATTAATCGATAACAAGCATTTTTCCTTGTTTCAATCTCTTTCGGTTTGTTTATTTTCATTGTTTGTTTGATAATAAGATTATATATATGGTTATGGTTATGTTTATGTGAGTATAATGGCGCATCTTCATTAGGTAAAATGAAGAAATCCAAGAAAAGAAAGAACTGTTCTTTTGTTTGGGAGCATTTTGGAAAAATATATATTAATGGGCTTACAAATGGAAGGTGCGGCTACTGTCACAAAGTGTTCTGTGCAGACTTTGGCAACAAGGAAGTTTGATCCCGTAAAATATAGGATGTTGTTGGCCGAAATGGTCATAGTGGACTAAAGGTAATTATTCATGTTTTGTTATTCGTGTTCAACTGGTAATTTTTTTAACTACTATTTTTCTACTATTTTTAAGATGTTTTTAAGAGAGCTGGCAAGATGAAGAACGAATGAAAGATTGAAGAGACGTTTCGTTGGATTTTTCTTGTTTTGTTTTGATTTTCAAGTATGAATTGCTTTTGTTTTTCGTTTGTTAATGTTGGATTTTTCAAGTTTGGATGAAAGTTTTGGATTTTTGAAGTTTGATGAATGGTTATGTTTGTTTTGGATGATTATGTAGTTGTGTTTTGGATAAATGTTTATGCTTTAAATGGGCCAAGATTTTGCAGGTGTGTGCAGGAAAATTGATTTTTAAAAATGTGGTCTATAAACTTGTTAATGTGTTTTCATTTCAAACGGGTCATTCGCAAACCGGTTCTCATGGTGAAACCGTTTACAACATGTTCCAAACCCGTATTAAACCCGGACTGACCCGTATATAAACGGTTCGATTCCGGGTTTTAAAATCCCGTCTACACGGTTCTGGTTCTGGTTCTGGTTCCAGTTCGGGTCGGTCCGGGTCGTACCCTCTGCACACCCCTACCCAAAAGTCTTAATTATTTTCAAAGAATTTGGAATGAGGAGACACATTGAGAGAAGATCTTTGTTATGAGGGAGCAGACCAAACTCTTAAAAATATGAAGGAAGCATATCAAATATGGAAATAATGTTGATGGACAAAGCCAAAATTTTGAAAATGTCAGGGGAGTAGGATATATTTCTTTCTTAACTTTTCTTCTCAAAAGACAGTCTTCCCAGACGGTTTTATTATGTTTCCTACCTGGGACGTACAAATTTCAAATTCTTAGAAAATGTGCATTTTTAATTTCGTCTTGGAAGAAGTATTTCAGAGAAATTTGTTCTAAGCAAACGGGATTTTTCTTTTCTTCTTATAAGTTGGATTTATTCAAAATCCCGTCCACTCTGGCAATATTTATTTAAATTCTGTCCACATCGATAAGATTTAACTATAACCCCTCTACACCGGCAAGATTTTCTTTTCTTCAAAATCACCATTATCATCTTCTTCTTCTTCCATTCTTCATGTTATATATATAGGGCTAGTATCAATTAAGAACTCTAATATATGTTAAGAACTTTGAAAACTCATCTAGACCATAGATAATTTGATCAATGGTTCAAAAGAGTAGTGACATTTGTGTAATTACATAAAAAATTATAGACAATAATTAAATAAGAAAAGGGGTATTATATGGATTAATTTATTCTCTTTCTTAATATTTCCTATAATTACTCACTCTTCTTTCACCCTTAACAACCATCTACGTAACTAGGTTTTGGCCATGGAATAAAATTTAATTTGTGCATGGTGCAGATTTCAAGTAATGATAATATTATTTCAGTGGGGATTTCAAAGTAATTAATTTGGATAATCAAGTAATTCCATTATACAGGTGCTGAAATTTACATGTATGTAAGAATTGGGTTACGTAATATGTGTATGTGGCCGATTACATGTATGTGCAGTAAACAAACATATACAATTGAATGATTGATGGATTACATATAAGTATTTACTTGAGTTAAAAGAAAATATGTTTTTAATTTGAAAGTGACGAACTTGTATATGAATGTACATTAATTAATATTTAAATAATTTTGAAGTGCACATATGCAAACATCTATGGGTTTTTTTTACCTAGACATGCATAAAAATCTTTGCACATGTGTGAATGTCGATTTGAAAATGCTCGAATAAATGTTGGTTTCTTATATCTACTTTTTGTTACATGCACATTTGTAAATTGGATGCTATGTTTGTTTTGAAAATGGATGACGAGTATGAAAATTTACATATTCTTTAAATGTACGTTCATCTTGAATTAATTGATAATCAGTTTCAAAATTTACATAAATGAAAATGGTATATTTACATATATGCACAACATCTATGTATGTGTAAAAGTGGGTTATATCATCAATCTACTGGAAAGTATAAAAATATAGAGAAAGAAAAAGTCAGTTATTGGAGAGAAAAATAAGTTTAGTTTACAAATATGCCATTTTTATTTAAATTCTAATTTTTAAGATAAAAAAATAATGAGTGGCTGATATTAATTCCTGGAGTTCTTAAAAGATTTGAAGTTCTTAAAGGATACCTTCCCAATATATATATATATATATAGTGGGTTCTAGTGAAAACTCTTCTTAAAGAGAACTTAAAAACTCCTAAAAACTTCTAAAAAACTATTTTTAACTTTTTTAAAAAAAAAATTTTGAAGTTTCTTTTTTTTCCATTATTCTTATATGTTATTATTGGTTCAAAAAAAACCTTATCGGTATAGTGCGTAGTAATAGTGTGCATTGCATATATGCAAAAGTGTTTGTATTGCATAGAATACAACACTGTTGCACATATTTGATACACACTATTGTATATATGCAATATAATACTAATATACACATCGAATACACATTAGTACGTATGTGTAATACAACATTAACGCACATGAGCACCACATCGACTTTTATTTTATTATTATTCTTTTTTCATATAATACAACACTTCTACACATATACAATACACAAATATTGAATATATGCAATAAAACACTATTAAACTCAAAAATACATAGTAATACACATGTGTAATACAACTGTATCGCACAGTAATACGTATGTGCATTACAACGTTTTTTTTTATTTTTTAAAATTTTTTTTATATTTTTCGAGTGAAATATAAGAAAATATAAGAATAATGGCTAAAACAGAATTTTGAAAATATTTTTTTATTTTTAATTAAAAATAATTCTTTAAGAGTTTTTAGTTTTCTCTCTAAATGTGAGTTTTCTCTTGATCATCTCCCTATATATATAGGCTAAGTATAAAATGAAAACCCACTTTGGTTGTGAAAACTCTAGAAACCCATTCTCAACCACATGTTTTTAATTATTTTTTAAATCTTGTGGTCCACAATTAAAATAAATAAAAAATGTAAATATAAATATAACATTTTCTCTCTCCTGAAAACATACATAAAAATTAGTAAAAAAATGTTAAAAAATAGCAAAACATTTTTTTTTATGTTTCGATATTTTGTATTAAATGTTACAACATATATTACATGTAACAAAAAAAACGACGTTGCATAGGGTTTTCGCGGGTTTTCACAACTCAAGTGGGTTTTCATTTTAACCTTACCCTATATATATATATATATATATATAGGGTAAGGTTAAAATGAAAACCCACTTGAGTTGTGAAAACTCTAAAAACCCATTCTCAACCACATGTTTTTAATTAAATATTAAATCTTGTGGTACACAATTAAAGTTAATAAAAAATGTTAACATAAATATAACTTTTTCTCTCTCCTAAAAACATATAAAAAATTAGTAAAAAATGTTAAAAAATAGCAAAACAATTTTTTTTAATGTTTCGATGTTTTATATTAAATGTTACAACATATATTACATGTAACAAAAAAAAAACGATGTTACATAGGGTTTTCGCGGGTTTTCACAACTCAAGTGGGTTTTCATTCTATACTTTGTCTATATATATGTGTGTGTGTGTGTGTGTGTGTGTGTGACTGGCTTTGACCGATCAAATATATACAGTTCAACGCAATTGGCCATTTGGCCAGAATTAAGGCTGATTAGGGGGCGATTTTGACTGGCTTTGATCGATCAGTAATGATTAGTGATTAATGTCTCGATTACCAAAAGCTTAATTGTCAGAGGACTAATTAGCGATTAATGTCCCAATTACCAAAAGTTTAATCATCAAAAGACCGATTAACGATTAATGTCCCAATTACTAAAAGTTTAATCGGCAGAGAACCGATTAGTGATTATTTTTATCAATTTTACAACCAAAAGTTTAATTTGTGCTACTTTTTGATAAACTTGTAATAAAATCATGATTGTGTTGTTGACTGATTTGTGATCCTGGTTGATGCAGGGTGGGCAAGACATCGCTGATGAATTAGTATCCTTTGTGACTTTAACTGGTAATGTGTAAGATGCTAACTTGAAATTGGAACATAGAAAGTATTATTTGGTGTTTATTAGCAAAAACTCAGTTAAGTATTTGAAATTTTGACCTCCAAAATTATATTGTTGTATTATGCCCTGAGTGTTTTAGTGCATCAAAATGTTGTGCAACTAGCAAATAAACACACAAACATACACACACACTCACACATATATAACATGAAGAAGAAGAAGATGGTGATGATTTTGAAGAAAAGAAAATCTTGTCGGTGTAGACAGATTATAGTTAAATCTTGTCGGTGTGGACGGAATTTAAATAAATACTGCCGGAGTGGACGAAATTGAATAAATTCAACTTATAAGAAGAAAAGAAAAATGTCGTCTCCTTAGAACAAATTTATCAAAAATGCGTCTTCCAAGACGAAATTAAAAATGTACATTTTCCAATAATTTGAAAATTTGTACGGCCCATGTAGGAAACATAATAAAACCGTCTGGGAAGACTGTCTTTTGAGAATAAAAGTTAAGAAAGAAATTGTCCCGCTCCCTCAATGTTTTCAAAATTTTGGCTTTGTCCATCAACATTCTTTTCATATTTGGTATGCTCCCTCCGTATTTTTAAGAGTTTTGTCTGCTCCCTAATAATAAAGATCTTCTCTTAATATGTCTCATTAGTCCAAATTCTTTAAAACTAATCAAGACTTTTATGCTATTTTAGGGATTCTTTCTATAATAGACTATTTTTAGAATTCTCTCCTCTTTAATATCATGATGGAAAAAGAGTTACCATGTCAATAAATTTGATAATTACATCGTTTGATGTGACTTTTGTTTTTAATACCTTTTAATTTATATTTTTCTTTTGTACTTACATATATATATATATGGATATAATATAGTATGCTTGATAGACTCAAATGCTTATAAAGTTAATATAATATCAAAATATAGGTAAAAGCAAGCATGTATTCAAAACTATAAAAATTGTATATTGCAACTATAAAACAGTTAAAAAAAGTACTTAACTAAATTAGAAAACCTAATAAGAATAAGAGGGCAATTTCATGCGTACCTCTACAAGACTTATGAAATGTCATATATATAATTATGTAAAACTATATATATATATATATATATATATCACATACACCATTACAAAGTAGTTAATATATCAAGCACATCTGGTTCATTAATGGGGACATTTATTCTATATATTTTGATATTGAAAATCAAAATTTTGAGATTGACAATGATCGTTCTTTTTGTAGTGAACTAGCAAGTTCTTTTTATCGGAATTCTAGTTATCTGAATAATAGATCTAAGAGCAAGAATCCCAACAATGATCCTTCCATAAATGATTCTTCCATGAATGATACTCAGTATACTTGGAATAATCACATGAATAGTTGCATTGACAGTTATTTCAGTCTCAAATCTGTATTGATAGTTACACTGTAAGACCGGTTGCTATGGGCACGGAGAGGGGCGCGGGCGGGGCTTCAAACACCGCCGGGGGGCGCGGTTACCCAGGGCGCGGAGGGGGTAGCGGTGGAGGGGAAGGCGGGCGCAAAGAGGGAGGTGAGGGGGGCCCACCTCAACGGCTATAATACCGACATACCGTTTTAAAAAAAAATCAATTAACAATTATATAAAATACATACATACACATATATATATATGTATGTGTATATATATATACACACACATTTACCATTCACCCAATCTCTACAAACATTCTATTCTCCTATTTAAACTCTATAAAACTTTCTCCCCAAATATGTCTTCCGACTCATATTTGACATCCGACTTCCAGCCCGATATCGATGATATTTCCAATTCGGATTCAGAGGATGAAGCAATATTTAGTGCTGTTCTAGAGGCTGCCCAACTCGTAGTCCAGCATTACGAAAGCTCACAACCACTAAAAAGACGGCCTCATCTTTAACGGGATCGCGTAGGTGCGCATGACTGGTTGATGAAAGATTATTTTTCGCCGGACGTGACTTTTGATTCGGAACGATTTCGGCGCTGTTTTCGGATGAGTCGCCAACTATTTTTACGAATAGTTGGTGATTTAGAATGCGTTTATGCATTCTTCCAACAACGGGTGGACGCGAGAGGTAAACCGGGATATTCAACCATGCAAAAATGCATAGCGGCAATTCGTCAACTAGCGTACGGGACTGCAAGCGTTGCCATGGAAGAGTATTTACAGATGTCGGAGATAGTGGCTCGTGAAGCGCTTCACATATTCTACGAATGTGAGTATTAATATTCTAATTATTTATTTCAAAACTGTATTTTTTGAGCATGAATTTTATAAAATTTGCTAAACTTAGGTATTCCACAACTATATCATAAAAAATATTTGAGGAAGCCGACTCAAAGCGACGTACAAAAAATATACGAGGTGCATTATCAAAGACACGGTTTTCCCGAGATGCTTGGTAGCCTCGATTGCACGCATTGGGAATGGGAAGCCTGTCCTGTTGCTTGGCAAGGTCAATATCATCGGGGTGATCATGATGGACCAACAGTTATTCTTAAGGCGGCTGCATCATTTGATCTTTGGATATGGCATGCGTTTTTTGGGATGCCCGGTGCAAACAATGATGTAGCTGTGATTAATGTTCCCTTATTTTTGACCGCCTCACAGACGGAGTCTCACCCGACATCTCATTTTCCACGAACGATGCCAACTACGAATACGGGTATTATCTAGTCGACGGTATTTATCTAGAGTGGGCCACGTTGGTTCTTAGCTTTACGTGCCCGACTGACGAAAAATGTCAGTATTTCAAGAAAAAACACGAGTCGGCAAGAAAAGACATCGAAAGGGCAGTCGGTGTATTAAAGAAACGTTGGTCTATCATTAGACAACCAGCTCATTTTCTATAAATCGATAGGTTAAGAAACATAATGTATACTTGCATTATCTTGCATAATATGATATTGGAGGACTCGGGTATAGCAATTTGCCAAGGCGAGTACACGATGAGCCAGAGCCGATCTGTACACCAAACGAAGATGAGAAACTTGTCAATTTATTAAAAACACGAAAAAAGGAAACGAATTTCAGCCTTCGATCGGATTTGGTTAAACATTTTTGGAGTAATAAGCAAGATAACGGCGAGGACGACCACTAAAAATAGCTTTAATTTTTTATATGTTTTTTTATTTAATTTGTTTTGTATTTTAGTATTATTGTATTTTTTTTATTATTGTATTATATATTAATGTATTGGTTTTTTTGTTTTATAAATAAAAAAAAAGAAAAAAGGTTGGGGGCTTCGAAGCCCCCTCACCATAGAGGGGCATCATGCCATGGGGCTTCGATGTCCCAATGCCCACGTGGCGCTGATGTGGCACTGTGGAGGTGCTTCGAAGCTCCCCGCCATAGCACGCAACCTAAGTGGTAGTGACAATTCCAGTCACAATTAATTTGATAATATGATTATTTTACCCTTATTTTTCTAAAACTTTTATTTACCCATTTTTGTTACATATGCGAAAAACCAATGCAATTATATGCCCCAACGCGATAATATAATGCGATAAATAGATGGAGATAGATGCGATTATACTTGGTTCGACTATGGATTCGAGTTATGTTCCATGCTTATATATACCTGGTTTGATAATCTAGTCAAGTTAGATTATCTGATTCAAGCATACAAATTTGATTGTTCGATCATGTGCCGTCAACAAAGCTTAAAAGAGACAACGGTTCAGTTCTGAAGAGGTATGTACCCGCCTCAACATCGAGCGGGGCGGGTCAACCCACAAGATATATACAAGACATTAGAAATCAAAGATATTATCAAGGCACAAAGCCAAAACTTATGCTCAAGCATCACATGCTTGCACATATCACATATGCTCAAGCATCACATATGCTCACGCATCACATGTGCTCATGCATCACATATGCTCGCGCGTATCACATGCTCACGCATCATATATGCTTATGCATATCACATCGTGCGTGGCGCATCCGCGCGCGGCGCATATCACATGCTCGCGCATCATACATGCCCACCCATATCACAGTTGCGCATGGCGCAGCTGCGCGTGGGGCAACCGCGCGTGACGCGTATTACATGCTTGTGCGTATCACATCTGCGCATGAAATATCTGCGCGTGAGAATAAAGAGAAGACCTCGCGCATCCTCAGGATGGGCGCATATCACACGTGCACATAATCAACCTCGTCCTTATCCAAATCAGGATTAGGGCAACCTTGATTGTGCACGTCAGACAACTTTCCAGAAGGCATCTTTTTAAGGAATAAGGATATGCTGATGTTGACAGCTGCTAAATGAAAGGTGGACAGCTCAGCATGACTCATGGGTTACCACGTGATCATAACCAATGAAAAAGCACCAGGTGTCTCCAGGGACACGTGGCGCGAATCGATTGGAGGAGGCCAACAAAACCCTAATTTGATCTCAGCTCAATCAGTGAGAACCCTAGCACTATAAATACATCATAACGTACACAGTTACAGACACATTGATTCACATTGAAGCATATTCAATTACATTCACTGACAGGCAGCCCTAGTCAGTTATTTTCTCATACACAGAGAGACAATCACATAATCATACAGAGTAACATACAGTATTCAGCTATTAAGCAATACTCTCCCAATTCCCTTACTCTCACATTATTATCTTCTCCTACACATACTTATTCTCACGCCGGAGGGTTACCCCAAAGAGGACCCCTCTGTCCCTTTCTGAGGGGTAAGTAACGGCGCTGTTCGTTTTGTAGGTGGAAGAACATTGATCCAGACGAACCATCGGTGAAATAGTATAATCACACCCGAGGAAAGTAGATCTGCTACCAGTGAGAAGATCCACGTTTCTTCATTGGCGCCATCCACTGTTACATCGGCAATCAGATCTCATCAGATCTACATAAAAAAAAAATCAATCACCATGGTTTCTGGCGTTCGTAACGTTGATCAAGCTCTGGAGGATATTGAACGTGAGGGTGTTAACGACGGACAGCAGGTTCTGAGGGTTCCGCGTGATTCTACGCGTACCACCAGCAACCGTCCCTTCGTCACAACCCCTCACGGCCAGACTGAAACTCCTCCAGACGATCTCACGTTACAAAATATGGCCGGCGCGAAATTGAAAGGACCAATGGGTCCAGAAGAAGAAACAAATGATCCGAATGAATGGCTCATAAACGAGCAGCGGCGTCTGATGGAAAAGTACAATGAAATGGTCAAACAGAAGAAGCTAGCCGACCAAACACAAAGGCAAGCGTTTGATAAGCAGACTACAAAAAGGCCGCGCGCGCCGGAAGAAGGACATTCTGTTCACACTGCACACACTGAGTTCAGTGATGAAGAAGTGCATAGCATGAGGAAGACGCGGGATACTCATGCAGGAGGCTCACAGCTCCGCGCGCCTGTGAACATGGCGCCTGGAGCCAGAGCCGATCTGGATCTGCACATGCCGTACAGCCCACCAGTCAGAGGGCAAGTGGACGTAACTACACCCTACAGACCAGCCATCTTGGTGAAACACTCAAAGTTCACTGTGCGCATCGCGCAGGCTCCCATCCAACACAAGACCAAGATGCCAAGTGGTTTGGGTAAATATGACGGCACGACAGATCCAGACGATTTCTTGCAAGGTTTTTACAACACGGGAAACCTAGAGAGCTGGACGATGCCAACATGGTGTCATATGTTTGCTCGCTGCCTAACGGGCGCGGCGCGGGTATGGTTCGAGAGCTTGCCGACTGGGCAAATTGATGGGTTCGAGGAACTATTAGAAAAGTTCCAAGCCCACTTCGTACAGCAGCGCAGGCACACGCGCGATCCTGATGACATCATGCACTGCGTACGCAGGAATGATGAAACGATTGAAGATTACATCACTCGTTTCAATCAGGAGTCCCTGGCAATCGGGGGTATAACTGAGCAGCTCCTGCGCGTGGCCTTTATACAAGGCGCGCGCAGTGATCAACTCCGCCGAGCTCTCGTAAGCAAAGATGGTATGCCCACCACTTGGGCAAAACTAATGGAAGCATCGCGAGTCTTCGCGAGAAATGAAAAACAGATTGCCCAAGATAGGGCAAGAGAAAGAGCGCATCAGGCTGAATCACCGCGCAGCAAAGAGAAGAGGGCCAAACAGAACTCTGTATGGTCCAGGTTGCAGCCAACAAGTTTTTCTTCCGCAGAAAAGCAAGCGCAACCAAGCTCACCCCAGCCCCAAAAAGATGTTCGTAGTCGCGGGGAGGGTGACAAGAGGGAGGGCGGCAGAGATCCTAGCAGACCTCTGCCAAGAATATGGACTTCCCTCACTAAAACACCTTCACAGGTGTTAAATACTGAGAATGTCCAATTCAAGCCCCCCAAGCAACTACACTACAAGGGACCGCAAAACAGTGGCAAATATTGTGAATTTCACAAGTCCCCGGGCCACAACACCGACGCATGCCATCATTTAAAGGATGCGATCGAGAAGGATGTAAAGTCAGGCAGGCTGGCTCACTTGGTGAAAAACCCAAGAATAGAATATGAGCAACCGGAAGGAGCCTCTGCCAGCAAGAAATACAAAAGAATCTGTGTGGCTGAGGGGGGACGACAAGGGCAGACGTCAAAAAAGAGAAGCGCGCAAATCAACGGAGATTGGCGCGAGCAGCAAGTTATCTTCCCAAGAATCAGGGGAGGCCCTTCAATAAGCAGTCCTCTCGTCATCACCACACACATTGCTCATTACGAAGTGTCAAAAGTCCTGGTGGACACTGGAAGTGAATCTGACATTATGTATGAGCAGTGTTTCAGAAAGTTAGACCCGGCAGACCAAGCGCGGCTAGAAATTGTGAACGCACCAATCTGTGGTGTTTCAAATGAAATCATCCATCCCCTTGGTCAGATTCAGTTTGAACTAACTATGGGGGATGATGAGCACAAGCGAGCCGAAGTTGTCAACTTCTTGGTCTTGCCCACCACGTCATGCCACAATATGATCCTGGGTAGGGGAACGATTGCCCAATTTAATGCTGTACCGTCGCCAGCGCACGGCGCATTGGGGTTCCCGACACCAACAGGCGTAACATTTGTTTACCGCGATCACTTGTGCGCAGTGACAAGTACGCCGCGGGAAGGGAGAATGAAACTTCCAATGGCGGACAATGCGCCAGAGAAGTGGATTTTAAACCCAAAATTCCCAGAGCAAACGGTCACAATTGGCGCTACCATTTCAGACGAAATGAGATTGAGAATGAAAAAGTTGCTCACAAAATACACGTCAGTCTTCGCGTGGCAACACTCCGATATGACTGGGGTCCCGCGAGACTTGGCGCAACATTCTCTTAACACGTTCAAGTCGGTGGAGCCAATTGCTCAGAAAAAGAGAATCATGGGGGATGAAAAGGCGAGGGCCATGAATGAGCAAGTTGAGGACCTGTTGCGCGCAAACATCATCCGCCCGATTCGATACCAGACGTGGGTAGCCAATCCTGTGATGGTAAAGAAAAGCAACGGGTCATGGAGGATGTGCATTGACTTCAAGGACCTCAACAAAGCATGTCCGAAAGACTGTTACCCCCTCCCAAACATCGACGCAAAGGTGGACTCCGTGGCGCCATTCAAGCTCAAATGTTTCCTGGATGCCTACAAAGGCTATCACCAGATTCAAATGGCACCACAAGACGAAGACAAGACGGCCTTCAGAACCGACAAGTGTGTTTTTTGTTACACAAAAATGCCCTTTGGTTTAAAGAATGCGGGCGCCACTTATCAGAGACTTATGGATTCGGTTTTCAGTGAACAAATCGGAAGAAATCTAGAAGTCTACGTTGATGACTTGGTTATCAAGAGCAGGGAGGAGAGACAAATGCTCAAAGACATCGAGGAAACTCTTCAGCGCTTAACGGAAGTTAACATGAAGCTCAACCCGAGCAAATGTACTTTCGGCGCGGAAGAGGGGAAATTTCTTGGTGTAATGGTCACTAAGGATGGTTTCAAGGTGAACCCTGAAAAGGTGGAAGCCATCCTTGACATGCCTTCACCATCCACCATGAAAGAGGTTCAGAAGCTGAATGGTAGGTTGGTGTCAATCAACAGGTTCCTAGCGAACCACGCCAGCAAATCTACATCATTCGTTAACACTTTGAGGAACTGCTTGAAGAAGAGCCAATTCAAGTGGACGCCTGAGGCTGAGCAAGCTTTCAGTTAGATAAAAGAATGTCTCATAAAGTTGCCCGCGCTCACAGCCCCACTTCCTGGCGAAACCCTTACATTGTACTTGTCAGCTGGAGACCGCGCCATCGGCGCAGTATTATTGGTGGATCGCAAGGGGATCCAAACGCCAATATACTATGTGAGTCGGGTGCTGACAGACCCTGAGACGCGCTATTCCATCATGGAAAAGTTAGTTTTGTCACTAACACACGCGTCGCGCAAGCTTCACAGATACTTCAATGGTCATCCGATTGAAGTTCTGACAGGTTACAACATCCAGCAAGTCTTGCGACGCCCCGCGCTCTCCGGAAGGCTGACAAAGTGGGCGCTGGAATTGGGTGAACACACGATCACTTATAAACCCCGTCCAGCAATAAAGGGTCAAGTTTTAGCGGATTTCATCACGGAAATCCCAGAGGGAAAGATTGAAGAAGCTCAGCGCGAGGTAGACCCTCTGCGAGCAAATGATGAAGAAGATGTTTTGAGGCTATTCACTGATGGAGCCTCCAACAGCGAAGGGTCCGGCGCAGGCCTCAAACTGGTGGACCCTGATAATCATGAATATACTTATGCTATTAGATTGGACTTCAAGAGTACCAACAATGAGGCTGAGTATGAAGCCTTGCTGGCTGGTCTGCGCATTGCGCGCAAGTTTGGAGTTAAAAGGCTAGAAGCCCATGTTGATTCTTACTTGGTAGCTGCTCAGGTCAACGGCCTTTATGACGCCAAGGAGAATACAATGCCTCTATATCTAGAGCAGGCAAAAAAGCTCGTTGAACAGTTTGACTTCTTCAGAATCATACACATCTCGCGCAGCGAAAATAAGTCTACTGACGCGTTGAGTAAGATGGCTTCAACTAATTTTGATCACTTTGGCAAAGATGTCAGGGTGGAAGTGATGAGCAACCCGTCAGTGCAAACGCAATCTGTCCTTGTAATTCATACAACCCCTTCATCCTGGATAACTCCAATAATGGAATTCCTGAAGGAGGGGAAGTTACCGGACGATCGCGCACAGGCGAGAAAGATAAGACACAAGGCGCAGAACTATGAACTACTTGATGGTACATTATATCGACGCTCTTACCTGGGACCGCTCATGAAATGCCTGGATGCTGAAGAAGCAAGCTATGTGATTAGGGAGATTCACGAAGGAATCTGCGGAATACACGCTGGCCCGCGCATGGTGGTTGCCAAGGCAATGAGCTCAGGCTACTATTGGCCAGGCATGTACTTGGATGCGCTGAAAGAAATCCAAAAATGCAAGGCATGTCAGAGCTACGCGCTAAACACCATGCGGCCAAAGAACAACTTGATTCCGGTGACCTCTGCATGGCCTTTCCACAAATGGGCCATTGATATTGTGGGGCCCCTGCCGCAAGCGCAAGGGCGAGTGAAATTTTTGGTAGTGGCGATAGACTATTTCACAAAATGGGTTGAGGCCAAGCCACTAGCAAAAATCACAGCTGAGGCGATGAAGCAATTTATCTGGAGCCACATCATTTGCCGTTTTGGCCTTCCTATGGAAATTGTGAGCGACAATGGCAAACAATTCACTAACAGGAAGATATCCAGCTGGCTCAAAGAATTGCACATCAACCAAATCTTCACTTCGGTCTACCACCCTCAAGGGAATGGCCAAGTGGAGCGCGCGAATCAAAGTTTGTTAAATGGGCTGAAGAAAAGGTTGGAGGGAGAATCCCATTCTTGGGTCGAAGAGTTACCTAATGTCCTGTGGGCGCACAGGACATTAAGCAAAACTAGCAATGGTGAATCCCCGTTCAGCCTAACCTATGGGACAGAGGCTATGATTCCAGCAGAAATTGGATGCCCATCCCATAGGGTACTCATGATGAGCAAAACTGATAACGAGCGCGAAAGAAGATTGGACCTCAACTTGCTTGAAGGACGCAGAGAAGCGGCTATCATCAATGAAGCCAAATACAAGAAAAAGCTGGAAAAATATTATAATCAGCGCGTTAAAGAATGTCACTTCAAGAAAAATGATTTTGTCCTTCGAAACAATGAAGCTAGCCGCGCTATACCCCCAGGAAAAATGTCCCCCAATTGGGAGGGACCTTATCAAATCTCAGAAGAATTGGGGAAAGGCGCGTATGCTTTAAAAGATTTGAATGGAAAAAAGATACCGCGCGCATGGAATGCAGCACAGCTTAGAAAATGCTTCATGTAAAAATTCAAATATGTAATCAAGGCTTTTAAGCCATCATGAATGATGATTCGCGCTATCTTTCAATATTTGTTCTATTACCTTTGCATACATGTTTCACACTTCCTTTATTAATTTGGAGCAATATGACAACACTATATTGACTTCAAAACAAAATAAAACGAAGTAAAACATACATGCGCGAGCCTTAGCTCAAAACACGTTAATGAGTCTTAACTCTAAAAACATCAGGGCCTTAGCCCAAAACAAAGAGCCTTAGCTCAAAACACTCACAAACATCCATCTTACATCCCGCGCAGCCTGATCATAAAAATCCTTAAACACAACTAAGGCAAAGTACATGCCATATCATAGTTGTTAAGGTCTCAGGTCGAGGTCGCGCGCGGAATCATAGTGGATATCTGGGTAACACATGCTGACATGTAATGGCTAAAACTCATACTTCCATATAAAAACCGCGCGACAACGACGCGCAAAAAAGGAATTGAGAAAAGATATCGCGCATGTCAGCATAAACAAGATACTGCGAAACCACTTACAAAATAGGACTATGGTTAAGTGAATAATTTCCTTACAACCTTGTTCTTATTTTAACGTGCAAGCATATCTTATATCTATACAAGCAAACATGAAGAAATGAATGGAAATGCGCAAGATGTGAAAAAGAGAAAACAAGTTTCATTCCATACAATTGAAATTTACAAGTATGATGAGTTACAAATTACAAGTATAAAAAAAAAAAAATATATAAAATTTGATGAAGGGCTTCTCAAGTCTCCACGTCGACGTCAGCCACTTCATCACCCTCATCATCTCCCTCAGCATCTGGCGCGGCCCGCTCCTCATCTCCGAACTGACCATAGTCAAGTTCTTCCTCCTCAATGGAGTCTTCTATCACGACGGTGTCAGGAGCAGATTCTTTCGCCGCGCCAGAGCTGCTGGCAGGGGCAACATCCCCCGCGCCACCATCATCGCCACCAGCCCTCTCGCATTCATCGAGCAATTTCTTTAGCGCGCCGAGGTCGGGCTGGTCAGCAAGCGCAGCTATCTGCAAATCATTAGAAAAGTATTGAGTACAAAACACTTGGAAAATTAATCAAGAAAAACTCATTAAGGTCGAGGTACCTGCATAAGGATGGGGATGGGAGTATTCATATACTTCTCCCCCACCGCGGCCATGTCCGCGCAGGCCGCGTCGCTCTTGTAAGGGTACTCGGATGGGTTCTTCTTCAACATGCCATATTCATACCCATCCGTAAACCCTTCAGATCGACCCACCAAGCGCGCGGCAGCATTGCAGTCCATCACAAGGGCCTGAAACTCGGCGGAATATTTCATCGCCAAAGCGCAACGAGTCATACCCTGTGACACCAGCCATTGGCGATCCTGCGCGAGGCCAGCAACAGACGTCTCGAGGGCAGGAACCTGGGAGTTTAATAACTCAACAGTTTCCTTGGTCTTTTTTAGCTCCTCTTTGTCAGACGCTGCTGCCGCCAAAATTTTTTCTTTCTCCGCCTGCGCAGCATCAAGTGCTTCCTGGCTGGATGCTGCCGTCGCCAAGGCCTCATCTCTATCGGCCTGCGCGGCCGCCAACTCCTTCTTCAGGCGCGCAACCTCGCTCTCCAGTGAGGATTTCTCAGTGATACTCTGGACGATAGCTTGGTCACGCGCCTCCGCCTGCTGTTCCAAGACACGCACTCTCCGCGCGTACTTGGCAACTTCGGCCTCCGCCACCTGCTGCTTCTCCCGCGCAGCTTGGAGCTCATGCCCGCGCTTAATGAAGGCGGTGTTGGCACTTGCTCGATTTTCGCTGAGCTCGGCCTGGAGTTTCTCAGCTCGCGCGCGAGCATCAGAAAGGTTCCAGGCAGCCACCTTAGCCTCTCGCTGGGCTTCCACAAGAGCATCGCGTACTTTAATATAATCGCGACGAAGCTCTTGGGAAGCAGCAAAGAAAGCCGACCCAGCGAAAATATGGTCGTTCAGCAAGTCCGCGCGGGTGCGCTCCTCCTGATACCTCCTTTCAGTAGGAGGCACGGCATGAGCCCAGAAGTCCTCGCATACGCCCATGGATTGGAAGGAACTGTCTTCATTAATATTCCATCTCGGGCGGTGAACGTGGTCACCTTCCTGCAAAACACAAGAAATGTTCTAAGTCATAAAACATACTTATATGGAGGTACACGCAGCGGAGCAACAAATTAAAACATACCTGCGGGGATGAAGCAGAAAAGTCAGCGCCAGCCCCACCAGAAGTCTGCGCTGCGAACTCTTGTGGCATCGCAGGGCTGGCGCGGTCTCCCAAGGAGTCTTCAGCTTGAGCCCCCTCATCCTCCTCATCTTCTTCAATAGGCCTCTTCTCCTGCGACCTGGAGGGCTCCAAACCTGTCTCGCGGGGAGGGCTGCGTGTAGGAGGAGGCGAGGGAGGTCTCGACGCCGCCAGTTCGGCGCGCAATACGGCTTCCTGCTCCTTTGTAATCCCAATAAGGGGAGACTCAGCACTAGCAGGAGCAGGACCAGAACCAGCGGCGCCGCCAACGGCGCCAGGAGTGTCACCAGCAGCTTGTACGCCAGCTACAACTCCTATGAACAAATCAACAAGGAAAATTGGTTTATGACTGGATCCAAAAGAAAAAATTCAGAAGACAAATGTGCAAAACATACCTTGGCGCAATTCTGTTCGCGCGGCGAACATCGCCATAAAGTTCATTCTACCCTTCTCAGAGGGTAGAACGGGGGACTTCGAAGCAGACCCCGGCGCAGCCTCAGCACCTTGTGGCTCCTGCGGCTGATCTGCAACCGTCGCCGGTCCTGCAAACATTCAAAGGAGCAAAGGTTTAATAATAATTCAATCAGATGAAGATAAGCAAAGTATACCTGTCGCAGGCGCGGCACTGCTTCTCTCTTCAGCCGCGCGAACGGAGGAGGTGACGCCACCATACCTCAAGTGGACAGGAGGTCTGCCCACTTTCACAGGCAGGGAAGCTAAAGAACCCTTGGTGGTAAACACCTGGGTTTCCTTAGGTCCATTCGTTTGAGCATGGGGATGAGCGACATGGGTGTCATCTTTCTTTTGTCTCTTACTGCCCCCTGCGCCAGATTTCCCCTTAGCTTTGCGCTTTAGTAGGGGCGCCTCCTCTTCCTCCTCCTCCTCCTCAGCGAGCTCCAGCTCGTAGTTCTCCAGCGCATCTACAATACATGCAACACAAGTGTTAGCAAAATTTGGTGTTCTAAAGGAATAAGCATAAGTGCGAAGGCTTACCAGGCGCGTCGCTATCAAAGTCAAATGCCAGATCGACAGGGATGAACATGTCATCGAAGCGATCTGGGAAGCCCACCTCCCCAGCGCCAAGCGCGACGGAGCCACCTTCCACTTGATCATCATAAGCGGCGTGGATATAATCCTTGGTGACTGCGCAAAAACAAGTCAAGTGATATCAGCAAAAAGAATTATGTTCGCGCAGAAAAAGAAATAAAGCAATGAAATAAACTTACACAACCCGTCGACTTGGATAACGGGCTCAAGCGCGCTGTCGGTCCACAGCTTACTCATGCCGACCCCTACCAGCGCCTCCTTGCGAATTTTCTTGGCGGGGGATGGTTCGGTGGTCAGTTTCTTAACCTAGGCGCCTGTTGGGTTCTTAATAACATCCGCATCCGCGGGCGCAGAATCGATCGCGCGCATCGTCATGCGGATGGGGATTACACCAGCCCTGATGTAGAAGAACCTCTCAGACCAGTCATGAAGGCTCTTGAATGATACGGTGCTGCATTTAACCTTCTGACTGCGAGGAATAAAGGAGATCCAAGAATCTTGGATCTTGGGCTTGTAAAAAAATTGAAAGCGCCGAGGGGTGGGCTCCTCGCGCTGTGATTTGCACATGAACTCGAAATGAGTCATGCGCACAAGTCCAAACGGATGGACTTGGGATATATGAATCCCGAAAAAACGTAACACCGCGCCTACAAACCTTGTCATCGGAAGACGAAGGTTGCAGTGGGTGAAAAAATGGGTTTACAGTGAAATGTAGCCGGCAGGCGGGTCCGCCGCCGTTTGCCCGGCCCCAGGCAACATGCAGCCAAACAGGGCGGAAAAACCCTGTGACGAGATGAGGCTGTCGAGATCGGCCTGCCTCAATTTGCAGGGGATTTCATTCCACCTTTTCGGGGCCTTGGTCTTCCCTACTTCCTCTGATGTGGTCTCAACAACCCTCTTCCCCTTGCCCTTCTGCTTCAATGTCGACATCACCACAGATTTCGCACGGCGTCTTCGGGAGGCAATAGAGGTGATGGAGGGGTTAGAGGAGTCTGAACTATCAGACATACAACTGCAGCAGCAGATAATCGAGGATTCGAAACAATCAAAACACTCAAATCAGAATGTGAAAGGCAGGAATTCGAAAATTTGCAACAATGAAGATGAAGATAAAAAATTTCCTAAGGGCCTGCTTTTATAGGCCCAGGAGAGAGAAATGTGGCAACTGATCGGATTTCACGCGCCCCCACTCGCAGGTGCAAGCCAACGAGGGCGCGGCACGTGTCCCTAACACTGTTGAGGGGACATAAAAATGTAACCGACCTGCCACGGAGCAGAGACGCGCCCCCACTCGCAGGTGCAAACCAATGCGAGCACGACACGTGTTCCAGACAGCTGTGCGAGGGGACATGAAAGGCAACTGTAGCACCTCGAGCACACGAAACGTCTGACACGTTTACGGCGCACGTCACCACCAACTAACCACGTGTTTGGACCCTTCGTTTCAACCAAATGGATAGAACTTCGCGCAACGATGGAAATAACCAAAAAAACGACAAAACCCCTTTTAAAAGACCAGATCAGTAAGTCTAATATCTATCTTACCGCGCTCGCGCGAGATAAGACACACATTAGACTGGGGGGGCTTGAAGAGGTATGTACCCGCCTCAACATCGAGCGGGGCGGGTCAACCCACAAGATATATACAAGACATTAGAAATCAAAGATATTATCAAGGCACAAAGCCAAAACTTATGCTCAAGCATCACATGCTTGCACATATCACATATGCTCAAGCATCACATATGCTCACGCATCACATGTGCTCATGCATCACATATGCTCGCGCGTATCACATGCTCACGCATCATATATGCTTATGCATATCACATCGTGCGTGGCGCATCCGCGCGCGGCGCATATCACATGCTCGCGCATCATACATGCCCACCCATATCACAGTTGCGCATGGCGCAGCTGCGCGTGGGGCAACCGCGCGTGACGCGTATTACATGCTTGTGCGTATCACATCTGCGCATGAAATATCTGCGCGTGAGAATAAAGAGAAGACCTCGCGCATCCTCAGGATGGGCGCATATCACACGTGCACATAATCAACCTCGTCCTTATCCAAATCAGGATTAGGGCAACCTTGATTGTGCACGTCAGACAACTTTCCAGAAGGCATCTTTTTAAGGAATAAGGATATGCTGATGTTGACAGCTGCTAAATGAAAGGTGGACAGCTCAGCATGACTCATGGGTTACCACGTGATCATAACCAATGAAAAAGCACCAGGTGTCTCCAGGGACACGTGGCGCGAATCGATTGGAGGAGGCCAACAAAACCCTAATTTGATCTCAGCTCAATCAGTGAGAACCCTAGCACTATAAATACATCATAACGTACACAGTTACAGACACATTGATTCACATTGAAGCATATTCAATTACATTCACTGACAGGCAGCCCTAGTCAGTTATTTTCTCATACACAGAGAGACAATCACATAATCATACAGAGTAACATACAGTATTCAGCAATTAAGCAATACTCTCCCAATTCCCTTACTCTCACATTATTATCTTCTCCTACACATACTTATTCTCACGCCGGAGGGTTACCCCAAAGAGGACCCCTCTGTCCCTTTCTGAGGGGTAAGTAACGGCGCTGTTCGTTTTATAGGTGGAAGAACATTGATCCAGACGAACCATCGGTGAAATAGTATAATCACACCCGAGGAAAGTAGATCTGCTACCAGTGAGTAGATCCACGTTTCTTCAAGTTCATTTACTTATTGTTGATGCCGATCAAAATAGAAATAAAAATAGAATGTAAACGACTATAATAAAAGGGGTAGAATGGTCATTAACAAGGAAGTAATAGTTTAGCGGAAATGTCATTCTCATTTTAGTGAAGTGGTAATATGATTTAGGGTTAAAGTTCAAATGTTAACCAGAAAGTGTAAACATTTATAAACCAACCCTCAAAAACTCACAAGACAAGAGTATAACTTTTGTCTAGGGATGGCAAAATAACCCGAACCCGACGGGTATACCCGAAACTCGAAGCATTCGGGACGGGTATACTCGAAGCCCGACCAATATTGGGCCGGGTATGGGATTAGTTTTAAAAATTTTTTGCGGATACGGGCCGGGTAATGGGATTTGGTGGTACCCGACCCGATTACCCGAAAAGACATACCCGTTTACCCGAACTATATACCCAAAAATTTTTTATTATTAATTTCATTTTTTTAACCTTTTGCATTTAAGATATGTATTAAAAAGTATTGTTTATGTTTTATATGTTATCAAGTTTATATATAAAGTTATATAAAAGTTTTAGTATTATTATTTATTTATGATAACGTTTATATAGATGTAATTATCTTTACTACATTTAGAATTGGTTGCCATCTTTTATTACCACCCTATGATTTAAAAAAAATATATATTATTTCATTTTTATCACTACCGCTGCCATATATCAATATAACATTATTTATTATTTAATTTTATCTACACAATTTATCAATAACCCATAGAATATAATTGAATTATTTGATAATACCAATTGGGGTTATGATGTATAATGTATATAAGGTTAGAACTCTCCAACCGACTCTTCCGACCGCCGTCATAATCTCTTCCCTATTTTTGCTTCATATCTATAAAACCTCTCTCGCTCATTTTAATTTCCTTCTTTACCATTTCCGGCGGTTATTTCCTCATATTCTCTGCCTCGCACGGTTTAACGCCAGTTTCAATTTTTGTTTTTAAATTACCAATATTCTATGACGTTCTGTAATATAGAAATCAAATACAATCATAAAAAAATTAGTATCATCGTGTGCTTTATGAAATATTCTATGAGTTTGTGGTGATATCACCAAATTAATTTCTCTTTGTCCATTACGATTTATGTAATCATCGTATTCTGTGTTGATCAATTATTATCTATGTGATTTTGATTGTTAATAGTATTATTCTTACGGTTGTATCTTATTAGTAAAATGCAACTCATATATAAATAGATTATTATTATATGCGTGCATATCATTACTAAAATGGTTTAGAATTGCATTTGTTGATCTCCACTGCACCCTTCATGCGTATGCAAAAGAGAATTTGAGTTACTGGCTTACTGCTTATTGTTTAATAAAATTTTCATTGTTTTCT
This sequence comes from Bidens hawaiensis, assembly GCF_021521415.1. Lineage (NCBI taxonomy): Eukaryota > Viridiplantae > Streptophyta > Magnoliopsida > Asterales > Asteraceae > Bidens > Bidens hawaiensis. The sequence goes on along the minus strand of NW_027493669.1, from coordinate 119,619 downwards.
TGATTAAATTGATCATGCAAATGCATACTTCACAAGAAGAAGACACAGATCATAAGAATAATAATAAAAAAATAATCAACAATGGATTTTAACACAACACATGTAATGGTTGGTTTAAAAGAACACACTCATTGCAAGGATCGGCGGTAAAAACAAAGAGACGGTGGTGGAGAGACGAAGAAGAAGATGGTGGGTTTGTGATAACGTCACCAAGTTTAATATTCAATTAAACCTTTTGTTTTTGTTCAATCAAACCCTATTGTGTTGCTCTTTTTGTTATAGTTTTTTCAATTGTTCCCTCAAGTTCAAATCCTAACAATGTTAATTAACATTTTAATTAAAGGAACTTTTTATAACCTTTACATATTGAGCATTACATTTATTACAACTTGTAGGATCGGCGGTAAAAACAAAGAACGGTGGTGGAGAGATGAAGAAGATGGTGGGTTTGTGGTGACTTCACCAAGTTTAATATTCAATTAAAACTTTTTTTGTTGTTGTCGAGTTAAACCCTATTTCCTAATTCTTTTACTCATGTGTTGCTTTTTTTCGTTATAGTTTGTTCAATTGTTTCCTCAGGCTCACATCCAAACCTATTAATTAACATTTTAATTAAAGGAACTTTTTATAGCCTTACATATTGAGCTTTACATTAATTTATATTATAATTTGTATCAAATAGTAGAAGAAATAGAAAATATAACTTTTTTTTTGTGAATTTTATAACACATCGTATCATATATACAAATATATATAAAAAGCAATAATTCTCATCGTTTAAACTTAAATTAATTATTAATTTATTTCTATAACTAATTGTAAGTATTTGTTTTTCATAAAACTTCTAATAAACTTCTAATATGCAATGTTTTAGATATATGTTCAACCTTTCGCTAAATATATTAGCTGTCACATTTTTGCAAACCAAGGAAAAGGAAGATGTGCACGGTGCACCTATACTTTTAACTTTAGATTTTCCATTCAAATGTTGGTTATACTGTTAAAACAATTTTAAATGTGCCAAACTTGATGTAAACCTAATTATTACAAATAAAATACGAAATTTGTAACCATGTAAAAATCGTCGCAACGCACGGATAACAATGCTAGTATGTGACATTTTAGTTTGTAGCCGTTCATATATAAATAAAAATATATATGATAACTATAATTGTAAAAAAATCTACTTAAAAATCCTAATGAATTTCTTTTACAGTCTAATGGGTATACCCGATGCCCAACGGGTAATTACCCGACACATATCCGACGGGTAATGGGCCAGATATAGGACTGAAATTTATAATCGGATATGGGTATGAGATTAGCAATACCCGACCCGTTGGTAACTTGCTATCCCTACTTTTGTCCTAGCAAGCGTATAAAAGTTACGGGTAGCACCGGTTGCCGGTCATCCGGTTCATTAAACATAAAATAAAGCCGTCGTCAAATTACCGTCACTATCCGTCTATTTGCTCTCTCCTCTTTCTTCTTTGTTACACACACACTGTGTGTATTTACACACACATATATATAATAACAATAATAATATTATTATACACCTATACGTACAGAAACTCCTGTATCTATATCTCCTCTGTAAGTAAATCAATACATTGAATTGAAACACAGATTATACGCTTCTTCTGCTGAGCAAAATCAGTTACAGTTCAATGCCGAGTTTGAAGATCTTCTGGAAGAGTATACTAATAATTCCGTGTATTCGATTTGCTGCTGTTGTTGCATTGTTAGCTGCTACTTCTGTTGATGCTTAAGCTCAATTGCTTACGCCATGGTTGACGGTGATCTGTTTACAGGTTTGAATTAGGTTTTGTTAATTGCTGTTGTTTTAGGTTTTCATTGTCAATTGTGTTGATTTGAAGGAACGAAGCGGTCTAGAGATGAAGATGGTGCGTACAGCAGTCCTCAAATTAAGCGGCCATTTGTTTCTGAACAGTGAGTATTGTGTGTGATTATGATGTTTATCAGGTGGATTTTGTTGTTGATGAATGAATACGTGTATGTGATTTATGTTATGCTTAGGGAGATTAGGTGTTTGTTGGATGCAGATGTACTGTTGTTCGGTTAGGGTTATGACTTATAACAAAAGTTTAGTTAATCATACGAATTTAAATCAATAATCAAATTTAAATTAATAATCTGAGTTTAGGTTAAATTTGATTTTGTGGTGTTAGTCTTTGAATTAGGGCATTCTTTTGTTAAGTTACTTGATAATGCGTATAGCAGTCCTTAAATAAAGCGCTGTTTGCTTCTGAACAGTAAGTATCTGTAGATGTATTTGTGTGGAAAATGTGTGTGATTATGATGTTTATCAGGTGGATTTATGTAAAGTTGTTTAGGGAGATTAGGTGTTTGTTGGATGTAGATGTACTGTTGTTCGGTTAGGGTTATGACTTATGACAAAAGTTTAGTTAATCATATGAGTTTAAATCAATAATCAAATTTAAATTAATAATCTGAATTTAGGTTAAATTTGATTTTGTGGTGTAAGTCTTTGAATTAGGGCATTCTTTTGTTAAGTTACTTGATAATGCGTATAGCAGTCCTCAAATAAAGCGGCCGTTTGCTTCTGAACAGTATCTGTAGATGTATTTGTTTGGAAAATGAGTGTGATTATGATGTTTATCAGGTGGATTTATGTTAAGTTGTTTAGGGAGATTTGGTGTTTGTTGGATGTAGATGCACTGTTGTTCGGTTAGGGTTATGACTTATGACAAAAGTTTAGTTAATCATATGAGTTTAAATCAATAATCAAATTTAAATTAATAATCTGAATTTAGGTTAAATTTGATTTGTGTAAGTCTTTGAATTAGGGCATTCTTTTGTTAAGTTACTTGATAATGCGTATAGCAGTCCTCAAATAAAGTGGTCGTTTGCTTCTGAACAGTAAGTATCTGTAGATGTATTTGTTTGGAAAATGTGTGATTATGATGTTTATCAGGTGGATTTATGTTAAGTTGTTTAGGGAGATTTGGTGTTTGTTGGATGTAGATGCACTGTTGTTCGGTTAGGGTTATGACTTGTAACAAAAGTTTAGTTAATCATACGAATTTAAATCAATAATCAAATTTAAATTAATAATCTGAATTTAGGTTAAATTTGATTTTTTGGTGTAAGTCTTTGAATTAGGGCATTCTTTTGTTAAGTGACTTGATAATGTGTATAGCAGTCCTCAAATAAAGCGGCCGTTTGCTTCTGAACAGTAAGTATCTGTAGATGTATTTGTTTGGAAAATGTGTGTGATTATGATATTATCAGGTGGATTTATGTAAAGTTGTTTAGGGAGATTTGGTGTTTGTTGGATGTAGATGCACTGGTTTTCAGTTAGGTTATTACTCATTAAGAAAAGTATAGATCCTTTTCAATATTTGAATTTTGTTAATTATATGAACTTATGTTAAATTTGGTTTTGAATTAGGGCTTCTTTTGTTAAGTGGCTTGATGATCTAGCATTCTAACCGCCTCTGCAGATTGATCATTGATCATTGATGAATTTTAATGACTTGCTGGATTTATTTTTCTTTAAATGTTTTGATTTGTTCAATTAGGGTTATAAATTACAAGAAAAGTACAAATCCTTGTCAATATTTGAATTTTGTTAATTATATGAATTTAGGTTAAATTTAATTTTGTAGTGGTTTGTTTTTGAATTAGGGCTTAAGTGGCTTGATGATCTAGCATTCTAATTGCCTCTGCAGATTGATGAATTTTAATGACTTATAGGATTAGTTTTCTTTAAATGTTTTGGTTTGTTCAATTAGGGTTATAAGTTATAACTTACAAGAGAAGTATAGATCCTTGTCAATAATCAAATTTAAATTAAAAATCTTATGAATTTAGGTTAAATTTGATTTTGTAGTGTAAGGCTTTGAATTAGGGCATTTTTTCGTTAAGTTGCTTTATGATCTAACCCCCTCTGCAGATTAATGAATGTTAATGATGTCTGTTTGAGATGCCTTGCCATTCAAGACTAGGGGTGTTATTTGGGTTGTACTTTCGGGTTTCTCGGGGTTGAGAAATTTATTTCTAGTACTCATACCCGACCCTAATCTCCCCCGGGTTCTTCGGGTTCGGGTTATTTGGGTTCGGGTTTTATGCGTATGGGTTAATTAGGTTTCGAGTATCTGACCTAGAAAACTAAAAATATGCGTATGCTAAAATTTAAGCAAAAATATCATCGTCAAAATTTAACTTCCATAAACGAATAACAAGCCACATAAACCAAAATACACAATCCTTAACACAAGTGAAATTAAAAAAACTCCAATAATAGTTAAAAAAAAAATCAAGCATAAACGTATTCAATCTTGACACTTGATTGATTGATTGAATAAATAGCCATATCTCTTGAGTAATTGGTGGAATTAAAGTTTTTGGAATAGTAATTGATTCAATGGGGTGGGAATGTTGGAATCATGGTAGACTATGTTACCGTAGATATTGGAATTGGCGATATAATAACATTTATTATGGATGACTAGGTCAAATAGGTTATTCGGGTTTACCCGAATCTAATTAAAAAGTACTCAGTACTCGACTCAAATTGGTACGGGTCGGGATTGGGTTTGTTAGATTCGGGGGGTTTCATGAGTATGGATACTTTCAGGCCGGGTTAATAGTTTTAAGGGTAAGGTTTCGGGTTGCGGATAAAAATGACAGCCCTATTCAAGACTTGTTTGATAATATTTCTTTAAATGTTTTGATTTGTTCAATTTATCTTCTTCAATGAAGCTCTAGGCATAGGGAATCCCCAATGAATGCAAAAGGCAGCTCACAGAAGTTGACAACAAATGACGTCATTACATATCTTCAGAAAGTTAAAGATGCATTTCAAGACAAAAAGGAAAAATATGATGAGTTTCTTAAAGTCATGAATGATTTCAAGGCGCAAAGGTTTGGCTAAGGTGTTGTTTCAGTTTTCATGTTTTCATTATGTGGAAACGCGTTCTTGATTACAGTTATTATATATTTTCTTAGACTTGACACCACAGGTGTCGTAGAAAGAGTTAAAGAATTGTTTGATGGGAATCGGGAGCTAATTTTGGGTTTCAATCCCTTTCTTCCAAATGGATTTGAGATCACACTCCCACGCGAGAATGTACAACATAATGTTAAGAAGCCATTGGATTTAGAAGAAGCGATTGTATTTGTAAACAAAATAAAGGTAATAATATCATTATTGGAAATGGTACCATCAAGCTACTAGTTTAAGCTCTAGACATGTAAACGGACCAAACATTCGGTGAACTATTCATGAACCGTTTGACTGGAAGTTCGTTTATTTAGATAACAAAGGAACATGGGCACAGGACACGTGTCTCATTTGTTCATTTATGCTCATGAACGATCGTTTATGCTTGTTTGTTTAAGTTCATTTATGCTCATGAACGTTCGTTTATGTTTGTTTGTTTAAGTTCATTTATGTTCGTTTGTTTATGCTCATTTATGTTCGTTAGTTTACTTTTGTTTAAGTTCGTTCGTTTATGTCTGTTAATACATTCATTTAAAATTTTAGACCTGTTACAATTTAGTGTTGTTTTAGTAACTTTTTAGGCCAATAATGTTCGTTCGTGAATTGTTTGTTTATACTGTGAATGAACAAACATAAACGAACGCGAACGAGCTATTTTCTTAACAAACGAACACGAATAAGAAAATCCTTTCATTTAATTGTTCGTGTCCGTTCGGTTCGTTTACAAGCCTATTAAACCCCCTTTGCTCTAACTATTTAAGGAAAACGTGGTTTGAGAGGGTAAACCTTAGTTTCCATTTGAAACTCTTCATCTTACAAGAGTTTTTGCTTGCAGATGAGATTTCAAGGCCAAGACCATGCATACAAATATTTTCTTGATACTTTGAATAAGTTCAAAAAAGAAAATAAACCCATCAAGGAAGTCCACGAAGAGGTATTATATTTAGTTTTTAACAACTCTTTTTTGTAGTTTTTTAATTGGTACATTATACCGCTATCATTTTCAGGTTGCTGCACTTCTTAACGATCAACAGGATTTGCTTAACGAGTTCACAAACTTTTTTCCTGATTCTTCAGCAGCAGGATCTAATCATTCTGGTCACTCTAGTAGCAACAATGACTCTGTACATGACAACAGGAGCTCGCCAGCTGTCACACCGAGACCTGTTCAGTCTAAAAAGGCAGTTAAAACTTATGTTGAAAGCAAAGTCAACATTGACCGGACTGATCCAGTTCATGAAAAAGGATGTGTTGGGGCTGATAAAGAAACCGACACATCAGAAGACACAGAACTCAAAGACCATAATCCGGATGACAAAGATTGTACTCTTGAGGACACTGTAGCTGAACTGTTTCATCAAGGTATTTATCTTCTACTTCAGAAAAAAAAATAATGAAACTTTATGTTATTTCCTATCATTATCAAACCTTTTTTTCTAATGTTGGGTAGATTTGCATGGTCAAATGCTTCGGCTTCGTGAGAAAGTAAAGGAAAGATTGAGTAACTCAGAAGATTATCAGGCGTTTCTGAAGTGTATTGAACAGTATTGCACAGAAACTATTACTCGACCACAACTGCAGTCACTGGTAAATATTTTACGTTGTTATATATCTTTAATTATGTTTAGTGTGGATGTGTGTCGCTTTTGGCAGAATTTAAGCAATTAATTGTCTTTTTAACATGTTGCTAAATGCTAATTAGGCTTGTAAACGAACAAGAACTGGGAATGTTCGTGTTCTTGTTCGTTTGTTTAACTTTAACCGAAAACGACTGAACATGGACATATAAATGAACCTGGTTTTCTTGTTTGTTTGTGTTCGTTCGCTAAGAAAATGAGCATGCTCGTTTGTATATAGTATAAACGAACGTTCATGAATGAACATGGTTGAACATACATGAACAAACATAATCGAGGGAACACCAACTAAAAGTAGACTAAAACTATACTAAATTGCAATGGGTGATATATCAATTTCATAAAACTAGACTAAATTGTATTGGGCCCTAAAAATGTAAATGAACGTAAACGAATGAACTTAAAACTTAACTACTGAACATAAATTAATGTAAACGGACAAACATAAACGGCCGTCAATGAACGAATGAGTCATGTGTTCATGCTCGTCCATTTAACTAAATGAACAAAAAATTTTGCTCATGTTCGCTCATTTTTTAAGTAAACAAATGCAGACGAACTTTTTGCCAAACGGTTCACTGAACATTCGGTTCATTTACAGGCCTATGTCTCTTTGTTACTTTTATTCATTCAATTTGTGTGCTTATGTTTGATGGTATTTTGAACGATTTGGTGAATTTAAAGCATTTTTTTCACTTGTTAGGTAAATAATTTGCTTGGAGCATATGTGGATCTTGTGGAAGAAGTCAATGAATTCATAGACCGCAGTGAAACAACAAGTAATTATTAATAAAAGTTCTTATTTACTTGCTACTAGTAACTTATTTTCCTCTATTAGTTAATAAGATCTTGAGTTAAATACAGTTTTAGTCCCCGTGGTTTGACCCAAATAACAAACTATTCCAATAGTTTTTTTGGGGCCTTTTTGGTTCATTAGTTTCATATAGAAGGGCATTTTAGTCTTTTGGGTCAAACCACATGGATTGAAACTGTATTTAACTCTAAGATCTTTATCTAATAATAATGTATTTACACATATAGCTTTTTCTCAATGAGTTACTGAACTATACATGTGTTTTTGCATGTCGCTATATCTCAATGCTGATTTACATAGGGCTGTAAACGAACCAAACGAACACGAACAAGGCCTTGTTCATGTTCGTTCGTTAAGAAAATAATGTGTTCACGAACGGTTCACTAACACTTACCGAACGAGATTTTACGTTCGTGTTCGTTCATTAACGAAATTAATGTGTTCACGAACGGTTCATGAACACAAACGAACACAAATAAAATCGACAGAGCCTATAGATTTGAGACCAATGTATTAGTCAATGTGAATAATGAAAGCCTGTAAACAAATCAAATGAACACGAACAAAGGCATGCCTGTGTTCGTTCATTTAACTTTAAAAGAACACGGACACTTAATCGAACAAATATTTATGTTCATGTTCGTTTATATAAAAAGGGACATTTGTGTTCGTTTGTTTAAAATCTAAACGAACATAACTGAACAAAGATAAACGAACATAAATGAACAAATATAAATGAACACAAACAAACATAAATGAACTTAAATGAAAACACTTAAATGAACGCAAATTAACAAATATAAAAACCTTTAATCAGATTACCTATCTAGATAATATTTAATTATGTTCTATTAATACATAAACACAGAAATAAACAAACATAAATGAACATAAACGAACGTTCATGAACATAAATGAACGAACGGAACATGTGTTCATGTTCGTTTGTTTAATTAAACGAACACAAATTTTTTGTTCATGTTTGTTCGTTTATTAAATAAACGAACATAAACGAACTTCCCGCCGAACGGTTCACGAATAGTTCCCGAACGTTCGGTTCGTTTACAGGCCTAGATTTACATGAAGGCCCTTCATTGCTAAATTTTTTATTTATCACTGTAGCTTGACTTTTACTTCGACTTTTGGCAGAATCGGGATCTAAACCATCTTCAATTTCCAGCAAGGAAAAATATCTTGCAAAATCAATTCAAGAACTTGATCTTTCTGACTGTGAATGTTGCACTCCAAGTTACAGACTTCTGCCAAAAGATGTATGAAATTTTACATAAAGAATGCTTGTTTTTATATTATTATTTTTTAAAAATTGGTGCTTCTTGATACAGTACCCAATTCCTTCAGCTAGTCAAAGAACAAAGATTGGTTATGAGGTGTTGAATGATCATTGGGTGTCGGTTACATCTGGCAGTGAGGATTATTCTTTCAAACACATGCGTAAGAATCAATATGAAGAAAGCTTGTTTCGGTGTGAAGATGACAGGTTAGAAATTTCTTTGAATCATAACATCATTAAGTGTTTATTTATCTTATTTTGCCATAAAACTTTCATAAATTGCTTTTGGTTTGTATATTTCAGATTTGAACTGGACATGTTAGTAGAATCTGTAAACGTAACAGCCAAACGTGTCGAAGAATTATTGGACAGGATTAATGATAACTCGGGCAAGACCGACAATGCAGTTAATATTGAAGACTTCACAGGTGAGAAGCTGATTAATAACATGTGCACGTGGCAAAAATGGGTAATTTTGTTACTTTTTTTTTCCAAAAATCTCAACAATTCTAAATATTTAGCGTGTCAAATATGATCACATAGTTTGTAATATTATATAAAAATAAAGTTTCTTGAATAGACTCAACTTATCAGATTTTACTGATTAAAAATACCCGCTTCCGTTAATCTACGTTTTTTATTGACCCATTTGACCATTGGGAGATAAAACATAACCCAAATAGATCCACTCTGCTATAAACTAGAGGCCCAATTCCTGACACGACTCAAACTCGTGACAGAAAAAAACAGGTTTTGAGTCGCCTAACATGACCCGTTTTCTTAAATAGGTCAACTCGAACATGGCCCGTTAAAAGTGGGTTGACCTGATAACATGTTTTTGAGTTTTTATAGAAGTTAATATTTTGATTTCAGAGATGATAAGTGTTTAAAGTTAAGAGTTGAATATTTTGATTTTCAATATTTTGTATAACTCAACTTCAAAAAGTGAATTTGTTTTCCCTTTGAACCTTTTTATATACTCTTCACTTCCAACAGTGTTATTTTGTTAGTTCTAACTGCACGTTCTCTGATTATCCTCATTTACTTATTTTAAATAAACAAATTTGTTGATCGGGAATGGAAGATAAATACGCAAAACTACAAAAATGTTTCATATGACTTAGAGCAATTAACCGTTTTAAATGTTGCTAAGTCACTAGGTATTACTCAATTCATAAATGAACATAAAACCAGTCAACCCGAACATGACCTGTGAAAAAGCGGGTTGCTATTTTGTTTGTGGTAACCGCTCATTTTCCAATTATCCTCTTTCGCTTATTCTAAGTACACAAGTTTGTTTTGGAACAAGAGAAATGCACAAACAATTAAAATAACAGAAATCAGAAAAAATGCTTCATATGAATGAGTAATCAGCTGTTTAAATTGCTACCAAGTCATTAGGTATTAGTCATATTTGTAAACGAACATAAAATGGGTTGACCTGAACACGACACGAATAATTCTTGGCTGATTTTTTTTGTGTAATGCAGCTATTCATTTGAAATGCATTGGACGCTTGTACGGTGATCACGGGCATGACGTGATGGATGTTTTAAGAAAAAATGCATCTCTTGCTTTACCAGTAATATTAACCCGTTTGAAGCAGAAACAAGAAGAGTGGCTTCGGTGTCGTGCTGATAATAAGAAAGTCTGGGCCGAAATTTATGCTAAAAACTACCACAAATCACTTGATCATCGCAGCTTTTATTTCAAACAACAAGATTCAAAGAGCTTGAGCGCTAAAGGTGAACTAACACTTCATTTAACATTCATTTATGGATAATTTCATATATATCCCTACAAAACTTGATAAAAAAATATATATATATATATATATATATATATATATATATATATATATATATATAGAAAAGGGTTCAAATAAGAATAAAGAGTTTTCTAGGAATGGTAAGAACCAATAGATTTTTAACATTTGGCATTAAAACCTATGGTAAAAGAATAATTCTAGGAAACTATGTCGGTTTTTGGTAATTTTAAATCTCAACCATTGATTAGCATGATCCAATGGTTATGATTTATTCTTAGTCTTCCTAGAAAACTACTTTTTTTTACTATAACCCTCCCATATATATATATATATAGGGGAAGTTTCATGTACAAAATGATCTTAACATGAGAACGTAGGAAACAATATCAATCTACCTAAAATGAGAACGTAGGAAACAATATCAATCTACATAAGCAATGTTGTATAATAACAAAGAAAAAACCCTAATAATAACAGCAAAAGAATCAAAATTATTAACAAAATAATAAGAGCAAGTACTTATAACAGCATAATAAAAAAACTTAATAATAGCAACAAAATGTAAATCAGCAAATACTTATAACGTCTCATAATCGAAAATCAGCAAATAAGAACAAAAAATAACAGCAAACAGTTATAAAAACAATCCTAATAATAACAGCAAATTGATTCTCACCGCTTTCATGTTAAGAATGATTTGTGTATATATATATATATATAGGGTTAGTTTCATTTGAGAACTCAAAAAAAGTTAAGAACTTTTAGGAACTCTTAAAAACCTAATATTTTTTTAACTTTTTTTATATATTAACATTATTTGATACTTGTTTTATCATATTTATAAAAAAATTTTGATTACATATATAAATCACAAGTTATACACGTGTAAAATTTATGTGATAAAAATTTACATATGTGTAAAAAAAACATAGATATGCGTAAAAAAACTAATTTTCATAATTGTAATCGTAAATATAGATGTCAAAAGTGATAAAACTACACTTAAATAACATTAACATACAAAATTTTTTATAAAAAACGTTAGTTATTAAGAGTTCCTTCAAGTTCTTAAATAATTTAAGAGTTTTCAAATGATACTAATCCTATATATATATATATATATAGGGTGGGGTTATTGTAAGAATAGAGTGTTTCCTAAGAAGAGTAGGAATAAACATGAACCCTTAGATCTAGGATTTAATGGTGGAGATCTAAAGTTGATATAAAACGCCCAGATCTTCACAAAGTAAATTGGTGTGTGATAAAACAATTAATTCTTATTAATTAATTACCAACCCACTACCCATGTCATTCGCTGATAACTAGTTTGATTGAAAAAATGATTAATTTGAAATGAAAATTTATAACGTAAATTAGTGTATGTCATCGTTGAACAGTTACAAAGATTCTAAAGTCAATTGAAATGGATGATTGAAGGCATGGATTTTAACTATATTAATCAGATTTATTAATAATTCATAAATACTATAAAGACAATAATCCCTTTGATCGTAATTCATAAGCAATTATTCTTATTTTTTAATATAATAAAATGCAAAGAGAAAATTACCTAACTACCCTTTAATGCAAGTTAAAAGTAAAGCCACATGTGATTTTTCTAATGGTTCTTATTATCTTAGGAAACATCTTATTCTTATTTAAACCCTTTTCTATATATATATATATATATAGATATATATATATATATAGAAAAGGGTTCAAATAAGAATAAAGAGTTTCCTAAAAATGGTAAGAACCAATATATTTTTGACATTTGGCATTAAAACCTATGGTAAAAGAATAATTCTAGGAAACTATGTTGGTTATAATAGTGAAAGAGTAATTCTAGGAAACTATGTCGGTTTTTGGTAATTTTAAATCTCAACCCTTGGATCCGCTTATCTAATGGCCCATAATTATTCTTACCATTCCTATAGGAAACATTGTCTTTTTACAATAACCTATCCCTATATATATATATATATAATATCCCAGCAAAACTTGCAAAATATCAAATATATTCAAACCAGATTATAAATATCTTATATATCTCTCTAATATATTAAAAATATCATAACAACTCTTAATGTTTTTTTAAAACTTCAAGTTTTCATTTTTACCCTCTCTTTTCTTTTTTTACAATGAAGTTTATTATTGCTTTTTCCAATTTGCTTGATTAAAAAAATGTTTTTTTTTGTAACGGTTACTTTTTTATCCATCTTTTTACTCCACATTTTACTGTTTTTTCGTCTTTTACTTCATTTTTTACAGTGTTTATTACTGATCTTTTTACTGACTTTCTGATTCCGATTTGGTTTGGCGAAAATTGAGTCAAATGGAAAACAGCCAAATATTTGCTGTAAAATGGAAAAAAAAAGCACTATAAAAGATGCGATGAAAATGGGTTAAATGGAACTTCAAAAGTTCTAAGAAAGGTAAGGTTAAAATGGCCATATTCTGATTTGCTTTTATGAATTATGTTAAAATGTGTATGTATATATATGTGTGTGTGTGTGTGTAGGATTAGAATTGTATGAGAACCCTTGAGAACCATTTTGGATAGGGGCGGGCCAGAAATGGTTCGGAACCGCGAGAACTGGAACTGAACTGGTGTATCAGAACCGCCAAGTGTGTTATCTTACGGTTCCAGTTCTCGGTTTGTATTAAATGGTTCCTGGTAAAACCAAAGGCTCAAGATGTGGAACCGAAGAACCGAATATTAAAATTCAAAATAACTTTAGTCTCTATTGTTTAATGGCTTTGCATATACCACCTTTCTGATTCACAAGCCAAAGACCAACAGACGCGATCGACAACTTTAAACAAACCCCCTAACGTTCTCTTGGAACCTTATTAAACCCTAATCTTCTCTTGCAACTGTTAGCAAAGACCGGTCGATTGCAAGTCTTCCATTCTTGGCTTAGTTGCTTCTATAATGAACATGTATTTATTTTCTTTTTTTGTTTCTAACTTCTTCTATAATGAGCAGGTATTTATCGATCGTAACGTTTTTCACAAGCAAGAAGATATAATAAGTTAACAAATGAGAAGTCATGTTTCATATTAATATTCCAATTTTTACCGAAAAATTATGGATTGAAACCTTTAATTGTTGCTACTTTTAATTTGGATGGCAGGAATTTTGAAGTATAAATGTTGCTACTTTTTGTTGGTTTGATTTAATTTTAGTTTTTTATTGGGGCAATTTGCTAAGTTTGCACATCCCCATTTGATTACATAACCGACAGAATCAGTTCTGCCTCAAAAACGATTAGGCGAGAACTGATTTTAGTGGTTTTGGAACCAAACCGGTTTACTATGAAGGGTTTGGTTCCGGTTTTATTTTTCAGTCATTTTCGGTTCCGGTTCTGACGGTTCCATCCCGTTGAACATCCCTATATTGGACCACTTAATTCCCTTCAAGCATTGTTTTTGGTCAAAAAACGGAAATTTTCGAGTTTCTTTTTTAGTTTGTACATGCATGTACATTATCATTTAATCTCCAGTTACATACCATGCTAAAAATACCGGCGATATATCGGTGGGATATCGGTGATATATCGGTATCGGATGTCGATGATATATCGGTTATCGGTCCCCAAGCAAAATATCGGTACCTATAATATCGGCGATATGACTGATATTTAACCGATATTTTAGATGCCTTGATTGATGTGGACTTGGAGGAAGATTTCATGGCTTACAATTAGATCATGTTAACTTTTGATATTACTATTAATATTGACATTTTTTGAGTATTGACATTTATCGGTCCCCAAGCTATATATCGGTTCAAATATCGGTACCTATAATATCGGCGATATGACTGATATTTAACCGATATTTTAGATGCCTTGATTGATGTGGACTTGGAGGAAGATTTCATGGCTTACAATTAGATCATGTTACAAATATTGACATTTTTGAGTGTTGACTTTTGATGTTACTATTAATATTATATATGTTTACATTTTTATACAGGTATATAAAATTACCGATATCCTTGACCGATATTCGCTTTTTTTACCGCATTAACTGCATAGGTTGCATTATGAATATATATGTACATTATCATTTCTTTTAATTGTGTATATATGTAGATTATCATTCTCTTAATTGTACATATATGTACATTATCATTTTCCTCTCCATTTACATAATTTGTTAATTTGTATGCATCCAACCACATAATTTGTTAATTTTGTTTATTTGTACAATATATGTATAATAGTTATTTTTCAATTTTAAACACGTATACACACATATTTTTCAATTCATTGTACACGTACAAATTCCAAAAAAAAAAAAAAATTCTCAAAAAGTCCTTTTTTTTGTAAAGAATTAAAAAAAAAATTTCTTGAAGGGAAATGAATGGACCAAAATGGTAATCAAAAGTTCTCAAATTCCAAGTACTTCTCTTAAGACTATATACATATAATATATATGATATTTTGATTATTTTAGAAGCATATACACTTAGACAAGTTTTATAGGGTATATATCAAAGTACCCCTTTCTTTTTTATAGATAGTATATTATTCATGATTTTATATTATTATTGCAGCTTTGTTGGCTGAAATTAAGGAAATGAGTGAAGAAAAATCTATAGAAGATAACATCCGTCAATGTATCGGACCCGGAAAAAAGCAAAACAATATTCCACATCAAGAATTTAAATATTCTGATTTGGATATACATGAAGATTTATATCAGGTTATGAAATATGCAATTGCACAAACGAGTTCACCCGAACAAATTACTAAAGCTGTAAAGATTTGGACCACTTTTGTGGAGCCTATGCTCGGTGTTCCTCCTCGGTCTTCACACCAAACTGCTGCAAAATCAGCCAATCGTATCATTACAGGTGTACATTTAGCTAATGGTGGTGTTAAAGAGAATGGTTTTGCTTTTGAAAATGGTGATGATTCAGGAAGTGAATCTGGTGATGAAGAGGATCTATCTCCTGATGGCGATCATGATAATAATGGAGAGAGTGATGATGTGGCGTATGCGGTTGGTGACGATGTTTATCCGGTTGAAGATTTGTTGGAAAGAGCGAAGCCGGTAATGCTGCATGTTTCTGCAGAAGTTGATAATAACAGAAAATCTAGGGTCTTTTATGGAAACGATGACTTTTATGTTTTCTTCAGACTTCATCAAGTAAAGATTGTGTTTTATGCTAAATATTGGTATAATTATTTTTGTTTATTAATTTAGTTTTTATTAAATTTAGTTTTTAAATATAGATATTATACTCAAGGCTAGAGGAAGCAAAGGAAAAGTCTCTGGTTGAAAGATGGAGGGGCTCAAATGATACAACACCTAATGATTCATATGCTAGGTGTTTTAACTATTTCAATTGAAGTCTACTTACCTGTAAAACGAACCGAACGAATGAACAGGAATGCGGCATGTTACTGTTATTTTGTTTAACTGTAACTGAACCAAACGGTTGAGCACGAACAATTAAACGAATGGGGTTTTCTTGTTCGTGTTGTTCGTTAAGAAAATGTGTGTTCGTGTTCGTTTAACTTTTAACTGAACAAACGATCGAACATGACCAATTAAACGAACGGGTTTTTCTTGTTCGCATTCGTTTGTTAAGAAAAAAGTTTGTTCTTGTTCGTTCGCTTAACTTCAACCGAACAAACGATCGAACACAAACAATTAAACCAATGGGGTTTTCTTGTTCGTGTTCGTTTGCCAAGAAAATGAACGTGTTTGTGTTTGTGTTCGTTCGTTTAGCTTTAACCTAACAGACGATCAATCACGAAGAATTAAACGAGCAGGGTTTTCTTGTTCGTGTTCGTTTGTTAAAAAAAATGAACATGTTTATTTTAAATGCCGTTTGTTAACAGTATAAACAAACGGTTCACGAATGTAAATGAACAAACATAACTGAGCTAATAATTAAAATTAAATGCAAACAACAATGTATTGGGCCTAAAAAGTTATTCAACTAGTAAATTATAACGGGCCTAAAAAATATAAACGAATATATTATTAATGAATGCAAAAGAACAAACTAAACAGACGGACGTAAACGAGTTTTAAATGAACAGACGTGAACATAAAAGGGCATAAATTTGTTGAGCCTAAAAATTTATTAAAGGTAGACTAAATTCCCCAGGAAAATCATGAAATTGACTAAGTTGTGATGGGCCTAAAAATTTAAGTGAATTACGTAAATGAAGTTCATGAGCATAATGAACGAACGCAACATGTGTTCATGTTCGCCCGTTTAACTAAACGAACAGTTCACTTAGCATTTGGTTCGTTTACATCCATACTATTTACCGTTTTACCCTCAATGATCATTCTTATTATCTTGTACACAGATTCTTAGATCTACTCTATAGTTTTCTTGATGGTGCTATTGATAGTGCAAAATATGAGGATGAATGCCGGGCTGTTCTCGGCACCTGGTCGTTTCCTGTCTTCACATTGGACAAGCTAATTGACAAGCTGACAAAATTGGTAACACCATCATTTCTCCGTAGTTATTGTTTTCAGTTACATATATTGTTCCCAGTTTGACCATTGACTAACACTTCCACAGCTACTAGCCATCACCATGGATGAAGTTAATAACAAGCTGCTTGATCTGCATGCATATGAGAGTTTAAGGAAGAATGGATTCGCAGACGAACTTTACAACGCAAACGCGAGCGTTATTGTTAACGACTCCAAGATCTTCCGGTTCGACTGTGTGAGTAGTCTAATTTTTTTATATACGTAATTTAGGAGGTTTATTCATTAATCCTGTTTTTAGGGCTGTAATTAAACCAAACTAGACCTTGTTCGTGTTCGTTTGTGAAGAATTTACTGGACAAATGGTTCACGAACACACACCGAATAAAATTTTTTTTGCGTGTTCATTTATTAAGGAAATGAGTTTGTTCATGTTCGTTCGCTAATTTCATAAACGAATGCAAACAAACATAAACGAACGTAAACGACAAACGTTCATGAACACGTTACCGAACATTTAGGAACACAATTGAACGAATATGACCTCTGTTTATGTTCATTCATTTAATTGATCGAACAGAATTCCTTGTTCATGTTCGTTTATTTATTAAACGAACGAACTTCCAGCCGGACGGTTCGCTGCTTTACAGCCTACCCGTTTGGCCCGTTTTAAAAGTTACTTCTACCTGATAGTCTGGTTTAACAAGCATTGTTTTTGTTGCAGTCACCTATCCCAGAAATGCATAGACAAACCCGGTTAACGATACAAATAATAAACTTCGGATATGAAAAGTCTGAACCACCGGCTTCTTTGATGGACCCAAGTTTTTCAGCATATCTAAACATCCAACTCCTTTCGGTTAATCCTAGGAAAAAGAAGCACCGAATCTTCTTAAAGAGGTATGTGGTTGTCATTTGCAGTTGACAAAATTACATAAAACGTCCTTTATGTTTACATGTACTTGCAGGTTTTGTCTGTTATCTTTGAAAAACTCGCTGAACATCCTTTATGCTAAGGGGGCGTTTGGTTCATGGATTGTTTTGGAATTGGAATTGGAATTTGAATTTGAATTTGAATTGGAATTTGAATTGGAGTTTAAAATCCCTTTGCAAATCCTTGATGTGTTTGGTTATAACTTTTTTAATGGAATTGAAATTATAAAATAGCTCAAAAAGACACATTTGCCCCCAAATTAATATATGAGTGAAAAAAGGGCCTGAGTTATATTCTCAAGTAACCAACACACTCTTCTTCATCTCTCAAGCCCAACCACCGTCTCCGGCAACAACCGCCTCCGGCGGTCACAACATCTACCCCTCTCACTTCAACGTATCTCTTTCTTTTCTCTCTTCTCATAATCGGTTGTTGCATGAATATTTGATTTGAAAAACGTGATAGATCTGAAATCATGTGGCAGATCCATCACCGGAATTATGTTGGAGGAGGTGGCCGGAATTTCGTTGTTGTTGGTGGTGGTGGCAGGAGAAATTGTCAGTGATGTCTACAACGGGCGTTTGCCATCGGCGGTGGCGGGAGGGGCTGCGACAACGGCGGTGGCGGGAGGGGCTGCGACAACGGCGGTGGCGGGCGACCTGTGTTGGTTGGCAGTGGGTGGTAGTGCTGATTAGTGCGGCGAACGGTTTGGATCTGTTGGTAGAGGTCGAGGGTTATTTATGGTATTCACACACAATCCCATGAAATCCTTCAAAGTAGTGAAGGAATCTGAATTCCTTCATTTGTGTGATTTGGTTTGAATGAATTCCAATTCCAAATCCTTTTGTTAACCAACCAAACACACTAAGGGATGAAATTTAAATTCCAATTCCATTGAAATCCCTTGAATTCCATCCAACCAAACAGGGCATAAGTTTTTTGCTACAGATTTTGTCCTTTAGACTAACGTCCATTAGCTTTCATCATTGAGTCATAGCAGGTGAGAGCAATTTGGTATGAACAATGAAAACCAACAAACGTTAGTTTAAAGGACGAAATCTGTTACAAAAAGTTTACATAAAGGATGTTCGGCGTGCTTTTTGAAGATAAAGGATGAAACCTGTAGATTACATATAAACATTAAGGCCGTTTTCTGTAATTTTTAATTTATAGTTTAATGCTGTTATTTATAGTTATTAGTGTTATTATTAGGATTTACTAGTATATGACCCTAGATACTGGAAATATAAATGTGGGTTTATATAATTTTGTTCTTTCGTTTTTAGGAATAAGCGGAAATATGCATGTGATGACGTTGACTCGGCAATGGCAAAGGCCATGGAAAAATTTCATATTGTAAATGGGCTCGAGTTCAAGATAGCCCCATTTACGCATAAAGTAACATTCATTATTCCTTTTGTGTAATAATAATCACATTACTTTCTTGGATGTCCCATAATAGATTTTGCAATCATATATGACAGGTATATTATGTCATGGGTACATCGGATTCAATGGTGCAAATGGGCAGAAAACGAGTCAGTAGTCGGGCCGGGTCGGGCCCATCTCTTGAACATGCTACTGTTTCGAATGGTCGTTCTCTAAAAGCATTGAAGTTAGAGAAGCTTCTGTTGTCTAGGCTTCAATCCATGGAACCACGACAAGCAATTGGATGAGGTACTTGCATAGCAACAAATGTCTCTTGCTCAGTTTGACTTTGACCAACGAGTTATCTTTGATAATTACTTGTTAGTTCATAATCCAGTTTTAGAAATAATCATAATTGTATTTAAATTAGAAAAAATACGGTAGGAACCATGTTTTGATGTTTATCTCTTATTACGTTTGTGCAACATTTACCTTTTACGAGTCATTTTATACCTAAAAACGGATTGTGAAATGCTCATTTGTTTGCCTGATAGAGGTGACAAAAAATATTTGGGATGGTATCCGGGTATGTGATTAGATTTAAAGATTTTGTAGGTTTGGGACGAATATGGTATCAGATAATATTTGCCCGATTGTCCCAACTCGTTTATCCACGTCAAAACCAAACATATTACGTTACTACGTTTGAGAGAACGAAAACAGAAACGAAGTTACCCCACTCCAAAAGATATGCTTTGTTGACAACATGAACAACAGCCATTAACAACATATATATAAACTATAATATAAAGTACATAAAGATAACGACGTAGGATGTACGATATATAAAGTACATAAAGATAACAACGTAGGATGTATAGAAGAGAATGGAAGAACTCGTTTTATTTAGGTCTTTCGTATTAAATACAAGAGATCAATACAAGAGATCATTATGTATAAGCCATAACATGAATACAAATATATAATGGTGAAATGAATGATCATTTTAAAGTTTTCGAAGTGTTTCAATCAGGTCATTCAACTTTAAAAAGTGTTTCAATTAAGTTAGTTAACTTTTATATTTTATTAAATTAAAAGTTTTAACATGTTTTTTTAAGTTACAGAGTCGTTTAGATAATCACGTAGTTATTCATAACAAGATCGGGGTTATTAATTGAAGGACCAATTCATATAAATGATTTATTTATTAAATATTTAAAACCATACAAAAGTAAAGCAATATACTTTATTTTAAATTCTTGAGTAAATTACAACTTTGTCCTTGGTATCTCAAATTATGGAATGAGTCATTTCCAAAAATGACCTTCACTTGTTACCCTTTATTTGAATTTTATCCATGCTTTTATTCCTTTACACTAACAAGTAACTACTGCCGAGCTTTTTAGTTAAATCACCTTAAAAGAAAGGACCAACTCCTCTAGGTATTTGACCAATTCCATAATTTGGGATAATCATAAGAACAAAAATTGTGATTTAGTCTAAATTCTCATATACCTATATGTTTCATTTTCATATTAAATTTTAAATCGTTCAGTTTCTAGTATGGTTCGACCAACCCTATCATTAAACCAGTTAGATGGCTGATTCAACTATTTTTAAAAACATTGCTCGCCTACTCTTCCCCGGTTCCCTGAAAATCAAGATACTTCTTAATCCAACCGTTGTCAATCTATACGTCTCCACTTCGAATCGCCTATGTCCATCATGTAACCCATCGCTAATGACATCAAAGTCATGCACCGACATTCTTTGTGTAAGGATTAAACAAAAGGAAAGGAAATTATCGGATTTGTCTTGGTTGTGAGTAGAATTCCTCACCACAAATCATCCATGTACTTTATCTTTAACATGTATTTATACCCGTACGTTACAGTGTGTGGTAGCCATTGTTCATTTTACGTGTTTTGTGGTAGTTTTGTGCATTTGGATATGCATAAGTTAGCCTAAAAAATGCAGGTATAATATATCTATCATGTTTTAGGCTCTAACAAATCAAATTTTCATATATAAAGAAGTATTCCAACCTAGGACATTGGTCACATTTTGACAATATCAGTTCTCATGTCAATTTTGAAATTCGTAGGAAATAGAGAAGTGCATAAATAATTAGTGAAGAGTTAGCGTATATATGCGACATATTAATAATATGACATGTTTACCTTGAATTTGAGAATGCCCTCAACACACTGGACAATGAGTATTTCAAATAGGCTTTGACCCGAATTAATTTTAAGAAGTTGTGTTTACAAAAACATTTAAAATTTGTTTTAAGTCATCTTACTTCAACAATAGTCAACCCAATTATTCTCTTAAAACTCAATATAGAAAACGCTAAACAAAAAATTCCGTCAAAAACATTATTTGAACAAAATCTATAAGAGAGAAAGTAAAATCCAGGAAGATGACTCATGGATTCCGGTAGGTGGGCAACACAAAGAAGAGAAAACGTGTGTAAACTCAAAAGTATTAGCTACTTGTACAACTTGCAACTTAATTTAAACATTAATGAATAGTGTTTTATGTGAGTGACAAATGACTGCTTTATATATATGCTTGATTTACATATATCTTCGATACAAACAAACAGGAGTGAGTAGATGTATATGCTTGCAAACGTAATCAATCAACAATCACAAACTCTATTTTTATCCTAAGAAAGCTTAATCAAAGCCTAATCGAGCAATAATAAACTTCTTTATAACTTGCAAGCCACAAATAATATCCGTAAACGACGTCGTAACAATGACCACCACACAGTATATCCACAAGTAGCATACGCCACAACCCAATCCATCCCTCCCGCCATGAACACACTCTCATCTTCTTCATATTCATCTTCATTTCAAAACCCTAATTTTCACCATTATTTCTTCTTCTTCACATTCAAACCTCACTCTCGCGCCATCCTACCGTTCTCTTTCCGTACATCCTTCCAAAGCCTCAACCACCATTTCCAATCCCCAAAACCACGTTATTCGGTAGGAAGCGAGTCTCAGTCTCAGGTTTCAGACACCGAAGAAGATGAAGATGATGAAGAAGAAGCAGCGGAAGAGTACGCAGTGGATGCGGAGTTTGAAGAAGATGATGATGAAATTGAAGACGATGACGTCGAGAATGTTGTTGTGGAGAACAAGTCTCGGTTTGAAGAGTTTAAGTGGCAACGAATTGAGAGGATTCGGAATGACGTCAGAGAGTACGGTGACGGGATACTGGATGTTGATGAGCTTTCGTCGGTTTATAACTTCAGAATTGATAAATTTCAGGTCCTATTTTCAGTTTTATGATAATTGTTAGTTTAAGTGAACCGTTCAGTGGTAATAAACGAGCGAATATGAACACGTGTTTCGGTCGCTCTTTTATGTTCGATTTCCTTCTTTTATTTATGTTCGTTCTTGTACGTTTACATATTAATAGAAAGTAATTTAATCTTATTTGTATTTTACAAATTATATCACTCTAATATGTTTTATATTTGTTCATTTAAGCGTGTTCGTTTTTGTTCATTTATGTTCGTTTATCTTACCTCAATTATATTACTGAACTGTTCGTTTAGATTTTTTAATGAACGAGCCCAAACATGTTCCGTTTTTTAAACAAGCAAACATAAACACAAATATTTGTTCGATTAGGTGTTCGTGTTCGTTTGAAGTTAAATGAATGAACATGAACATGCATTTGTTCGTGTTCATTTACAGGCCTAATTTTGCCCTAAAAGTCAGCTTTCTAGCAACCTGCAATTGCTGATCTTCATATATGATTCCAACATTAAGTATAAAGCCTGATAATGTTGACTTTGACTTTGACTTTGTACAGAGGTTAGCAATTCAAGCTTTTCTAAGAGGCTCTTCAGTTGTAGTTTCTGCACCTACAAGTGCAGGTAAAACTTTGATTGCAGAAGCTGCAGCTGTTGCTACAGTAGCTAGAGGGAAAAGAATATTCTACACTACTCCTCTAAAGGCACTATCGAATCAGAAGTTTCGCGAGTTTTGGTAAATATTATATTAGAAATTAGCATAACTTAATCTTAATGTGAATTTGATTATTATTCAACAATCAACACATTTGGTTCTTGGTTTTACAGTGATGCATTTGGTGAAGATAATGTTGGTCTTCTTACTGGAGATTCTGCCATTAACAGGGATGCACTGGTTCTAATTATGACCACTGAGATCCTTAGAAACATGTTGTATCAGAGGTGTGTATTGTGTACTGTGTAAGTTCATGTTTCTATGCATATTACATTCATTGCACGTCTTTTTGAATGCAGTGTTGGAATTATGTCATCAGAAAGTGGACTTTTCAATGTTGATGTGATTGTTTTGGATGAAGTGCATTATCTTAGTGACATATCTCGGGGTACAGTTTGGGAAGAGATAGTGCGTTTTTTCCTTGACCTAAGTTTGTATAATATTTGACACATTGAGTGCTGTATAACACTCTTAACTGTGTGTAATTATACGTTTTTATAGGTTATTTATTGTCCAAAAGAAGTTCAACTTATATGCTTGTCAGCAACAGTAGCAAATCCAGATGAGTTATCTGGTTGGATTAATCAGGTATTTCTCTATTCACAATGCTAATTATATTTATTAAGAGTTATTATTAGGGTTAAGCTGTATTTAGCCCTAAAAATAGGTATCTCAAGGATTTCTGGTTTCTAGTATCTTTCCAGTTTCCTGTATATATTGAGCACCCCACTCCAATTCTAATTACAAGATTCAGTTAAAATATAGTCCCGCTTTATAGGTCTGTAAATTTTTAGAATGTTGGGAAGTTCGTTTATACTCGTTTATTTACTAAACGAATGAGCATGAGCCCACGCCTTGTTCATTCAGTCATGTTTGTTGGTTTACATTTGTTTTAAGTTCTTTCACTTATATATTCATTAGAAAAGTTGAAGGATCGCTACAATTTAGTCTGGTTTATGAAATTATAACATCACTGATTACGATTTAGTTTAGTTATTAGTTTTTTAGCCAAACAGAATGATGTTGACAACTCGAATATAATTTAATTGTTCGCTCAATTATGCGTGTTCATCTGTGTTCTCTTTTGAGTTCGTTTACTTTCATGAACTGTTTTTTATATTGTTAATGAGCAAACATAAACAACACGGGCATGCTCATTTCTTAAAGGAATGAACGCTAACAAAAGATTTTCGTTCGTTAAATTGTTCGTGCTTGATCATTTGTTTGGTTAAGTTAAACAAATGAACATAATGAGCATGCTTCGTTTCTGTTTGCTTGGTTCCTTACAGGCCTATCTTATACACCAATAGCATCCAACATTTGAAATCATGTTGAATTTTTGGATTTTTGTGTTCTAGATTCATGGTAAAACCGAGCTGGTAACATCAACAAAACGTCCAGTTCCTTTGAATTGGCACTTTTCTACCAAAACCGCTTTGCTTCCACTTCTCAATGAAACTGGAACGGGTATGAACCGGAAGCTATCAACCAATTATCTGCAACTTAATTCTTTGGGAACCAAGTCATATGAGGAAGAAAGACCTAGAAGAAGGAACTCAAGAAACTATGATTCTAATGCATCACCGTCTTCAAAGAATGACAAAAGCAACATTCGACGTTCACAGGTACAAACCATTTGCAATTTCAATATTTGACCAACATAGTTAGGCCTGTAAACAAATCAAATGTTTAGTAAACCATACATGAACCATTTGGCGGGAGGTTCGCTTATTAAATAAACAAACAAACCTGTACACATGTCTCGTTTGTTCGTTCATTTAAATTTGTTTATGCCCGCTGGTTTACGTTCATCATGTTTGTTAGTTTAGATCTGTTCCTTAAATTTTTTTAATACAATCATTAATATATTAATATTGATATATTTATATCAACATTCGCTGGAGGTTCGTTTACGTTTATTAATATATTCGTAAAATTTTTAGGACCATTCCAATGTAGTCAACTTTTAACAACATTTTTAGGGCCAACACATTGTTCACGCTTATAATTGGTTTTATCTCAGTGAACCGTTCGGCAAGAAGTTCATTTATATTGCTTTATTTAAAAAAACGAACTAACATGAACAAATTTTTGTTGATTTAATTAAATGAACGGACATTAACAAATGTCTCGTTTTTTCATTTATGTTTGTGAACGTTTGTCCATTTAAACTCGTTTACGTTCATTTAGTGTGTGTTTGTATAAGTTCGTTCAGCTGTGTTCGTTAATATATTCATTTTATTTTTAGGCCCATTACAACTTAGTCTAGTTTTAACTTTTAGTAACCTTTTAGGCTTAATGCATTGTTGTGCATTTTCACTTTAAATTGGTTTTAATTCAGTTATGTTCATTCATATATATTCAGTTATGTTCATTCATTTACATTCGTGAACCATTTGTTTATACTGTTAATGAACAAACATAAACAAACACGAACACAAACACGTTCATTTCTTACCGAATGAACACGGACAAGAAAAACACTTTTGTTTAATTGTTCGTGTTCGATTGTATATTCAGTTAATGCCAAACAAACGGACACGAATATTCTATTCGTTTACAATTCTTAACATAATCTTCCATTCCTTTATGATATCTTTTAGGTTCCTCAAGTTGTAGATACAATATGGCACCTTGAAACAAGGGATATGTTACCTGCAGTTTGGTTTATCTTTAGCCGAAAAGGGTGCGACGTGGCAGTTCAGTATCTAGAAGACTACAAACTTTTAGACGAGTGCGAAACAAGTGAAGTTGATCTTGCGTTAAAACGATTCCGACTCAAATATCCCGATGCGGTTAGAGAATCAGCTGTGAAAGGGATACTTAGAGGTGTTGCAGCTCACCATGCAGGTTGTTTACCTCTTTGGAAATCTTTTATAGAAGAATTGTTTCAAAAAGGACTCGTTAAAGTCGTTTTTGCTACCGAAACACTTGCTGCTGGGATCAACATGCCTGCACGAACGGCTGTGATTTCATCACTCAGTAAACGGAGTGAAAGTGGACGGATCCAGTTAACCACCAATGAGCTGCTTCAAATGGCGGGCCGGGCTGGACGAAGAGGGATTGATAAAACGGGCCATGCGGTTGTTGTTCAGACTCCTTATGAAGGTGCTGAAGAATGTTGTCGACTTCTTATAGCTGGGTTGCAACCACTTGTTTCACAGTTTACTGCTTCGTATGGAATGGTTCTCAATCTTCTTGCGGTAATATGCAAACGATTATCTTGTAAAAGATCGTATATTGTGTATTGTAATTATATGGTACATATTACAAAGATGGGGAAAGTTAACGTACAAATGAAATTAAGGTGCTAGTTGTGAGAATCAAGTAGAGTAATTATATATACAAGTAGAGTAATTATGTAATTACATCATAGAGTAATTATGTAATTACTCTATGATGTAATTACATAATTACTCTACTTGTATATATAATTACTCTACTTGATTCTCACAATTAGCACACAAATTTCATTTGTATTTGATCCAAACCCATATAACTCAATGTTACACTCTAATCCCTCTAATGTAATATATATTAACCTATGTCTAATATTGGGTTGTGTTTTATTTCAAACGGATCAAAGAAAGAAGTTAACTAAATGGTTCTGCTCAAATGGGTCGAAAGTAGCCCAAAGTCCATTTTCAGTTCATACAATCTAATAAGGGGGTGTTTGGGATTGCTTATTTTCACTAACTTATAACTTATTAACTTTTTAAAAAAGAATAAGGTGTTTGGGGTAGGGGTAAGGCTGTCTACATCTTACCCTCCTCAGACCCTACCATAGCTTGGCTATTGGTGGGATATACTGAGTACGATGATGATGATGATGATGATGTGTTTGGGATTGCTTTTGATGTGAGAGGGAAAAGTTAATAAGTTACAATTTTGTAACTTATTAACTTAATGAAAAGTTATAAGGAGGTAAAATAAACACCCCCTAAATTGTTTTAAGTGATCTATATTTTTGATAATAATAATAGTTTTTGTAATCATAGTTAACACATTGATCGTTTATTAAAAAAGAATTGACAAAGATCTGACTCATCCCATTGTAGGGGTGTTGAATAGTTGATCGGGCATGTTATTTGGGTTTCATGTAGTCTGGGTCAGGGTTTTCGGGTGTTTATGCATAATAATGTATCTGGCAACCAATCCATAATTCCGTAAGACAATCGGGTTTGTCGGGTTCTGCTTGTTGGTTATCGGGTTGGGTAGTTTTCGTTTGGACATATATGTTAATTTATAAAAAATGTTTACACACTACACTTGTGTTCTAAAAGATTCAAACCCTCATGCTATTTGGAAAGTTAATAAATTAATATAATTTAAGACAGGAACATAATCAAACTATTTGGGAAGTTAATGTGTATTCACGAACTCTTGATAAAAGACCAAATGTTGGACCAAGTAGTTCGAGGTAATTGGGTTTCAGGTTAATCAGTTTTGGTTATGTGGGTTTTTGGTGTTAAAGGTATAACCGATGCCCGACCTTAACAATCGGTTTAGTCGGTTTTTGGGTAAAGCGTTTGATTGGGTCGGGTTAATTGGGTACGTGTAGAATCGATGGAATGGTTCTATTCCGTTTCAACTCATATTAAAAGGTGACGCGTTTCAACCCAACATGTTTTGGCCTGTTACACGATCCCTTTGCCCTACCACCTGTAGTGACATAGCATAACTAATAATATGTCTTGGCAGGGTGCAAAAGTTACTCAGATACCAAATGAAGGAGACGGTACAGAAGTTTCTAGAACAGGACGGACTCTAGAAGAAGCAAGAAAGTTGGTTGAACAGAGTTTTGGAAATTATGTTGGGAGTAATGTTATGGTTGCTGCTCAAGATGAACTTAATAACATACAAAACGAGATTCAGATTTTGACTTCTGAAATTAGTGATGAAGCTATTGACAGGAAGAGCAAGACTATTTTATCAAAATCAGCATACAAAGAAATGGCAGATTTGCAGGAGGAACTCAGAGTATGTATTATCATAAAAAAGTGCCTTCTTTAATAATTATAGTAAACAATGTCACAATGATATTTATATTTTGTAGGCAGAAAAACGTGTTCGAACAGAGTTGCGTAGAAAAATGGAAATGGAAAGAATGTCTTCTTTGAGACCGTTGCTGCAGACATTGGAAAACGGGCATTTACCATTTTTGTGTTTGCAGTATCATGATAATGCTGGAACCAAACATTTGGTCCCTGCTGTTTATTTAGGTGAAGTTGATTCCATGCATGGTTCAAAACTTAAAAATATGGTATGTGTTTTTAATGCATTAAAATTTATTACTAAAAGTAAATTATAAATATCATATTACTTTGCTGCATACAGGTTGTTGAGAATGATTCTTTTGCTCTCAAAATGATACCGGGAGATGATGGTGACCTGGAACGTCAACTAACAATAAAACCGTGTTATTATGCGGCTCTTGGTTCAGATAACACATGGTATCTTTTCACAGAAAGGTGTATTAAGACGGTTTATCGAGTGGGTTTTCCTAATGTTGCTTTGAATAATGGTGATGCTTTGCCTCGTGAAATCATGACTGTTCATCTTGAAAAAATGGAGATGCAGTGGCAGAAGCTTAGTCAATCTGAACTTGGAGGTATTTGGTGTATGGAAGGGTCGTTAGAGACGTGGTCTTGGAGTTTAAACGTGCCTGTTTTAAGTAGTCTTCCTGAGGATAATGAGGTAATAACTAATAATCATTGTTTCTTGTTTCGTTTGTATTTTTTAAAGATTATGATACTTACCGTGAAGGCAAAAGAGATATCATTGATAATATCACATTTACCTATTTCATTAAAACACAATTGAGAATATGACTATTCTGCCCTTATTCTTCAATAAATATAAGATTTACCTATTTTATTAAAAAAATAAGGCATTTGTCTAATAATCACGTATAACTTTTTGCATGTGGTGTGAAATATTTTATATTCATCCTCTTCATATCTTTAACTAAATAATACACATATCATACTATCATGGAAAAAATGTTTTTTTTTCAATAATAAGTTTGAAATTGATATTTTTGATGCATCAGATAATAATCTGTTTCCTCTGATCATGAAATATATTAACCATTTGATAACCTGATTTTTTTAAAAATATAATAGACCCTTAGGTATGGAAGTGCAAATAAATAATTGGATTATAAATCAACTTTTGTATCGTATTATAAATGAATTATACCTTACATTTAAAAACTTTATAACTCGATTCCTTAATCTCAATGAATCTGTTTACATGGCTTAAACCATTTTGATTCAAATATTAAAGTAGAGTTAAAATTGAATATTTAAGAAGGGTAAAATAGTCATATACTATATATGTTACTAACTAGTATGAAAACGATTATCCAAACGGATTCTGTGGCCTGTAGATGATAAACAGATTACCTTTAATTACAAACATTAAAAACTGATTATTGCAACTTCAAATCCCTATGAAATCATTTGGATATTTGTGTTTTAACTACTAATAAATATATCTTTTTTGTTAATTAGGTTGTGCAATATTCGCAAGTATACTACGATGCAGTAGAAGCTTATAAGAATCAAAGAAATAAAGTTTCTCATTTAAAGAAAAAAATAGCTAAAACTGAAGGATTTAAAGAATACAAAAAAATAGTGGATGTTGCTAGATTCACTGAGGAAAAGATCCAACGGTTGAAAGCGAGATCAAATCGTTTAATAACTCGTTTACGGCAGATTGAACCATCTGGATGGAAGGAGTTTCTGCAGGTAATCTGATAAGTAACAATAACTTCGAATAATTCCCCGTGCGATGTGGCGGGAACTGGTCTGTATCGTTTCAGTTCGTTACAGTACCAGCACTCGCTATAGCAACCAAAAGCGAAAACCCAAAAAAATAAAATAAAATAAAGTAGTGATATGCCCAAAAGGATATCGACACGTGTTTTAAACTCGACCGAAATACATCGATCGAAAATATTTGGCCGGAATCAGTTCAATTCGTCATGGTACCGAGGCACTCGTATAGCTTACCATACCAAAAAAAATACTCTATTTTTAATACAACTCTGTTTTCAACAAAATTTTACCAGAATGTTGAGAAAAGAAAAAAAGAAAAAATTAAATGCAGTTGTGTATTCAGCTTTTTAAAAAAGTTATTAACGTACGTTAGAGAAAAATCAAATTGAATGATAAGTAAATGAATTAAAGGTGCATATTATTATAGTATAAGGGGTGAAAATGAAACTTTAAAAAACACTGTTCATACTGACATTTGAAGTTAATCTATATAGTAATTACTATAGTAATAATGATAAATACTTTCAACAGGTGAGCAATGTGATACATGAAATACGTGCTTTAGATATTAATACACATGTAATATTTCCTCTTGGTGAAACCGCTGCGGCTCTTCGAGGCGAAAACGAGCTTTGGATTGCAATGGTTCTTAGAAATAAAGTATTATTTAATCTTAAACCACCACAATTAGCTGCTGTGTGTGGAAGCATTGTTTCTGAAGGAATTAAAGTTAGACCTTCAAAAAATAACAGGTGTGTTATATTATATTTATCTTATTATAATGTTTAATGGTTTAATTGGTTTTTAACTGTTTAACATATAATTTCTTCTTGCAGTTATATTTATGAACCTTCTAGTACTGTTTTAGAAGTTATTAATTTTCTAGATGACCACAGAAGATCACTCTTGCAACTTCAAGAAAAGCATGACGTAAAGGTTAGTTCATCGGGTTAATTAATGGACCTAGGATTGTAAATGAACCAAACGTGAAGTTCGCTCATTTAGTTAACTTATGAACTTTTATTCGTTTAGTTAAATGAAGGAATGTGAACGCATGTCTCGTTTGTTCATTTATGCTTGTGAATAATCGTTTAATGAAATTCATTTATGTTTGTTTTTTATGTTTGCTAGTTTACGCTTTTTTAAGCTCGTTTATCTAATAAACGAACGAACATGAACAAATATTTTTGTTCATTTAGTAATTAGAACGGACATGAAAACGTTTCATTCGTTCATTTATGTTCATGACCGTGCGTTCAATAAAATTTGTTTATGTTTGTTAGTTTACGCTTGCTTAAGTTCGTTCGTTTATATATTCATTTAAGACTTGAAGTTTACGAGGTCTTTACAATTTACTGTAGTTTTATGAAATTAAAATATCAGTTGTTACAGTGTAGTCCAGTTTTATTAATTTTTTAGGCCCAACAGATTGATGTTTATGCTTACTTATAATTGGTGCTTGCTTGGTTATGTTCGTTTACATTCATGAGTCGTTCATTATACTACTAACGAACGAACATGAAAACGCTCATTTTCTTAACGAATGAACACGAAAAGAAAACCCTGTTCTTGCCATTATTTATACTCAATCGTTTGTTCGATAAAGTTAAAATGCCTCGCTCATGTTTGTTTTGGTCGTTTACAAGCCCTAAACGGGCCAAAACATATGATTATACAAACTTATATGATTACTAAAAGAAATAATATGAAAAACGATTTATGAGGTTTTAAATATTTATGCATATGAATGCAGATACCTTGCTGTTTAGATAGCCAATTTTCGGGTATGGTAGAAGCATGGGCATCTGGTCTGACGTGGCGGGAAATGATGGTGGATTGCGCAATGGACGAAGGAGATTTAGCGCGATTGTTACGCCGAACAATTGATGTGCTGGCACAGGTATATGTTTAAGGTTATGTTTTTCTTCTAGAAAGTAAAAACTTTTCAACATTTTTTTTTTGTGAATTTAGATTCCTAAGTTGCCTGATATTGACCCTCAATTACAAAGAAACGCGATAGCTGCATCTAGCGTGATGGATCGACCACCAATAAGTGAACTTGCAGGATGAAGTATGTAGGTCAGTCAATGTGAACTACCCTTTTACCCTTGAAATGTCGAAAGACTAAAATACCCCTTAAGGACGTGTTACGTCTTGTCGGTGAAATTTGAAGGGTAAAATCTTAGAATGGATATATTTCAACTGGATATACAATTACATCAATTTCATATATGGTGAAATCTCACTGGTAGGTGGCAATGTACTTTTACAAATTAATGCTTTGAAAGCTTGTACAATAGTGCTTCATGGGTTTGTAAATCACTGGTAGGGTTGTAATTTTTGATTTAGGAGATGTAAAGAATCGCTGATAATGAAGAGTGATTTTCACTCGCATCAGTTTGCTATTTGTTGTATATATAATCATTCCTAAATCCTAATATATGTGGCGGTTACAATTAAGGTTGGCAAACGGGGGCATGTTGGGTGTCGGGTCAAAATGTCTCATTTAAAAGAAAAAAGTATCACTGTGGTTTTAGTCAAAACCGGTGTGAACTACAATTAGCCTTGGTTGAACCAAGCCGGTTTAGGGGAAAGATATATCAAAATGGGTCAACCCGTTATTTTTTTTTATATCGGTGATCATGGTGGTGGTGGAGACCCTAGCTGAGTTGGTGGCAGCAAAACGGTGATAGTAGTGGTGTCGGAGTACGTGCTTTTATCATGATCGGTTTTATCATAATTTCTCGAACAAATTGCTAGTTATGGT
This sequence comes from Bidens hawaiensis, assembly GCF_021521415.1. Taxonomy (NCBI): domain Eukaryota; kingdom Viridiplantae; phylum Streptophyta; class Magnoliopsida; order Asterales; family Asteraceae; genus Bidens; species Bidens hawaiensis. The sequence goes on along the minus strand of NW_027493669.1, from coordinate 86,808 downwards.
TTCGACGAATGCGTGCTAAAGCAGTCGAGTTGGTCTGTCAGCTAGACCAGCAAAAATGGTTTGATTTGACTCGTCTAAACTAGTTTTTTTTTATTACGGCGACCATCTACAGTATGTGATAGCCATCTCCTGAGCCAACGATCACTAGGCATAAAAAATTGTGGTTATAAGGGTCTGTCAATCTGTCATCCTAACATTTACAAATATTATAAGGGTCGTCACCCTAAGATTCACAGATATTACAAGGATTTGCCACCCTACATTCAAATATATTATAAGGTTTCGTCACCCTAACATTCGCCGATATTATAAGGGTCTACCACCCTAACATTCACAGATATTATAAGGGTCAGTCATCATAACATAATCATACATAGGGATGAGCTTTTTTTCCCGAATACCAAAACTGTACCGCTACCGTACCAATACCGTACCGACCGTTCATAAGCGGTACCGGTATCAGCATTCCTTTTTGTCAATTTCGGTATCGGTAAAAAGCGGTATCGGTACTGGTACTTTGCGGTAAAAATCGGTATTGGTACCGAATTTATATAAGATAAATCTAGATAATTTTTTAGAGGATCCTATTTAAACTTTTAAGAATATCACTGATTATGTTTACCTATTTTGTGCGAATTTTAAGCGATCTATATTGCATTCGTAAGAAGTTTTATAATATCAATTCAATTTTTCTTTTTTTTTCTTGAAAACCTACTGATCAAACCATTATCTTTATTCAAAATTTCCGAACACCATCTCCACAAAGAACAATATGAAGTTAGTGGTATGAAACGATAAATTACTTAACACCATTATTTACTTGAAGTAATAGTTTTTATTTTTTAATGTGCCTTTTGATATGAAATATTGCTTTTGTGCAGACCAAGAAATAAGGTTATGATTTTGTAAGTATTTTATGAAAAAAAAAACTTTTCACTTTGTGATTTCCATTATATCACAGTAGGTTTTAATAGTTGTGTATGTTAGTGATAATAAACGATATATAATAATTTGAAGTTATTTTCAACATAGAATTAACTAAAAACCTTTTTTTTGTAGCTAAAAAAAATAGAAGCCATTTTGGACTAGTTAAATGCTAAAAAAAAAAAATACTAAAGCGGTATCTAAGCGGTAAATTACCGAGATACTGGTACCAATACCAATACTGTACCGGTACCGAACCGATGTATTCGGTTCCTATTTTTCTTCAAATGCGGTATCGGTACTTTCGATATCGGTACCGGTACAGTACCGATCTCATCCCTAATCATACATACATTTAATAAATAAAATATATATAACATTCACATACAATATACTTTGCTAATTAAAGAAAGTATGTTAACTTTGTTACTTACGAGTATGCAGCCCTCAAGACGTTTAAAAGGAAAGGGGGCTAGAAATACACCTAGATCCTGAAACGTTCTGAATTAATAGTAACTCCTTTTTTTTAATTGGACATGGCTAACTATTTAACATCTAAATGCCTTAATTTACCATATAGCAGACTTACAAAACTATCTAAGTTAATGAGTTTAATTTACCAAGTTAATGGGGTCAACTAAGCTAACCTAATAGACCATCTTTGTTAGTTAAGCCTAACAGATCTAACAAGGTTCGCAACTTCTGATTCGCAGCCCCCGGTTCGCAACTTCCGGTCACAATCACGTTCACAACTCCGGTTTGCAACTTCAAAATCTGATCTATATTTCCCCTAAGCTCATTTAAAATAAAGCTTGCGACTTTATTGAGTGTTTGATTCCAATCTAGTGGCATACTAAATTTCATGTAAACCGACTTCAGTTACCCATCCTTTTTACGAACCAAAAATTGTACTCGTTTAGCATGAACCAAACCAATTAGCTCGTTTATGATAATGTTTGAAACTTTAATATTTTTATTATAACCCAATCAAACATCCTACCGAACTTTATGGCAATCCGACATCAAATACATAACCTTTTTAGTTAAAACATACCTTAACGAGTCTAAATCCGAAATCCGGGTTTTATAGATAGTGTTTTTTATGTTGACCCTTTCACGTTTTCTGTTAATCTAGCACTAATATACATGTTGGTGAAGTCTGTTCTTGGTTCCGAGCTAAATCGAAACTTGGTGTTTTGAGAGCTTATGTGTGTGTTTCTTGAGGTGTAGGTGGAATGAATGTAAATGTGATCTAGGGTTTTAGGAGGGGTTTAAAGTGCTTTTATATGCTAAGCCCATAACCACTCCTAATTCGATGTTTTTTTTAAATTTATTTCCAAGTCCAACACTCAACTTATTATCATTTAAAATAAATAATAACACACAATTATAATAAAATTCCTTTATTTATTATTTTGATAAAAGTGGATGTTACACCCGAGCTCTCAAGGAGATTGGCCAAATGGGCAATCGAATTGGGCAAACATACATTACATTATAAGCCCGGGCCCACCATAAAGGGCTAAACGGTTGCGGATTTCACCATGGAAGTGCCGGTTGAGAGGATTGAGAGTGTAATGCAGAATAAGAACCCACAACCGCACAGGAAGAAAATCAAGTGGGCCTTATTAACAGATGGAGCCTCGAATGAAGAAGGATTTGTAGGGAGACTAAGGATGACCAGTCCTGAAAAACATAAATTCACGTATCCCATCCACCTTGACTCCAAAAGAATAAACAGTGAAGTGGACTACGTGATGGTTGGATAAAAGTTAGTTTATTTTATATATTAATTAGTTAGTTTTAGTTAAATAATCGAATGAACATTGGTACTTCAAGTATGTTTATGTGTTTTCAGGAACTTGGAAGCTATGGAGCTTAATGAGGATATTTATGGGCTTGGAACGAAGATCTAGAAGTGAGAGATTAGAAGTGCACGCATCACGAGGAAGTCAAGAAAAGAAAATAATAAAATCTGAAAAATTGCATCTTCGCGTATGGGGGAACAACTTCGCGATACGCGAAGTTGTAAGATCCAGGCCGCGACTATTTTGTCCTTCGCGATACACGAAGGAGCTTGCCTGTCATCTTCGCGATACGCGGAAATGCTCAAAGTCGGCAAAAATTAGGGCTTGCCTGATATAAACCTCTTAACCTCCCCATTCGGATTATTACGACTTCCAGAGGCTGAAGCGGTGTTTTAGGGCAACTTTCTACCATTCCAAGGCTTCCGGTTCATCTCGGATTTGCATGATCATCAAGATAAGTGATATAATCGATATGTCAATGCTTGGCTAAGTTCTCGTGTTCATTCTAGGGTAGGTTTTTATGTATTTTAACTTCTGACCAAATTCATATGCTTAATGTTTATGAGCTTGATTGAGTTATTGCTTTGGTCTTGCTTAATTCTTGATTGATTATTTTAACAATTTGTGTTTTGGATTATTAATTAATACAACATTTGTTTGTTTGTGTTCATCAACGTTTAGGGTTTAAGCTCTTGTGTCATTGACTAGTTATCATCAAATATTGTCTCTTAATTGGTTTTAACAAACACAAGTTGGTAATTAGGTAAACCGAGTTCAATTGTGTCGTCAATTCGGTTAGGGTATCGTTTGACATCACAATCCAACTACTAGGTTTAGTAATTACTGCGCGATCAAGATAAGTGAATATGGGATTAAGTTGAATGTCACATTAACCGAACCTAGAATGGATACTTTTCATTAATATTATTTACAAATCGTATGTAAGTAAGTATTTAGTTTTAATTAATCTTTTTCTAAAAATCGTTTGACATCGTCTGTCCGACTTAGTTTAATAATTAAATTAGTAGTATTAAAATTAACACTTTCCTTGAGTCCCTGAGGAGACGACCTTACTTACCCGTACTAGTTATAGGTATTTAAGTTTTTAATTAATTATTTTTTAGTAGACCGCGACAACCTACGTCACTACGACACTTTCTTGGTAGGTTTGCGCATCTCGGACAAGCTTGGTGAATGCCATGTAGAAGCACACGTGGATTCCATGCTGATAGCAGGTCAGGTTAATGGGACCTATTAAGCCAAGGATAAAATCATGGCCTTATACTTGACCTAATATTGGGAGCTTGTTGGGTTTTATATTTTAGACCGACGCATTGAATCGTTATTTGTTTATCATAAACAATAATTGCAAGTTGACAAGGAAAAAAAGGAGTAATTGAAGTTTATTTTGGGTGAACTAAACGAGTTTTATATTATTTCGTTGGTATTATCCAAAAGGCGGATGGAGTGAAGACCAAGGCACAAGACGTCTATAAATAAATAATTTATGTTATTTGTTTAGGTCGTCATGTGTGATATTGTTATGTATTGAGAGTTTCTACCCCAGGGTGAGCTCTCCCGGGATAGCGAGTATGGATGTATGTATGTATGTATTCTTCATGTGAATCGATCTATTAATGAATCATACTACTACATCTATTTATTTGTGTTTCTATTTCAATTGTTCATCCTATATTGATTGTTAATCGAATCAAACTCTCCACATCCGTTCATTAATCTTTCAAGAGTGAATACACATTGTAGATCGATCCTTGATCCTAGCTCGTTTATCACCATTTCGTATGCTTTCGCAGGAGGCTCGGATCACACAGAGCTCATTCAGTGCTTTGCCTCTTGCAAAGTGATTCACATCAGGCACCGTGAGAAAAAAAAAACCCTATGATGCCTTGAGTATATTGGCTTCAACATGTTTCAATCAACTAGCAAATGAGGCGTGCATTGAGTCCTAGCATCACCATTAGACCATTGGTCCCACAAAGAAAATTGTGTGTCATCCAAACAGGCACCGAGTCCTGGATTTCGCCTATTAAAGCTTATTTGTCCTTTGGCACTTAGCCACAGAAAAAAGCGGGAGCCCAAAAGATCCGCCTCAAAGCGCTACAATCCTATGGGGTACTGCATAGTTGATATTTCCCATTGAGGTGCCCTGCAATATCCCCTTTTCCTTATTCGCCAAATTGCCCTGGGATCCATGGCATTATGGGCAGTTTCCATAGACACTATCGGCCTTCTTCCTCGACAAGATCTACCAAAATAGAAATAAAACAGGAGAACCAACAAAGACATACATAAGCAAATACCACTGATAAGTGGGGAAGTAACAGCCTTCCTAACCAACAAATCACTCAATTTCGGCTTCTTCTTGGGCGGTTTCAAGATTGCTAGATCTAGATGTGAGAAAATCACGTCAGACGCAATCACTGTTAAAAGTCGATAACAAACTTACCTAAAACCCAATGAGACCCGACGGGTAATTACCCGATTAAAACCCGACGACTTTGAAACGGACTTTAATAATCGGGTATAGGTTTCCCGGCCCAAACCCGACCCATTGCCATCCCAATAACCACCTCAATTATAGGTCATACCTTTTTATTACAACAAATAGGCTCTTAAATTAAGTGTCCGAATTACAAATTTGAATGTATGTACTTACTAGAGTTTTACCCGACACAACGCGCCGGGCAGGTCGTAAAACTCAGACGGTGGTAAAACCCAAGCGCTGTCGGTCTCAAACGTTGAGGCGGTAAGTCAACACGAATTCGGTTGGTTTTAGTTACGTGCGTTATTATACGGTAACTAAAATCGAAAATAAAACAAAAAACTTGGACCAATGAAGTAAAGTCGGTTGGTAAAATCAAGTGTTGGTAAAACCTGATCGTTATCAATCCCAAGCGTTGACGCGGAGAGTCTACGCAAATTCGATCGATTTTTGTCACGTTCGTTACGGTACTGAAACTTCAAAAAATTGGCATTCGGTCGGTTTTAGTCATGTTCGTTACGCTACTAGAGAGCTAAAACAAAACGCATTGAATTTACGCGAATTCGTTCAGGTTTTCGTCACGTTCAATACGGTACCGGAACAAAAATAAAACAAAGAAAAATGTCTTTCGCCAAATGTCCCAATGGGATACTTTGTGGCACCAAAATTGTTATCAATATTAACACATTTATAAAAAAACACAATTAAAATAATTGAAAAAGAAAAAAAAACATAAAAGTATCTATTCAAAGAACGAAGGAGCCCCATGCAAGAAAACCAAATTTGGGTCTTGAACCTGCATTGTGTTATAGCAAGTCATCTCATCAATTAACAAACTTGGACCAAACAACCCACCAAGATATCACATTTGGTAAAAATAATTTAAATAAATACAAAACATAACTAATAAAATATTCAAAAATTCTTTTGTGACACCAAATTCCTTAATTGTAATATATATTTATATATATATATATATATAGAGAGAGAGAGAGAGAGAGAGAGAAAGGATCAAGAGAGAACTCATTCTTAAAAAAAGAACTAGAGAACTAATAAAGAAATATTTTTAATTAAATTAAAAAAATATTTTTAAATTTCCGTTTTTGCCATTATTCTTATATTTTGTTACCATTCACTCAAAAAATATAAAAAAATAAAAAAAAACTCGTTGTAGTGCACATATGCAATACATTGACTTTTTTTATTGCATATGTGCACTGGTGTGTATTTTGATATGTGCAATAATGTTAAATGACATATATGTAATTTTTTGTATTGTATTAGTGCAATAGTGTTATATTATATACAAAAATACCAAAAAACAATATAGTGCATATGTGCATTAGTGTTGTATTACGTATATGCGATTGTTTTGAGTACAACTATTAGGTGTTTGTATTTTACATATATTCAATAGTGTGTATTGTATAATGCAATTGTGTTGTATTATATGCAATAACACATTATCGTATATATGCAATACACATTAGTGCACATATGAACTACATCGAAGGTTTTTTTTAAGAAACAATATCATCTTATTAGAAGGAGGAAATAAAAAAAATTGAAAAATATTTTTTAAAAAAAAGTTAAAAATAGTTTTTATTAGTTCTCTAGTTCTCTATTTAAGAAGAGTTCTCTCTAGATCCCACCTCTCTTTATATATATATATATATATATATATATATATATACTAGATTTTATCCCCCGTATTACGGGTGTTGTTTTAAATTATTTGTTTTTAATATTTATATATGTATATTTGGATTTTAATTTTATTTATCGTAAGAAAGTTAATAATTAATATACTTGAGGTTTGATGATAAAATGGTTTCATAAATAAATGATATGTTATAATTTGGTTTAAAAGCTATCTGGGTTTGGTGATACCCATTACCCGTTTATTTTCTTTATTATAAAATTGTTTCTTAATTATAAATAATATCTTTTTTTAAATAAAATAGGATATTAATTTTTAGTATATCCCTATTTTATAGGATTTTCATATAAAATATTTTATGAAATTAATTTTTAATATAATGAGATGTTATAACCCGTTTAAGAGTTATCTGGGGTTGGTGAGACCTTTAGCCATGAATTCGGGTTAAATGCGTGAGAAACCTTCATTTACAAATAAAGCAATCTGATGGCATGAGAGAATGGTTGTTTTACATTTTTTGCTTTTTAATATTTATTTTTTGGATTTTAATTTTCTTTGTTGTAAGAAAATTAATAATATACTTAGGGTTTAATGATGAAAGGGTTTCATAAATAAATGATATGTTATAACCCGTTTAAAAGCTATCTGGATTTGGTGACCCATGACCCGCTTATGTTTTTTACTATAAAATTGTTTATTAATAATATATTTTTCTTTTGAATTGGATATTAAATTTTAGTATATCCTTGTTTTATAGGATTTTCATATCAAATAATTAGCAAGATTAATTTTTAATTTAATAAGATGTTATAACCTGTTTAAGAGCTATCTGGTTTTGGTAAGACCCATACCCCATAAATTTGGGTTAAATCAATAAGAGGCCTCCATTTAAAAATCAAGTAATCTAGTGGCTTCCGTAAAAGGGGGGACGACCATATCGCGACACCTAGGATTTTAGGGGTTTTGTTTATATATTATATATACATACACACACTAGATTTTTTACATTATTCGTTTTCAATATTTATATATGTATATTTGGATTTTAATTTTATTTATTGAAAGAAAGTTAATAATTAATATACTTGAGGTTTGATGATGAAATGGTTTCACAAATAAATGATATGTTATAATCCGGTTTAAAAGTCATCTGGGTTTGGTGATACCCATTACCCATTTATTTTCTTTATTATAAAATTGTTTCTTAATTATAAATAACATCTTTTTTTTAAATAAGATAAGATATTAATTTTAAGTATATCCCGTTTTATAGGATTTTCATATAAAATATTTGATGAGATTAATTTTTATTATAATGAGATGTTATAACCCGTTTAAGAACTGTATAGGTTTGGTGAGATCTTTACTGTCACACCCTGCCATGGGGGCCTGGTCGTTTTATGGACAAATTGGTACCAAATGTAAACAACGGAATATTATTGATAAAAATAAGTTACAACGTTTGCACTATGTATTTAAGACAAGGTGTAACTACAAAACTATCTCATCTCTGACACTGCTGCAATCCCGTGCTCGGTTCTACTAATCTTCTTGGCATCTAATCTTCACTATTCATGTTCGACATACGCTTCTATCTTTAGTCATACTCATTACAATGCTTAATCCAAATTGTTATCCTCAACGTACCTGAATACATGCTAAAAAGTGTCAACTAAAAAGTTGGTGAGTTCGTGAGTTTAGCTCACATACACATAAAAGAGTTAATTTATAAAAGCGCGCAAGTTGGCGTGTATGTAAGTATAAAGCATGGTGCACATCAATCAAGTCCACAATCAATCCTGCATTCAATCATAAGCCTCCCCTCGACTTACAACCGAAAGGCACCTGTCCCCGATTATTACTCTGCCAAGCAATAATCCAAATGTTAGGTCATATGCCGCAACGGTCCGCAGACCTCAGTGTGGTTTACCCGACATAGGGTCACTGTGCATGGGGGTCTCCCAAATAGTACTACCCATACGAGCCATAGGCTCACTCCCTGAGTTAATGATTGCGTAATTTAAAGTGGGACAAAAAAAATGGCAGAAACAGTTCTTGATAAACATCACACCATAAGTAAATCACAGCATGTATTCAGCCCAAAAAGTTTAAGTAAAAGGGGCAGCACGAAACTCACCTTGGTCCGTACGCAATATGTGTAAATGAAAGACAATCTATGAGCTTGCAACTACGCTAGGAACCACCAAGTACGCCTATTATATATATATATATATATATATATATATCAACAATAAGTTATTGGACAACAATGTAAACTTCGTTATGGCTGTCGTGTACTAGTTAATTCTAACTATCGGCCAATGTGTTTGGTTCCTGGTGAATAAAGTTCCCCTTTATGGAAAGTTTACACTTAAATAATTTTACAATATTGGTGTTGTTGTATAAGTATTATAGTTCAACTCTTGAGAGTTTTAGTTACCTCGATTTACTTGTCGGGTTTCGATAAAGTTTCCATTTTTGGAAAGTTCGGGCTTTCGGTTAGGTTTCGGGCCACCGTATGAACATAGAAGTTATATACATTTCATTGATATCAAAAGTTTAATGATTCTTATTTAAACAGCCATGCCTAGTGTGTGCAAAAGTTGACAATATCGGTTAGCCGGTGTTGTCGGTTTTTAACGCTATGTCTTGAATGAATAGTTTAAATAAACGAATGCTCTTGTAACTAAAACTTCTAATTTTTTAGAAAAAATATATTACACAAAAATATGCTATTTCAGAAAGTTTGGTGTTGCACAGGTTTAGTACCCGCACTTTCGTTTAACGTTTGTTTCGGCAAAAATCGGGTAAAAGACTTAGTTAATTTTGATAAAATAAGTAAACACTCAAATTATGGTTTTATAAGCTTATACTTACTGTGAGAAATTAAAAAAAAAACTTCATAATTTTGCATTTTTCAAGATGCTTGTCCGATTTATGTCGTTTTACCGTAATTCACGTTTTAAACGGCAGTTTTTGACAAAAAGGGTATTGTATGTATTGAAAATGGTTTATATCATTACAATAAAGTATTTTACACCTAACTTCTGGAAAAATACCCAAATTATATTTTTGAAGCATTTTATTCTTTAGAAGCTGGCCCGTTCGTCGGTTTTAACGAAATAACACTTTTAAGCTCGTAAACGGGCCCTTTTTCTAACTCCGCTTATTCTTTAATATTTTATAACCTATATTTGTCATTTTAGATCATAAGTTTTAGATTTAAAAATATATTTTTATATTTTAAGTTTTTGAGAAACAACCGGCTTTTCTTTTGTTCCAAAAATGCCCTTAGCCACATTTATCACTTAAAATCCAGCTTTCATCACGAAATAGTTTTGGACCTGTTATAATACATGGTAATGACTTATTAAAACTTTTATATTGATAATAGGGTGTAAGGAACCCAAACCGTGGTTTCGGTTCGGTTCGGTTTTGGGCCCGTTATCACATTTATTCTATATTTTTAACAAAACTCAATTTTGGTTATCTAACATTTTAGGACCTGTTATAATAAATTAAAATAGGTTGTTTTGGCATTTCATGGGTTTTGAAAGATTATTCACAGCTGCAGTTTCGCTAACGGGCCATGTTTTGGCTCTTTCGGGTCTTAGTTCGGTTTTTAAAGCGAAGATTCATGCAAAATGGTTCCAGGTCAGATTATATATAATTAATATAATGTATTTTAAGTATATTTCTGGGAAAACATGTATTTTATCATTTTAAAACAATTAGACTTATCTATGCTTGTTCATTGCCGGTTTTAAGCGAAACACGCGTCTAGGCTCGTAAGCGGGTTTCTTTTTCTAACCAAATTAGTCCAAAATATTTATAAATTGCTTTTAGTAAATAAATCATATATATTTCTGTTTGAAATAGTATTCGTGTGTAAACACAATTTAAGAATATAACTCGTCCAAGGTTTGTTCCAAAAATACCCTTTTAGCTATATAATCAACAAAACTCAGTTTTGATCATCAAATCAGTTATTCCCAGCTATAATATATAAAATATGATGTAATGTCATATCTTGGTTCATAAAACGACAACGGTTTCGGTTAATGTTGCGGTTTAAGGTTTTTGGCCCGTTAAGGACATAATTCGGTTTTAAATGCGATAATTCATGTAAAGTGGTTACGGGTCAGATTATATATCATCAAAATATTATTTTTATGGCTGCAAAAAGATATCATACTATTACTTGGGTTGCACGGCTTATTTCTTATCAAAAGGGTCACCAAAATGTCGGTTCGGGTGGTTTTTCTTACTCGGTTGGATATTAACTTTTGGGGCTGGTGTTTACCAGGTTTGAGGTCTTAAATATGCATGTTTAACTTATGGAACTTTTGTTAAATGTACAGATGTTAATAAGGTCACTTATCGGGTTCGTTTGCAAGCTAGTTTACCCTTAAACGAGTTACCGGATGGCCCATAAGTTTGGGCATGGTTTTGGGGCTGCACAATTGTAATTTTTAAAGCTTCAAAACCAGTTATAATCTCCAGGTGTTCTGGTTAGTTTAACAAGTTAAATGAATTAGTTTATATCCCGTTTGTTTGGTTTGTTTTCGGTTATGGTTCTATACTTACAAAAATTCAGCTTTTGTTTGGTTAAAGGTTGAGGTTGGGGAATATTAATGACTAGTCCATGATTTTGATTCATCGTGTATAGAGCTGGTCATTCACCGGACAACACATGGGTTCCAAAACACTTAGGATTAGACGAGAAAGATGATAAAACCAAACTCACATATGCTTCTGGTTACTGGACAGTTTTTGAAGGTTCGGTTGCTCCAGTCCCGAGTGCAATCGGATAGCAAGAGAGGAGGAATTTAGGTCTGGGAATTTGTATAATAACCTTAGAATCAATAGAATGATTGTAAGGAACAGATTATGGATTGAACAGATTGATTATAACAATACATGATTACCCGAATACTTGTGTTCTTGTAAACAAAACCCGCACTCTTGAGAGGATGAAGCTAGGAATTAATTCAACAGATGATGATGATGATGATGAGATTTGTCTATGATTTGCAGCAGGTGATTTCGTGTAAGGTTGTAAAAGATTCGATTTGCAGGTTTCTTGGTTGAAAGAGAGAGCAGAGACCAATGGACTTAGGGCCAATTTTCTTCTTGTTCATGGGCTGGTTCGGTTCTTCAAGAGGGCATAGAGCAATTTTGCAGGCGATTATAAGATTGATATTTTAAAGGATTAGAAGGTTTCTTGATTGAAGATGAATGCATGAAATTTTATTGGGTGAATTGGCTGCAAGTTCTGAAGGGAGCAGAGAAGAGAGCGTATGCAGGAAGGGGTGTACTGGATTGGCTAGTTAGGATTTTGATAAAATTTAAGAATCTTGTTTTAATTGTATAAATTTAAAAACACCTTTTTTATAAAATAAAGAACCTGGACTTTGTATATAAAACATCGGTTTTTGATTGTTAATTATCATGATAAGATGCTCAGATAGTTCAGATTCAGGCGGATCCGTTAACCGTTGGTTCGGTTGGATCGGTTTAGAGATAAACAGTAAACGGTCCGATAATCATATGATTTTAAGATATAGGGTAAGATTTAAATATTTATTATATATCTCGACTTATTATTGGGTTCAGGTTAATATCTGGAATATCGGGCCATGCCCGTTTATTGTTTCGATGTTAGATGTTAACCAGTTTTTGTTTCATTTGGGTTCCGTAACCAGTTGATGATATAAGAAACCATTTGATTTTTGGGTTAAATATTTCGGACACCCACCTGACATGACTTAAATGATTATGGAATACTTCGTAAACTTTTTGGAGTTATCGCGTTCCGGTTTGTTTGGGTTAAACGAGTCGCAGTCCCGTTTGATTAATTTGGGTCGAGCCCATGTTATAAATTATGGTATTGTTACTAAACTTATCCATATCTCTACTGAAATCTGCCCAATCACTACGCCGTCCCATTAGTTGTCATCTCAACGGTTCGAGCCAAGCACATTAATATATAATTCACTTCAACTATTCAACCAACATCACACTCGGTATCTAACGGTGAGTTTTCTAAAAAAAAATAGCCTTATTTTTGGGGTTGTTACATTTACCCGTGAATTCGAATCAAATACGTGAGAAGCCTTCATTTACAAATAAAACTATCTGATGGATTGAGAGAATGGCTTTTTACATTTTTTTATTTTTTAATATTTACTATTTGGATTTTAATTTATTTTATTATAAGAAAGTTAATAATATACTTAGGGTTTGATGATGAGAGGGTTTCATAAAAAAAGTGATATGTTATAACCCGTTTAAAAGCTCTTAGGATATGATGACCCATGACCCGCTTATGTTTTTTACTATAAAATTGTTTATTAATTATAGATAATATCTTTTTTTTTAAATTGGATATTAAATTTTAATATATCCCTATTTTATAGGATTTCCTATCAAATAATTGGTAAGATTAATTTTTAATTTAATGAGATGTTATAACCCGTTTAAGAGCTATCTGGTTTTGGTAGAACCCATACCCATGAATTTGGGTTAAATCAATGAGAGGCCTATATTTAAAAATCAAGCAATCTGGTGGCTTCCATAAAAGGGAAGAGCGACCACATCGCGACATGTAGGATTTTAGGGTTTTCATTTATATATATTATAGATACTAGTTTTAGATCCCGTGTAACACACGAGATAATCCAAATAATAAAGTTATAAATAAAGCATATAAGTACATACTGTATATAAAAAATGATTACATATATACTTATATCTATATTATTTGTACAAAAGTTGATTTTATTTATATCAGAAAATGATTTTTTTAAAAATAAACTTAATAAATAATATTAGTAATTACACAGGTGCAAAAAATACCTGAGAACGGTCCATCTATTAGAAATTTGATTCTCGGTATCATATATACATATAATTGAGAGAATTTTGATTATGAACCAATTTCAAAAAAGACTTTGCATACAATAATAGCTCTAAGCTACACCATGAAAATGATCTTTATAATTTTGAGGGAGCTTCTCGACTTTGCCATAATGACAACACATGAAAATAACACGTTATCTGTTCAATTTTGTGAATGTTTTGTTTCACTTGAGCATAATTTTGTATAACATGTTTCACACACTACATTTTAATCACCATTAAAGGAAAAGTCAATGCTGACGCAAATGTTTCAAATTTGATAAAAGTTAGTAGCATTGATAGGTCTGGAGGTAGCATGTCGCAAATGTTCGCCGTCTTTTCTTAAATTTTAATAGTTGTGGGAAAAATAGTCAATTAGCCAAATCCCGAATCTTTTTATTATTTCAAAAAATGTCATTAAAAACAAATTCGAAACTTAAATCACGTTTAAAAATTCTAACTTTCATTTTTTTGACATTTTCAAGTCAAAACTTTGAACCCGTAACAAATTTGATGATAAATCTACTTGCATTCTCGACTTTTAAAAATACTCATACGACCCATTTTTGACCTGCAACAAATTTTGAGTTAAATGTAATTAACTTGTTCCACACAATCCATTTACCAACTTTTGACCTGTAACAATCAAATTTAAGTCCCACAAAAAACCTGAACAATCATTGATAAAAAAGTCTGAGAAACTGATTATGATAAACTTTATTATATATGAAAGTGAATGGTATATATTATTACATTTTAACATATATAGTTTAGTAAAATTAACTAAAAAATAAATAGATAGATTTAAAGCATACATTTATAAATTATAAGAATATTTATTTTTATAAAAATGTATATTATATATAATAAAATAGAGTTAAAGGAATGTAAATAATTTAATAATGTTATATATATATATATATATATATATATATATATATATATAGGCTAAGTATAAAATGAAAACCCACTTGAGTTGTGAAAACTCTAGAAACTCATTCTCAACCACATGTTTTTAATTAATGTTTAAATCTTTTGGTCCACAATTAAAGTTAATAAAAATGTAAATATTAATATAACTTTTTCTCTCTCCTGAAAACATATATAAAAATTAGTAAAAAAAATGTTAAAAAATAGCAAAATATTTTTTTTTGATGTTTTGTATTAAATGTTACAACATATATTACATGTAACAAAATAAAAAAAAAACGATGTTACATAGGGTTTTCGCGGTTTTTCACAGCTCAAGTGGGTTTTCATTTTAACCTTACCCTATATATATATATATATATAATATAAATGAAGTGTAAAAGAAAAGTGAATAATTATTGATTTATGACATAATTATTAGTTTGGAGGGAAAAAATTATGAGGCTTAACCACAAACTGATATGTGTCCACAGTTATTTTACTTTATTAGAATACTAGTTTTAGAGCCCGTGTCACACACGAGATAATTCAAATTATAAAATTATAAGTAAAACAAATAATTACATAGCGCATATGAAAAAATATATATTACATCTATACTTGTATCTATACAATGTGTACATAAATTGATTTTATTTATATCACAAAATTATTTTTTTAAATGAACTTAATAAAAAAATGCTCGTGCAAAAACGTACCCTAGAATATTTATTTCTATTGAAAAATTTATTCTCGGTGCCATATATGTATAATTGAAAGACTTTTGGTTATGAACCAATTTCGGAAATAAAGCTTATCATACGATAGTAGTTCTAACCACTCAGTCTAAATATAAAAGGAGCGTTACCTTTATTGTATATTTATCAATTTACCACTCGTTAAAGGAAAGTTGAACATTAAATTATAACAATGGATGTTCTTCAAGAGCTATGTTTTTCTGAACTACACCATGAAAACGATTTTGATAAGTTTCAGAGGGCTTCTCGACTTTGTCATAATGACAATATAAAAAATAACATGTTAACCCATCCAATTTTGTGAATATTTTGTTTCATTTGAGCATAGTTTTCCATGACATGCTTCCCATACAACAGTCTGGTCACAATTGAAGAAAAAATTAATATTAACATAAATATTTTAAAATTAATAAAAGTTAGAAGCATTAATAGGCATGGGGATGGTATATCGAAAGTGTTCGCAGTCTTTTCTTATATTTTAATAGTTGAGGGAAAAATAGTCAGTTTGTCAAATTCCGAACATTTTGATTATTTTAAAAAATTCCCTTAAAAATAAATTTGAAACCCGAATCATATTTAAAATTCTATCTTTCATACTTTTGACATTTCAAAGTCAACACTTTGAACCTATAACAAATTTGATGATAAATCTATTTTGCATTCTCAAACTTTCAAAAATACTCAAAATTTTCATTTTTGACCCGTAACAAATTTTGACTTAAATGTAGTTAACTTGTATCAAATAATCTATTTACCAACTTTTGACCCATAATATCAAATTTAATTTCCATAAAAAACCCGAAACAATTTTCATTTAAGAAACATGATTTGTTGTTGATTTTTTGAAATTCATCAAGTATCTTGAAATATGTAGTAAAATAATATGTTAATATTTATATTTATAAAAATATATAAAAATATATCTTGAAATATGTAGTAAATATAGTTTAAAAGAAAAGTGAATAATTATTGATTTATTACATATATTAGGGTAAATTAGTTTTGGAGGGAAAAAATTGTAAGAATTAACCAAAACATGACAAGTGTCCACATTTATTTTACTTTATTAGAATAGGTAGATAGGTATATATATATATATATATATATATAGGGTAAGGATCCTAAGAGAACTATTGGCAAATTGAGAACTTTGAGAACCATTTTGGACCACTAAAAAAACCTTCTAAAAAAATATTTAAAAAATTATAAAACAAACAAACCCGAAAATTTTAAAAAAGTAAAACAACCAAAATTCTTATATTTCATTCCGGTTTCATTAAAAAAAAAACCCGAATTTTTTTTTCTTTTTAATTCGTATTATACCTATACACATATGTATACTTTCATTTAATCTCTAGTTACGTAATATACACATATGTACATTATCATTTACCTTAAATTATACATATGTGTATAGGAAAAAACATGTGTGTACATATTATACATATATGTATAATAAAAAAAAACCGATTTTTTTTCTTTTTAATTCGTATTATACCTATACACATATGTATAGTTTCATTTAATCTATAGTTATGTAATGTGCATATATGTACATTATCATTTACCTTAAATTATACATATGTGTATAGGAAAAAAATATGTGTGTACATATATGTACATATTATACATATATGCATATGTATAATTTAGCTAAACCGAGAATTTTTTTTACGTTTTTTTTAGAAACCGGGATGATAAATAAGAACTTTGGTTTTTTTACTTTTTTTATTTTTGTGTTTTTTTTTGTTTTATGATTTTTTTTATTTTTGGGTTTTTTTGTGGTCCAAAATGGTTTTCATAGTTCTCAATTCCCAAAAAGTTCTCACATGATCCTGATCGTATATATATATATATATATATATATATAATTTGAAGTTTGAAAATCTTCTATAAAAGGCATAGAATATCTAATGTATTTGATAATTTATGTACTTATTTGAGAATCCAAAATGGCATGAAAATATAACGACAAAATCCCAATAAAAATTCAAAAAAGATTAAAGGAAAAGAAAAGCAATCAAACAAATAGCCAACAAATAGCCTCAAACGATTAAAATCTCAAAACATTCAAACATATAGTTACATGTAAACCCATAACATGCAACATGATCGTCTCTAAGGATTTAAATACGTCGACCGAGCCGAAATAAAAGGGTATGTGAGGTCAAAAAAGGAACGGAATATATAAGCTGATTTTTTTTAAACAACTATAAACGATATAACAAGGAGAATGTAGTAGTGAGACTTGTAAAGCCTACCCTAAAAATGGGTTTCCGGCATAACTTCTGGACTTGGTTTGTAAATAAACTTAAGACGGAGGACAACACTTGTATTTTACTCTATTTCTTCACAACATGCATTCACTTCCAATCTATCTATCATTTTATTATTCTCCACCGTCACCAAAACCTAGCATTCCAAACTCCCGATCCACAACCACCCTCAACATGTCGTTAGCTCGCCGGATCCTCCCTCTCACCACCTCCTCTTCCGCCTTCCTCCACCGCCGCCACATCTCCACCAACGACACCACCACCATCACCGTCGAAACCACCCTCCCATTCACCGGCCACAACTGCGACCCACCGTCACGATCCATCGACACCACCCCAAAGGAACTCACCCAATTCTTCACCGACATGGCCGTCATGCGCCGCATGGAGATCGCCGCAGACTCCCTCTACAAATCCAAACTCATCCGCGGCTTCTGCCACCTTTACGACGGCCAGGAGGCCGTGAGCATCGGCATGGAAGCCGCCATAACAAAGCAAGACTGCATAATAACAGCCTACCGCGACCACTGCTTGTTCCTCGGCCGCGGTGGCACCTTGTTGGAGAGCTTTGGTGAGCTTATGGGCCGCAAAAGCGGCTGTTCCAATGGGAAAGGCGGTTCCATGCATTTTTACAAAAAGAGTGCGTGTTTTTACGGCGGGCATGGGATCGTTGGCGCGCAGGTGCCCTTGGGGTGCGGACTAGCGTTTGCGCAGAAGTATCGGAAGGAGGATCATGTTACGTTTGCCATGTATGGGGATGGTGCTGCCAATCAAGGGCAGCTGTTTGAGGCTTTGAATATGGCTGCTCTTTGGGACTTGCCTGTGATTTTTCTATGCGAAAATAATCACTGTAAGTCAAATCATGAGTGATTGTGTTTGCTGGTTTGTTACATGTTTATATAATAAGGAGGTAGGCGTTAAACTGCAAAAAAACATACGTAAAAACGTTGGACCGGGGGTGGGGCATTGTGGCAAGTTAAAACGTGATAACAAAATTTAAACCGAAATGTAAAACACTGTGGTAAAAAAGAATAAGGCGTAACAGTGAAAAGTCATGTAAAAAAAGGAAATAAAAAGGCTAAAGAAAGCTTTAATGGCTTGTTTAGTAGGCGAGGCTACCGCCTACTAAACTTACATTGAAACATAGATAAAAGTAAGCATGTTGTGATGGCATACTTGGAATTTTATAAAAGATTTTATTCTAAGAGTTATAAATAACCTACTATTCACAGCTCTCCTAAATGTTATATGGTATAGTTTAGGGTTTTTGGATTGATATGCAGATGGTATGGGTACAGCTGAATGGAAATCTGCAAAAAGTCCTGCTTATTACAAACGTGGTGATTATGTTCCAGGGTTAAGGGTTAGTTTGTCATTTATATATCTTGATTAAAGTTAAATTTTGTTATTTGGTAATTATTTATTATTATCAATCTGTAAATGATTTTAATTGTTGTGTAGATTGATGGTATGGATGTTTTTGCTGTGAAACAAGCTTGCAAATTTGCAAAGGAACATGTTTTGAAGAATGGGCCTATTGTAAGTAGTTAATGTTTTAAGAGTTCATGGTTTTAGTCCATATGGTTTTACGGTTTTACTCAAATAACTCTTTAGTCCAGTAGTTTAAGTTTGACCTTTTTAATCCAATAGTTTTATTGCTTTTCAGTTAAAGTCCAACATAATAATTACTAGTAACCTCATCAAAATGCCATGTTAGCCTTTACCAAAATACTCTTGAATTATTTGTAATACTTTGGGACCTATTGAAAACAAAGTATATTACTATCATAGGTACAATCTATGAATTAATATATTAAATTTTTTATTGGGTCTCTGATTTTATATTTTTACTAAGTAACAATAATGCCATTAGTTTACAGTGAATTTAACAGAATGTGAAATTATCGGACTTAAAAAGTCAAAACTAAAATAACGACTAGAAGAGTTATTTTTGGGCGAACCTTAGTATTTAACTCAAGTTTCAATTTTATGTTATTAATTAGTTGGCTAACCTTATAATTATTATTCAGATTGTAGAAATGGACACTTATAGGTATCATGGTCACTCTATGTCGGATCCTGGGAGCACTTACCGCACACGTGATGAAATTAGTGGAATCCGACAGGTTCGTTAACCGTTTAACATATTTTTTTCAAAAGGGTTTTCATTTATCAATATTGTGTAATTAATTTATTACTTTCAGGAACGCGATCCGATTGAAAGAGTAAGGAAATTGATACTGGCTAACGATTTAGCCACTGAAAAAGAATTGAAGGTGATATTATTGTTCTGCATTTCTACTCTTTTCAATATTGAATTTAATGGGTCCCACCTGAAATATAATAATGATTTATGTTATGTATTTTTACAGGATTTAGAGAAAAAAATTAGAACACAAGTTGATGAAGCCGTTACTCAGGCTAAGGTGAAAAACCAGTCAAAATTCTCTTTTTAGTAATTTAAGATCTTGAATCTTGTACGTGAACACGAACAATGCATGTTCGTGTTTGTTCGTTTAACTTTAATTGAACAAATGATCGAACACGAACAGCTAAGCAAACGAGGTTTTCTTGTTCATGCTCGTGCGTTAAGAAAATATAGCGTTCGCTTGTTAACAGTGTGAACGAACGGTTCATGAAAGTAACCGAATGGCCTTAACTGAACATAGATAAACAAACATAATGCGAACAACAATTTGTTCGGCCTTAAAAAAAGTTATTAAAGGTTAAAACTAGACTATCGTAACCGGCGTAAAAAAATTAAATTGGTATGTTGATAAACATAAACTTACGAACTTAAAAACATGTAAGCAAATGTCATAAGTGAATGAATGTAAATAAACGTTCACGAACAAAAATGAACAAACGTGACATTTGTTCATATTCGTTCGTTTAACTAATTGAACAAAAGTTTTGATTATGTTCATTTATATATTAAATAAACAAACATAAGTGAACTTCCACCGAACAATTCACCGATTTTATCTTTTTTTTTTAAACTACAGGAAAGCCCAATGCCCGATGAATCTGAGCTCTTTACAAATGTTTTCCGTAAAGGATACGGGGTCGAGGTACTTTTTCTATTTTTATTTTTAATTCTCCGTTCCCTTGTTAATAATCTTTCTGAAACCCTAATAATACAATAATAATAATAACTATAGTTAACATTCTTTAATTGATATTTGTTATAATTTAACTTGTTACTTATGTCTTGCAGTCATTTGGGACAGACAGGAAAGAACTCAGAGCTACACTTCCTTGATCGCATATATAAAAGAATAACAATGACAGAACAAATAACGTTCTATTGCGCTATTTTGCTTTGATTTATGTTGTTTTTGTCAATTGCATGGCAAAACAAAAGGTTTTGACATTGTTAGAGACATAATTCTTTTGACCAATATCAGATGCTTCTGATTTGTGCGCTCTTGGGTTGACTTTAACCCGTAAACCTATGTTTCGGTTGAAGTCTCATTTTTGTTGGATATGATCTATGAAAAGCCAAATTGGTAATTGTGTTTCGTGTGATTGATTCATCATATTCTAGGTTTTGTGAAAATGTTTAAAAATTTTACACTTCTTCAAAAATTGAAATACCAAGGTTTGGGTGTTAAAAATATATAGGAAAATTGGATTCTAATAATTCAAACTTTCAACTATTGACTCATATTAATCTCAACTAGTAATATAATCAGTGACAATTTTAACTTTCAATTTGGTTACCAATAACAATCCCACACTAACAGAGTAACAGATTGTTAACTTCGTTTATTTTTTTAATACAAAAAGAGTCATGTAGTATATAGATATTACAAATTTGATAAAATAAAATAAAAATAAAAACCCAATTAACCTTTAATAAGTAATCCCTTTATATTTCCAGTGACCACAACCACCGACTGCAACAATCACCGGCCACCACCACCATCACCGTGCACCACCATCCCGCTTGAACCACTGCAACGTCCGTATTTTGAAAATTAACAAGTGTAATTTCGTAATCAAATTAGTGAGTGAGGTGTGGTGGTTGAGTAGAAATGAATGTAAAAATGCATTAACACAAGGATTTGTTGCGAGGAATTTCCTAAGGATAACAAGAAAAAAACCCCGGTTGGTGAAAACTATCACCACCAGTTTATTAATAATCGAAATCGGTTACAAGTAGTGGAGCTCTTTCTCGTTGGATGGTGTTACAGAAGATCGCTATTACTAGTGTGTAAGTAATGTCGTGTGTTTTGAATTTTGATCCAGAGATAACTGCTCTATTTATACAAAAATTTAGCTAACTAACATGCCTAAAAATCAGGGAAAGCTGGACTACTTCATAACTAGCCGTTGCCTTCCATTATGCACGTTTTTGAAGTCGTTGCCGAGTGGTCCGAGTCTTCAGGAGATCATTGGAACGTTATATGACCTGGTAAACAACAGAAAATGACGATTGATCCGTTAGTTATACAATATATTAAGGATACCTATTGCTTTGGAGGATACTGTATCTTTGAGTTATCCTGAACATATCGCTTGCTTAGAATACCGAAAATCTGATGCTTAACAGTTGTCCCCAAAATTGACGGCTGTAAAAGTGCTTTACAGGTGTTAATTTTTGAATTTCAAATCTTGCCGGTGGAATAGATTAACTACACGTGTCATTCATCCATGAAGCCTGTCAAACCCTTGGTTATCCTTATATTTACTCGGATAAATAACTCAATCCTTCATCTGATCATTATCCAAGTAATCTACTCTCTCTCTCTCTTTGATCTTCTTCTTCGAACATGAATAAGAAGCTTAAGTTTTCCGGTAATGAGGAGTTCGTTCTACAACGGCTCCTCAAAGATCCCGCCAGTGAGGCGTGTATCTTCAATGATACAGATATTGCCAATCTAAGGGCCAAAGGCTGTTTTCCACCGGGAACTGTCTTTAGGCATTTTGATTATTCAATCAGATCTAATATGATCTCGAAATCCTGGATCTGCTTTTCTTTTTTACCTTTTAAAATTGGTTTCACTTACCCCTTTCCAGCTTTTACCACTGACTTTTTTAGAAAAACCGGCCTTAGCTCTATCCAAACAATGCCCATGGTTTGGAGAACCTTGTTCGTGCTTGAAAGGTTGATTACTGACCATGCTTTAGACTTTTCCCTTCAGAGCTGGCCTTTGTGTATGACCTTCGTAGCCATGGCTCTTCTCGCTATCTCCTTAAGACCAAGTCAGACAGAACCCCTCTTGTTTTGAGGAACACTCAAAACAATGACCAGTGGAAGAAACAGTTTTTCTTTGTCAAAAGGGATTCACTTCCAGATCCCGGAAGTCTTCCATATCTTTGGGTTACCAAAAGTAGGATACGTTATCCTGAGGCAATATGCTGAAATGTATCGAACTAACATATTTTGCATTCTTCTTGCAGCTCTGAAGTTTTTTGAAATTGCTCCCCCCCCCCGACCGGTAGACCAGGAATAAGGTGAACTCGATTTACCTTATAGACGAGGAGGAAAGGACCTTCCAATTTCAATCAAGCTTCCAAGATCCGTCCCAATCGGTGGGTTCCGATATGTCTGGTAAGAAACACCAATTTATTAGTCATAAGAATTAAGGGTTAAGAGATACTAACCTGTTATTTTTGCAGGCAAGTCTGCCACAATCTTTGCTCTCAAAAATATTGACGCATTGTGTCCACACGTAGTACTATCAAGAAGGAAATCACCCCAGTTCTCTTCCAAAGCCTGAAAGCAGTCGTCCTAAGAGTTCACGAAAGAGGAAGAACCAAGAGGCCTCTGACTCCACCCTAGTGTACGACATTGAATTCCAACAGGTATGTATTTTTCTTTCTCATATCCTTGTATCTTGAAGATAACTTATACTGATAATAACTTATCTTGGTAGGTTCTTGAGCTGTTATCCTCCAGGTTTGATGCTGTGAGCTAAAAACTCTTTGACTTTAAAACTTGCAAACGAACTGTTTAAGATAGGGACCTCTAAGACCAATCTCCTTGAGAAGAAAACCAAGGAGCTTGAAGACACGAAACAAGAGCTCGCCTTGGCCAGGAAGAAGTTGGTCCATCAGGAAGTAGATGCTCTGGTGAGGATTCAGGAGGTCACTGAGGGAGGTAAGAAATCGGTGGCCATCTCCATATTCTAGTCTCGTCTCCGAATGGCAAAAGAGGCTAAGGAAGCCGGTCTAGATACTCCCTTCTGGGACGTGGCGGAGTGGGAGAAGATTGTGAAGGAACTAAGTGGAGGAGACGTGGAGTAGTCGAGGCCAAGCAAGGTGGACAAAGTGGTTGAAGAGGAAGTGAAAGTGGCGACTTGTTAGGTGGCAAAGGCGGCGGGTGATGGTGATCAATTGGGCGATGAAGGTAATAAAGACAAGGCCCGAGCTCAACTTTTATGACTGTTTGTTTGTGTTTGATGATGGTTGTTGATGGTAGATTGTTGAACAATTTTAATTTTTTGTCTTTGAACAATGTTGCTTAGGATAATTTGGAAACATGGGTGGAGGGATCTTGGTTTCAAGACGAAGCCCATGTTATCCTGAACTTTGGTAATCTGGTAATGCCTGGGTGGAAGGGTCTTCCGCTTGTTAAGAACGAAGCCCAGGGATTGTCTTTTTATTTTCCTACACTTATCATTAGTAATGGCATAATCTTTTGGCTTTACATTGCGTTTTATTTGTATGATATTTTAGATAAATTATCCTGATATGTTTTAAACATAACATATCCAAAACTTATCTATTTTCTAAATAATACATCTTAAGGATAATATATCCAGAGAATATATCCTCAAGTCTTATCATGTTTAAGAGTAAAATATTTTTAGGATAATACTTATGGAAAACATATCCTTAACACTTATCATAATTAGAAAAGTATAACGTATCTTCAAAACTTCTATAGATGGGAGTCGACACAATTAAGCCAAAAGGTTATAAAGAAAATAAGATGTAAGGCAAAGTTAGATATAAAAGTGAACCTTTATAGCAGATATTAAGTTAACAAGCTTACACATGATGTCGCCAATTTTTGAGTCTTTATGTATCGCACTTTCGGAATTTGTGTTGTTCGAGTAACATCTTTCCTCTCAGCAATTTTAACCATCTTCGATCTAGCAAAATCAAGTTTAGACAAATCTGGTGATAAAGCCTGTTTAGGATAAAATCCTTTTATTGGCAATGAGGCCTTTACTGGAGTAAACCCGTTATGCTGGCGACAAGGCCTTTACTTGAGAGACATGAAAATGTCTAAACCTTAGATAAAATTGGGGAAAATCCCAAACGTGAGCGACTTGAAAATGCCGAAACCTTAGATAACATGAAAATGTTATAAATCTTAGTAACGTATGTGTGACACGTCTGCCACTTATCTTAAGGATTCGATCTATAGCCGACAACAACCGGATTATCAGCTAGTCTGGTCCGGCTGCCTCGAACTATAGTCGAATATTGTGCGCTCCAGGCGAGGTGTTACCTATTTCGTAAGAAAGGTGAAGACCTTTAAACCTTAGAAGATATCAAGGATATCTTATTCGTGTGGGAGGTGATCAACCTCTAACTTTTGTCAGGATAATGTATCCTCATGATACCTGCAAGATACTGAACTCTAAATGAGGGGTGGGTGTTAGCCTGGCTAACACCCCTCCGATGCTTAAGTTAGTAATTTGATAAAGAGATAGTAAAGCTTAAATATGTAAAATTTTTAAAGATAGATTAGGAAACATACCTTTATCCTAAAATGTTGAGGATATGAACATACCGGTTGAGGATACTAGCAAAAGTTCGTCTTAAGATGGATAGCATTCCAAGCTCTTGGTATAGGAACACCTTCCATAGTGATTAATATGTAGGCTCCTTTACCTGCTTCTGAATCAATCAAATAAGGGCCTTCCCACTTTGGAGCTAGCTTCCCATCTGCTGGATTACTGGTATTCTGAAATGCCTTTCTCAACACCATATCTCCTACTTGGAATCTTCAAATTCTGATGTTTTTGTTGTAATACTTGGCTATTCTTTGTTGGTAAGCCGCCATTCTGGTCTTAGCTAGATCTCTGAGCTCGTCAATAGTTTCTAAATCTTCAGAAAGGCTTTGGTTGTTGGACTTAGTATCTTGGATGCTGGTTCTTGCTGTGGGGATCACCATCTCTGTAGGGATAATAGCCTCGGCTCCAAACACCAAAGAAAAATGTGTTTGACCCTTTGCATTTTTTAAAGTAGTCCTATCAGCCGAAAGAACGAATGGCAACTCTTCAGCCCATTTTCCTTTCTTAGACCCCAATTTTTTCTTCAAATTGTTGATGATGATCTTATTGGTTGATTCTGCTTAACCATTGGCTTGAGGATGTACTGGTGTTGAAGTCACCATCTTGATTCCTCAACTTTGACAAAAATTGGTCGTTCTGCTGCCAATGAATTGTGAACCATTATCACAAATGATCTCTGCCAGGATACCGAATCTTGTCAGGATATTGCGCTTGATAAAGGAGATTACTTCCGTCTCCCTAACTTGGACAAACGCCTTTGCTTCGATCCACTTGGAGAAATAGTCTGTCATGGCCAGCATAAAGACTTTCCACCAGGAGCCTTGAGCAGCTTTCCCACAATATCCATTCCCCATTTCATATATAGACACGGGGATATGATAGGATGTAGTGGTTCAGCTGGTTGATGTAGGATGTTGTTGTGTCTTTGGCAAGCATCACACTTCTTGGAGAAATCCAATGCGTCCTTCCTCATTGTTGGCTAGAAATAATCTGTTCTTAGTATCTTGGATACTAAGGCTCTGCCCCCAGTATGGTTTCCACAATCATCTTCATGTATATCCTTAAGGACTTCTAGTATTTCATGATGTTCCAAGCACCTCAAGTATGGACCTGCAAGTGACTTTCTATACAAATATCATTTAGGATAATATACTGTGTTACCTTCATTTGGAAAGCTCTGGGATTTTCTCCTTCTGGGATCTCTTTATCCTGGAGATATCGAATTATGGGACATGTCTAGGATACTGGGATGTCTTCACAGTTTGAAGTCTCCATGACTTCGTGGTTCTCCTTTGTTGCTGGTGTAAAGATATGAACGATGGGTATCTTGATGTCATCTGGTATCTTGAGAGCCGATACCAAGTTTGCTAAAACATATGCTTCAGCGTTCTCTTCTCTAGGTACATGTACTATATCAAACGTTTCGTAACACATAGCTAATTGCTTAACTATTTCTAAATATTTTGCTAAGTTTTCTGCATTTACTGCATAAGAGCCATTAAAATGGTTAACTAATAATAATGAATCGAAATAAACCTGAAGATACCCGACCTTCATATCCTTAGCTAATTGTAATCCTGCTATCAAGGCTTCATACTCAGCCTCATTATTAGTAGCCTGAAATTCACAAGATATAGATAGAGGTATCATGTCTCTCTGTGGCGATTTTAGCAGGATACCTAAACCTGTTCCTCTTATTTTAGAGGCTCCATCTGTATGCAAGGTCCAGTTCTCCTTGATGTCCAATTGTTGAACTTCTTTTTCTACTTCTTCAAGGATATCTTGGCTAAAATCAGCCACAAAGTCGGCAAGTGCCTGAGATTTTATAGCTGTCCTTGGTTCATACAAAATTTTGTATGCACTAAGTTTCACAGCCCACTTTGCAATCCTACCTGACATTTCTGGTTTTCTCAAAACAGCCTTAATATGATAGTTAGTTTTTACATGAATAGCATGAGTTTCAAAGTAATGTCTTAGTTTAGTAGAAGCCATTATAAGTGTCAAAATTAAATTTTCAAGATAAGAATACCTGAATTCAGCATCTAGTAGTCTTTTACTTACATAATATATTGAATGTTGTTGACCTTCATGATCTTTGACTAGGACAGCACTTATTACACTACCCGAAACGGCTAAGTACAAAGACAGTGGTTCACCATCAATTGGCTTCATCAGTAGTGGTGCTGAGGACAAGTATTCCTTCAAGGATACCAGCGTCCTTTCTTGCTTATCTCTCCATTCGAACTTCTGATTCTTCCATAGGATATCGTAGAAGTCTTTACATTTCTCTGAAGATCTTGAGATAAACCTGTTGAGAGCTGCTATTCTTCCAGTTAATCTTTGGACGTCTTTGACGCTTCTTGGTGATTTGATATCCAGGATAGCCTTGATCTGCTCGGGGCTTGCTTCTATTCCCCTTTTGGTGACCATGTATCCTAGGAGTTTTCCTGCTTTGACTCCAAAGTGGCACTTGGCAGGATTCAACATCATGTTGTACTTATCCAGGATATCAAATGTTGTTGCCAAGTCTTTGAGGTGATCCTCAGCTCTTCTTGATTTTACCACCAGGTCGTCTATGTAGACTTCCATCTTGTCCCCTAGTTGGTCTTTGAACATCATGTTGACCAACCTCTGGTATGTTGCACCTGCATTTTTTAGTCCAAAAGGCATTGCAATATAACAGATATACCTGTGGGAGTCATGAAAGTTGTATCTTCTTGATCTGAAGGCTCCATTTGTATTTGTCGGAATCCCGAGGATGCGTCCATGAAGGTAAGTATCTCATGACCAGCAGTTGCATCTACCATTGAATCGATATGTGGGAGTGGAAAGGGATATTTGAGACACGCCTTATTCAGGTCTGTGAAGTCCACACACACTCTCCATTTCTCATTCTTTTTCTGGACTACCAGCAAGTTTGCCAACCATCTAGGATAATGGAACTCTCTTATCATCTTGGTTTTGAGCAGTTTCTCCACTTCTTCTTGTATAATGATGTTTCTTTCAAGAGCAGATTTTCTTCGCTTTTGATGCACCGGCCTGAAAGAGTTATCTATACCAAGTTTATGAGTAATGATAGATTTAGAGATACTTGTCATATCCTCATGCTTTCAGGCGAAGGTAGAAGCTCTTTTCTTTAAGAAGGATATCAATCCCTGCTCGATATCCTCAGGCATACCTGATCCTAACAAAACTTTGATCTCGGTATCCTGAGGATCCAAGGAAACTTCCTTCACATCTTGTTCTCTAACTTGCAGGACCTCCCCTGGTTGTTTCTGTAATTGCTATGCTAGAGTAGGCTTTGCGGCCGACTTCATTGACGATGCATAGCAATCTTTGGCGTATTGTTGATCATTTTCTTTCTTGATAACCCCCAAGGACTTGGAAGTTTTACACATTGATAGTACGTTGAGGGTACTGCCTTCATGTCATGGATCCAAGGCCTACCTAAGATCACATTACAACAAGATAATGAGTCAATAACACAAAATTTTTGTAAAGAGTATACTCCCTGTATGTATACTGGAAGTTTGATATCTCCCAATGTATTCTTGGTTTCCCCACTGAACCCTACGAGGACTGAGGATTTCGGGATAATCTCAGATTCTGAGATATCCATTTTCTTCAAAGCATCTAGTTGGATGTTGTTCACGGAGCTCTCGCCATCAATAAGTATCCTATGCACAAAACAGTTAGATATACTTAAAGTAATTACCAAACCATCATGGTGGGGATCCTGAAGATCATCGATCCTCTTTTTCGAAGGATGTAGTTTTATTAGTAGTCAACGTGGAGGTTCGGAGAGGTCTCTCTCTGTTATCCATCTTTGTTTCTCTGGCACGCTTCTTGGCTGCTGAATATAAAGTTCCATAGATGTCTGATCCTTTGGAGATAAAGGCAATGATCTTTGCTCCGGGTGGTGGAGAAGGTGCCCTTTCAGGTATCTTGGCAGGATCCTGACTCTTGTTCTTGTTCCTTCCGAACATTCCTTCAGGTATCCTTTGCTGAGAAAGTACCCTATTTCCTTCCGAAGTGCTATACAATCGTTAGTGCGATGGTCAAAGTCTTCATGGAATGCACACCATTTGGACTTGTCTTTGCTGGATCCGGATTTTTCATTTTTCTGGGGCCATTTAGCCTTGTCACCTAAATCCTTCATGGCACATATCACACCACCAATATCAATGTTAAAATAATATTCGGAGATTTTAGGATACTACTCATCATCTTCGTCTTCTTCCACGACATTTATCCTGGGACTACCTTGTTTGGAATAAGGCTTAGACCTGAAGAACTTTTGTCGAGAATCCGACTTTCTGTTGGTAGACTCGTATTTCGGGATAATCAAATTTCCATGAGCCTTCTTGTCATCCTCTAGCCGAATGTATCTTAAAGCCTTGTTTCTGACTTCGTCAAGATTCCTGCATGGTGTCATGACAAGATCGTCAAAGAACGGAGAATCTTTCTTCAATCCCATCTTGAGAGCTTTAACAGTAGCCTCCATGTCGAGGTTGGGGATATCCAAAGCCTCCCTACTAAATCTAGTTATGTAATCCCTTAATGTAATTATGCTGAACAATTCTATTTAAATCACCTGTCATTTTCTCAAAAGATCTACTACAAGAAAATTGATTATTGAATAAGTTAATCAAATAAGAAAATGTAGTAATAGTATTGGAAGGATTCGGCTGTCAAGCCGAATCCCTTGCACAGGCAAGCTTCTTTGATGTCAATGGGGATGGGGTTGATCTCCATCCTTTCTCTGTACTGAGCCACGTGTTCCTCAGGATCTGTAGTGCCATCGTACAGCTTCATGCTGGGGGTTTGGAACTTTTTGGGGATATCCACGTTGCATATAGGCCAGGTGAATCTGGATAACCTGTGGCTGCCTGCGGGAACTTCAATTATGGGACGTATTATCCCAGGGATATTGGAAATCATATCCTTCATTTTCTGCAATTTTCTTGCTATCTCAGGGGATATCCCCTTATCCTTCACAGAACCACGATTAGCATACAAATTTGCATTAAGTAAACTGTTACCGAGATCGTGGCTAGGCATCTGGTATCCAGAGCCTTGGCGACTAGTATCTCCAGCATAAGCGGTTTCAGGATACGGTGGCGTCTGCATAGGGATATCGTCCCTAACATGCACTTCAGAGGACAATACGGGAGATCCTGACGAGAATAAGCTGGCTGGCATGGTTGAACGAGGCTGCATGTTGATGGAGTCTGGCCTCGTAGATTTGGGTAACTCCGAGGATACCAGAGGGTAAATTCTCCAGTATCTTGACTGCTACTGAGATGGAGTCCTTGTTGGCTGTGCCCCCAAGGATCCCTGATTCTAGAGAATAGACGATCCTGGAGAATCAAAATCAAGGACCCTGGGCATGATTGGAGTAGCCTCCTGCCTTGGCTTCTTTTTTATCCCTTCAATCTCTTTGAACAGCTTCGAGTTGGTCTTTTCTTGCTGCTCCATGTGAGTTTTGACCTGTTTCATCAAAGCAAAAATGTCACTGTTAGAAATAACTGGATCTACCCATGTAGAGGTTCCCGAGTATGGTGGAAGTTCTCCACTGGGCTGAGTGTTTTTCTTTGGAACTGGTGGAAGACTAGGGTTGACTCTTGAAGCAGTGGTGACCACTGGAGCAAAGATGGAACTGATTTTTGGTTGTGAGGCCATGATGAAGAGATGAAGGTGATTGAGAACGAAGTAAACGGTTTTGAAGGATTGAAGCACCGATTAGGCGCCAAATTGTTTTGGGTAAAAATTAACAAGTGTAATTTCGTAACCAAATTAATGAGTGAGGTGTGGTGCTTGAGTAGAAATGAATGTAAAAATGCAGTAACACAAGGATTTGTTGCGAGGAAAAAACCCGTTATCCTGAGGATAACAAGAAAATCAACCCCGGGTGGTGAAAACTATCACCACCAGTTTATTAATAATCAAAATCGGTTACAAGTGGTGGAGCTCTTTCTCGTTGGATCGTGTTACAGAAGGTCGCTATTACTAGTGTGTAAGTAGTGTTGTGTGTTTTGATCCAGAGATAGCTGCTCTATTTATACAAAAATTTAGCTAAATAACATGCCTAAAAATCAGGGAAAGCTGGACTACTTCATAACTAGCCGTTGCCTTCCATCATGCACGTTTTTGAAGTCTTTGCCGAGTGGTTCGAGTCTTCAGGAGATCATGGAAACGTTATATGACCTGGTAAACAACAAAAAAATAACGATTGATCCGTTAGTTATACAATATATTAAAGATACCTGTTGCTTTGAAGGATACTGAATCCTGGAGTTATCCTGAACATATCGCTTGCTTAGGATACCAAAAATCTGATGCTTAATAATAAGGAATCAAGATCTAATCTAACAAAATATATAAGGTATGTTATGTATTAAAGATCTATCTTTTTTCATTCAAACTTCATCTTATCCTTATTTGCTGAGAACTATTAAGAAGTAAACGGAGCTTGTAAGTTAAGAAACGAAAC
This sequence comes from Bidens hawaiensis, assembly GCF_021521415.1. Taxonomy (NCBI): domain Eukaryota; kingdom Viridiplantae; phylum Streptophyta; class Magnoliopsida; order Asterales; family Asteraceae; genus Bidens; species Bidens hawaiensis. The sequence goes on along the minus strand of NW_027493669.1, from coordinate 54,823 downwards.
GAACTAATACACCCAACCTAAATGAACACCATTCGAACCATGAAAATGTGGTGGATTCGGTTTTAAAGGTTTGACAAATATATATAACGATAATAACAAATATGTCCGAATCAAATGAATAAGGTTCGATGGTTAAAGGACTCGATCCCCATCAAGTTGACCTGGAACCATTAGGAGTCGACTCAAGACGAGTCAGCTGGAACACATAGACTCGGCCGAAGTTCGAGTTGAATGGGATTAGGTGGACCCGATCTAAACGAGTCGATTGGAATTGGGAAAGACTCAACTCAAATAGTCGATCCACGTGGAATCGTGTACTTGACCCAGATTTTGACTCGAATGGGCAGGGACTCAATTCAAATGGTGAGTCGACTGGAAGCCAGAACTCGGCCCAATTGAGAGAGTCGACCGGATTAGGAAACTCGGCTAGAGTTTGGATCGAATGAACCATGGGGCAGTCGAACTGATTGGAATTAGAAAGGAGGTACTCGATTCGAATTCAGCTGCAGTGAGATAGGGGGATTCGACCCCAATTCCTAATCGAGTGAAATTTGAAGGCTCTACCCAAGTGGGATCCAAATAGAAGCTAGGCTTGGCTCAAATGGGACCCCAAATAAAAACCATGAGCTCAATCCACGTTTAAAATAGAAGAAAATAAGTAGACCCGACTCGTTAAGAAATCGTTAGCCTGGTTCGTTAAAGAGTCATTAATTTATTAAAATTGGTTCCTAACTTATAAAGATCAGTTTTGTAACCGACAAGTTTGGTGTCGGTTACGTTAAAATCATAAGTTCGATTTCGTTAAATTTGGACTATAAAAGATATTTAAAGATAGAAAATTAATACGTGTAATTATTAAACAGTTATCTGCGCACAACTAAGGAAGGGAATCACTATTAACTCCGAGCAGAACCGACTATAGGTGAGTTCTAGCCCCTTTTCTGTGTTATGTTTTTTGGGCTGTGTGCATACTACAATGTGTTAGGTAATACACTTATCTTGAGTGGTAAGAGTATATTAGACGACCTTTTGTGTATGTTTGTTGAACGATATAGGATGATTAATTAGTACGAACTTAGATATAAATATATTTTTTTATTTGTACATATATGTAATAAAGATATGTAGCGAATGTGTGTATGGTTGTATGGTATGAGGAAGGGTACCGAACCATAATAATATCCGAGGTATGGAGGGCACCGGACCCTAATAATATCCGAGGTATGGAGTGCACCGGACCCTAATAATATCCGAGGTATGGAGGGCAATAGACCCTAATAATATCCGAGGTGTGGAGGGCACCGGGCCCTAATAATATCCGGCGTATGGAGGGCACCGAACCCTAATAATATCAGAGGTATGGAGGGCACCGGACCCTAATAATATCCGAGGTGTGGAAGGCACCAGACCCTAATAATATTTGAGGTATGTAGGGCGAAATGCTTGTCACAGCCCGACTTAGGGCCTAGGCGTGTGACCCATATTTGGTACCTGTTTTGTAAATATATCAGAATTGCGGGTTATTTAGAGGAAGTCTTTGGTTATAATAACATATTAATTTATTTTTAAAACTTCTCGAATAATAAATATCCGACTGATTGGTTTACAAACCTTGTTTGATCTTGTTTGCAATATTTTAATAATTAAAAACTGAACCATCTCCATAAGCGAGCTTCTAACTCCATAAGAGACTCTAATTCCTTGCTTTCTGTATTATACTTGTTTCCCTAAAATGTGGGGGAAAAATGCATCAGCAATATGCTGGTGAATCATTGACTCTGAAAACATTTATAAAACCTTTGACTGACAAGACAGTTTTCTTGAACAATCTAAGCATAAACGTCTTTTATTTCTAGGACTTGTGCCACTTGCCATACATACACAATTAAGGTTCTCCGGGAACTGATGTCCATTGGAGAACTTTCGTTATGACTGTTAGCCTGCGGCCACGTAGCCTTGATTGATAGGCTAGACAGATCCGTTTGGATCCAGACACATGTGTACTCGGTCTGAGTTTGCTTTTATTTTCTACCTTGTGACTTAGGGATCACGTATCCTTTAAATTCAAAGATCACGTAATCTCACAAAAATATGACTGATTTGTTAAGATAAACAACTCATTTATCTAAATGACTAATTGTAAAAATGTTTAACGTAATCACCTGTGATTGTCTTTTCTGAATGATGTTGTGATTTCGTTTGAAAACCTTTGTGAAATAATGATGATTGACCTATAATAAAATAGGTTTATATAAATACCCTGATCGTCTCTTGATCCAGCTACAGACCTTTAGTCTGGTTTTGATAGCTCTAAACCTTGATTGATTATTTGTTTGAATAAATTATTTAGACCTATATTCTTTCCATTTATTTACAAATCATGTGTTGAGTTCTTCTTCAAGAAGAAACGTCTATTAATAGGTTTCTTCTTCAAAAAGAAACGTCAATTGAGTATAACCATTGTATGCAAAATCTTACGTTTCTTAGTTATGAAGAAACATAAATCTTAACTATATTCCTTGTATGTATAAAACTTTGTGTTTCTTGATCGTGAAGAAACTATATTTATCTATCTCATCTTGTATGTAAAAGCTTATATTTCTTAATCATAAAGAAACATTATTTTCGCTATAACCTTTGTATGCATAAATCTTTTGTAAACATAATTATGATCAAGGTTTGGGCTATACCCCTGACTATGGTCTAAGCCAAGTATAATAATAAAATAATACTTAAGCAGATCCCCTACCTTACACGAGTACTCAGAGTTTATATGCCTAAGCTTGTACGAACAGCACCTCTAATTTCTATCATGTATCGAGGCTTAACTCGTCAGCACATTATACGAGGTCGGCACGCTTCTCGAGGTAAACGTGTGAAAGTGGTATGTGATTGGTGTAAATTAGAAAGTGTCGTACACCTTCCTTTTATAGCAAACTTTCTACTCCTTCGCATAGCGCAATGGACAAATCTTCTGGCCTTACGCGCGACGCGAACCACTATAATGATTGCTAAGAAATCGGTAGGGTTTGCTACGTGTCGCCACGTGTCACGCATGCAAATAGTTAGTTCGCGTAGCACGAAGAAACCTTAACTTGGTACTTCGCGTAGCGCGAACTAACTCAATGTCGGTTTATGTATTTTATCTTTTGCGTAGCGCGAAGCCTTAATTCTTGATCCGTTCGCGTAATCAACGTTGTTCTTCGGCTGCTCATGATCACCGTTTGGCTGCTAGAATCACTAAGGAATTTGTTGCTTCTATGCTTGGGATTGCTACAAGTATGCCTTGGGAGGAACTCAAGGAAATTATTGCTCTTGCTGCCTCGCTTTCTGATGACCATGTTAGAGATGGAACCCTACCTGGTAAGGACTCTAAACCTACCTTCGAAAACTCAAAAACCAAATCCTCAACCGATGCTAAGGCTGAACCCGAACCCACTCCGCACAATAGTAACCCTTCTCACCACAAACGGAAATCCAACCACCAAAACTATGCTGTTAACCAAACCAACCCTCAACCCTCGAACCAAATTGCTCCTAACAAGAAACCGATACCGAATCTTTCCCGTTATGCTTCGTTTGTAACTACCATCACCTGACTCAATCCCCATGTCGCGTATGCACCAACTGCAACAGTTATGGTCACATTGCTAAACACTTGTCGTGCACCGCCCGGTACTTAAGCTGCCCCAAAACGGTCTGCTCAGCCTACCCCTAAAACCAACACTAACCCACATGCTCAAGCCGGTGTTCCTAACACCTGTGATAGCTACAATTGTGGAGATCCTAGTCATCTCCGCAATGCGTGCCCTCAACTTATCCATGCATACCAAGCTCAAGCTCTACCTGCACCTTACTACACTACCAATGTTCCTTAAGTCCAAACCAATCAACCTTACATTCTTCAAGCACCTACTAATCAAGACTATTCATACGTAATCCAAGCTACCCCAAATCCATCCACCTCGACTACTCAAGTTATTATGGATCCAATTCCCTAACGTGCTTCAAGTCAACCGTAACTGAAGCTTCTTGAAGACCCTGAGAACTTTTTTTGCCTTTGTTATTCCTAGCTTAAGTTATCTTATCTTTTTCGTTTATGCATTGTATTGACTCTTTAGTTATTTGTGATATTGGATGATTTCAATTTGAACTATTTTGAGCGTTTCATCTCATGAATAAAGTCTCTTTTATAAAAGTTAATTTATTAGGATCTTGTACCTATATCATATTTCCTTATTCTCGATTATCACGATTCATAATAACAGCTGTTTCAAGAAATTTGTTTTCCTTCAATCTTAAAAAATTCTACTTCTATAAACAAAAGATGTTTTAGAAATTACATTGTTTTATTAATCAAAACTCGGACATTTAATTTTTTAGAAGTGTTTCATAAAGTGGTTATCTTTTGGATTTATATTTAAATTTATCAAAACTTTTGTTTTATTTTCAATGTTTTGTAAACCCACATGATGGGACGAATTATGCGCACCATTCGACGATCTAATTAATTATGGGTCGACACGTAATTATCAAACTCCTCGCATGGAAATCATAAAACGTAAAATTGTGTGTCATAATCTAGAACCTAAAGTAGTTTGAGTAACAGTACAAATGTTGAGATGATAAGGACATGGTGGATATGCGGCTGGTACATCCTATATATAAGTGCTCTTATTGGATTGTCATTTGGAGTGTTGCTTAGATTACTAAAAGTTCCATGTTATGATATTTTCCTTAATAGTTTAATTATTTTCAAATATGTTTTGGCTTTCCTTAATTTCAAGACGAAATTCCCTAAAGTAGGTGAGACTGTAACATCTCGGATTTTTCGAACTTTTATTCGTTTACATAAAGCTGATTCGGGAACTTATTCGGATCCTTATTATTAATAACATCAAGTATTTATAATATGTAAGATTAGCAATTTCATTTTGTACCCTTCATATTTTCTAAGTTGTTTAAACCTTGATTTAACTTCAAAATATCAATAATTGATCATTTATGAAACTACTAGGGCCAAACTTGTCAAAAAATTAAAGATACCATCTTCTTTGCCGGAGCGCTGCATGGTGGCACCCCCTAGGGTGGCCACGCACCGCTGTGGCACTACTGTGTAGATTGATTTTGTTTATATCGTTTCTTAGTTTGTTTTTTTGCCTGAAATCGCTTATTTTTAGACGAAATCGAGTAAATTAAGCCCCAAGTAAACTCTTATAGCCTAAGTGCATGTCAATGTTAATTACCCTTTGTCCAAGAACGAATTTTACTAGTTATTATATTGATTTGATCATTAAAAGCCCATTCGGTTTCTTAAACGAGCGAACTAGCCTTATTTGGTTCGTTTTAGTGTTTCTTATATAAACAACTCATATTTTCTTTCCCATAAACTTCCCTAAACCCTAAATTATTATTCCCAGCCGTCACATACTTCTGTCCTTCATCATCTTTGTCACACCCCAGTCCAGGGCCTGGGCATGACCATCAGAGTTGGTACCTATTTTGTAAATATATCAGAGTAGCGGGTTCATTTTAGTTGAAGTCTTATATATTAACATATTAATTTACATTGTCAAAATTACTCAGGAATTTAATACCCGAGTTTTCAGTTAAAAAACAGTGTTATATTATTATAAGGATTTATGTATTCAAAATAGAGTCATCTCGAGCGATCTTCTATGTTCATGTCTCTAAATCCTTGTCTATCAACATCAGCACCCAGTTACCTGTATGGGTTGGAAAACACGTCAGCTATAAGTTGGTGAAACGTTGACTCGATAAAACAGTTTATAACAGTCATTAAATACAAATATAGTTTTCTGTTTCACAAACTCAGTAGGAACACCTGTCATTTCCGAGATTTGTACCACTGCCCTACACACACAATTCAAAGGTTCCCCGAGTACATAGCCCCTGTTCGGAGACAGTCTTCTCCTATGCTATGTGACCTTGTTGGAGAACTGGTTATGACCGACTTGGTTTTGTATGCCAATTATCAGTTATGTATGGATCCAGACATATGTGTATTTGGTCTAAGTTGCTTTTTATTATCTATTTTGTATTGTAACGATTTTAGAGACAAATAATCTCCTTCAAAAATTTATCACTCTTTGTAATAAACAACCTGTTTACTACAAGGGTAAAATTAGCTCAGACAGTAAAAGGTTTAACGTGTTTACCTGTTGTTGTCAGTTCGGTGATAATCAGAACCCTGTCTCTCAGTATGCTATTAACCTATGTTTGTAATAGGCTTGCATAAGTATCTAGATGGTGTTTCTTGATTAATCAGCAGACTTTAAGTCTGATTCAGTTCAGCAGACTTTAAGTCTGATTCAGTTCACCAGACTCTTAGGTCTGTCCTAACCTTAGTAGAGCTATAGTCATTTTATAAAAAATATACTTTGTATTTACATATGACGTTTAGTATGGCACGCTTTAGCCTAATAGAGTCTATCACGTTGGCAAACTTCTCAATGTAAGTAACAGGCCCCACGGTTGATTGGGATTTGTACGAATTACTTACCTAAGGCAAGAAGAGTCTACTAATGATATCCCCCTTCCAGTTACTACATGTTCGCCAAAATAATAGTTTTGATATCATTACTTCTTGTGGAAGTAACATTATTATGTTTTGTAAAACATTATTTGGAAAAATCAGTTAAAATTAACGACTATACCCTTAACTAGGTTCTAATTAATTATGTAATAAAATAACTAAAGCATAATCCCTACCTTAGTTGGCTACTCGACAATAATAACTAAGAAAATAAGCAGCTCGTCGGTTAGTGCTTCGCTTAATAAGGCAGTAGGTTGTTGGAAGCGCTTCGGAACCTCGTTTCTTCTCAAAAATAAGCCCTCAGAATATCGGAAAACCCTTGACACGGATTTCTAGGTTATGTTTATGTTTTGGAAGATGTTTTGGTGTGAATTGAGTTGAACCCGTAGCTGCCCTATTTATAGCCAGATTTTGGCTTCCTTCGCGTTGCACGAACAGCCTTTGCGCCGCAATGTTATACATGCCCGTCTCGTGATGCCACATGTCGACACGTGGTGGGACACATGGATTCGAATCAACTTTCTTGAATCGTGTGCCAGCTACTTCGCGTAGCGCGAAGCAGATTCAGTTCAGTCTTAGCGTCACTCGAAGATTCAGGAAAACCAGAATTTTCATTTTCAGTCCTTTATCTTTCAGAATTTACATTTTTAGCCCAAAATTAGATGGGATATTTTCACGGTGTTACAATCTTCTTCGGTTTGGCCATTGTTCTTAAAGAAGCAAGCTTTATCAGTTGACTTTGCTTATATGTCGACCTTTGACTTTTCTTTTTGGTTGATTTTTTCACTTTTTGGGTAAGTTGTAAATTGTAAAATTGTTCATACATATTCCCTAGTCAATAACCTTCAATTAATTTCCATGGTTGAAGGGTGTTAACTGGTCAATTTGATCACCCGTTAAAGGGCAAAACAGTCTATAAGTTTGACTATTCGTTTTCTCATACTTCTGGTCAAAACCAATGTTCGGTACAGAAAACTTTTATTCTTCTAACGAAATTTTAAGGCTACTGACCAAAACCTGACTTCCGACTCGCTGTTTAGATTCTGGACAGTATCGACTCGCTTAAATCTTTAATTTAACATAACCAGAGTTCTAAACATCCGTTTGGAATGATTCCATCGAAATAGAGTTCGTTTTTATTCATATTTTCTTATTTCAAAGTTTCAGGTTTAATAGGTTTGTTTCGTTTGACGCGTTAGTGGACGACTCGCTTAATTATTAACTCGTTTATTTTATTATTATTCGCTTGCCTTCAATTTAAGCTGAGCTTTATAATTCCCCTATTTTACTAAGCTTTCAAATGTTTTGGGGACATATGCGTATTATTCGTATTTTGTATTATCTATATATCACAAAATAGCAAACGTGTAAATGTGTGTGAACTATCAAATATACTTGCTACCTGCTTATTTGTTTACTTTATCGCATTCGGAGAGGTCCAACATATTCTCATTTGTAGTATGATCATACTATTAACTCACGCCCGATTCGCTTGGCAACGGTCATATTACTTGCTCATGGTTGATATACCAACGCCCGATCCTCTTGGAAATGGTTCATTGACACCCTATTTGCTCATGGTTTGATTTATTTATCGCAATTTATTACGTTTTGCTTATTTCTTTTATTTATTATATTAATATTATAACATTGCAAAAACTGGTGATAATCTCATTCAACATGTGTTTATTGACAAACTCTATTTTCTACGCATATGCAGGTTGCCTTTGAATTGAAGTTTAACGTGAAAGGGACATCTAGGAAAGACCATAGGGAATTTAATGAAGATTATATTTATCTTGATTGGATTATTTGTTTTAAATTATTTATTTATGTTGTGAATATTTGTGCACTGTAATTTGAATGAAATGATTAACTTAATAGATATTGTCATTTATATTTATGATAGTATCTTTGAGCTGTGAACAATTGGCTCACGCCCCGGCATTTCCGCCTTAGGTTGAGGTGTGACAATCTTTGACGGATTTCTTCTGTTTATATCCTTCGATTATTTATTTGAACTTTCAAAGTTTATATAACCAATTTTCCTTGAATAAAGACATACTCCTTTTATCTAAATAAATGCATCTTTTTCTTTATTTCATCTTTCTATAAATGATGGACTATATTGAACATACAGTCTATTTCAAATACATTTCGAATCTATCTCTTTAATGAATATAAGCATTCTTGTGTAAAGACACGATCTGTATGCTAATGTATTTCTTTATTTACATTAGGGATTTAAAGACCTTATTATTGTTACAAAACTTCTCGTTTAAAATGAGTTTACAAGCATTTTATAAGAGCTAACTAAACTATTAGTTATTTCTAATGCCTTGGAATCTTGAACATTCATTTAGCATACTTTTATCTACTTCTATTCTTGATCGCCAGATGCTTCTTGTATATTTAACATATTTATTCTGGCATTTCCTTTCTTAGCACCGCTTCCACTTGCGTTGCTTGTCTTTTTCGGACATTCTGTGCTGAAATGTCCATTCTCTCCACAGTTGAAACATACAACTGTCTCTCTTCTACAATCATCTTCCGAATGGCCAATTTTCTTGCAGAAGGTACATGTGTCCAGTGGATTGGTGTTAGGAATGTTAGTTGATGTCAAACATCTCCCATGGTGTCTCCTTCCACAATTCGGGCATGGAGAACACATCGTAGACGCCCTATTCCGGCCAAATTCTGGCCACGTGTCGTTCTCCGGTTCATTTAGTAACGCGTCGTCGGTATTCCCTAACATGTCGATGGCGACGAGATACCTATGGGACAAAACTGGAAACTTGAATTTGGAATGACAAATTTGGAATCTCATTTTGTAAATGGGCTATTTTGGGGGTTTTCCCTAAAACAAATTACCCTAAGCTTTCAACCATTCACATGATGACAATTCAAAACTACCATACCCTAGGGATGGCAAAATAACCCTAACCCGGTATACCCGAAGCATTAGGAACGGGTATACCCGAAGCCCGACGGGTATTAGGCCGAGTATGGGATTAAATTTGAAATTTTTTTGCGGGTACGGGCCGGGTATGGGATTTGGTGATACCCGGCCTGATTACCCGAAAAGACATACCCGTTTACCCAAACTATATACCCGAAATTTATTATTAATTTCAATGTTTCTTAACCTTTGGCATTTAAGATATGTATTAAAAAGTATTTTTTATGTTTAATATGTTATCAAGTTTATACATAAAGTTAGTTATAGTATTATTATTTATTTATGATAACGTTTATATAGATGTAATGTGTTATATTTTAGCTTGTAACAGTTTATATATAAATAAAAATATATACGATAACTATAATAGTAAAAAAAATCTACTTAAAAATTGTAACATTCGTTACTTTTCAAACCCGAAACTCGACCCATTTCGAATTTTCAGTTTTGTTTATAATTTTTATATATATACATATATTATAATCACAAGTTTTGTTGCATGTATTTAATGTGTCATTTTTTAATTTTTAACACAAGGACGATTTATGTTTATTGTTTGTTCGATGCCTTTTCATTTTATCCAATTTACGAGACTCTGGGATTTTAAAGTTTCCAGTTAATCGGTTCTCTCTCTATCGAGTGTAATATAATAAATCTCCAAGCTTCAAAGCCCTCTCATGACATTTATAACATATATTAAAGTACAGGGTCTAACAGGTATTTATATTTAATGTTTGTTCTGAGGGATCAAACATGTAAATATCAAAAATTTAAACTTTCAGCAGCCCAAACCCCCTGTACGCCCGTTTTTCCGGCGTGGAAGTTCCGGCGACGCAACAACATTCCGACCACCTTAAAACTCGTTTAACGCAGCAATTAATACACTTAAAAGCATGTAAATACTTTAGACCATAACGGAGATCGTTAACCAACAACTTTAACGCGTTATAACGGATTGGAATCCGCATATTAATCCGTATCAGCCGCTAAACGGCCGGAACCGCTGGCCACCAAATTATATATGTTTTCTGGTTTTAAAATACAAATTGTGTCTGGCCTAGTGGTTGAGTCTGTATGATGATAACATGCAGACCCAGGTTCGAACCGGGTCACCGCACGTTTTACTCTTTTCTTCTTTTGTTATTTTTATCTTTTTTTAAAACCTTTTCTTTTTATAATTATTATAAGCTAGATACATACATACATACATACATATATACATACATACATACATATATATATATATATATATATATATATATATAGAGGATGGTTCATGCGAGAAGTGCAACAAATCAATCTGGGCCATTGATTACATTAATCAATGGTATATATTGATAATGACAAACTAGTAATTATTAATAAACACATATACATGTTTTTTTATGTGAAAAGGGTATTTTTGTATTTTTAATGTATATACTCCATAATGAAACTCCAACTTGTTACTCCTAAAATTAAGCTAAAAACATTTATAATTATAAAACATAAACGGTTTAATATTAGCTACATTTAATATTCGATATTTTGAAATTGGTGTAATATTTGTTCTTTGTTAACATTCTTTAACTAACGATATGGGGGAAAACAAGTTAATACTTTTATGGATTCTATGCCATCGTAATATACACAACATCAATTTTACATGCACTACATTATTAATTATGACTACACAACATTTGAAAGTGTGTTTATACCAAATTAGCTTTACCCACACTACGTTAGTTATGTCTACACAACATTTGAAAGTGTGCCTACACTACGCTAACTTAGCCTACACAACATTAGTTATGACTACACAGCATTTGGAAGTGTACCTATACTACATTAGTTTTGCCTACACTACATTAGTTACAACTACACAACATCTGAAAGTGTACATACACTACACTAGTTTTGCCTTACACCATAACAGTTATGACTATGCAACATTTAAAGTGTGCCTACACTATATTACTTTTGTCTACACTAAATTAGTTACGACTACACAACATCTAAAAGTATGCCTACACTACATTAGTTATGACTGCGGAATATTTGAAAGTGTGTCTACACTACATTAATTTGACAACACAATATCTTAAAGTGTCCCTACACAACATTACGTATCTAACCTACGGTATATTAATTGATTGAAAATCAAAGAAAAAAAACTTCACATTTGAGATTCAATAAAAAATAATAATAATTAGCCATGTTTTAAATAAAATGATTTTTGATAAAATAGATTTTAATGGTTAAAATTTTAAATAAAAAAAAATAGTTTGTAACTTACCGATAGTTAATAACTTATCATTAATTAAACTATTAATAAGTATGAGTTACAAAATAAAACACTTTATATTTTACTCATATACCCTTGTATTTAAATAATCAGAAAATAAAAAAGAAATCTTTTAATTGGTTAGAATTTCTTCTCGCACTAAATATATATATATATATTTATAAAACATTTTAAATAAAATAAAATAAAATTATTTTTAATCACTTAAAATCAACTATAAATTCATATTTACCATTTCCACTTAAAAACCAAACTTTCAAAACCCACCAAGTTCATTTTAAACTCGTTTAGCATTCATATATATTTTTTTCGTTAAACTTTATAAACCGTTAACACTTTCGTTTTCAAAATAAAACATACCGTTAACACCAAAAATTCCGTAAATGTGATAATATCCAAACTTACTATTAATCTTGTCATAAGATAATGTTAAAATAATAATAAATCATGAAACCCGTTAATATAAATTCCTTCATTCTAAAATCATTAAGTTTTAAATCATTAACTTACATTTCATTAATCATAATCTATTAACTATAAAAATTGTTAGCGCGCTTATATTACGTAAACCGCAATCCAATTTGTTAGCATATAATTCGTTAGTCTATACTCGTTAACTATAAACTCGTAACATTAATTTAATAGTTTAGTTATAATTGTTTGAGATAAAATTCTCATTTAAATCCATGCCTCAATTTTCCCATATTAATAATAGATTATTAAAGTTATAATATGATATAGTGCGCTATAAATTCTATTAAAATTAAATATAATAATATAGATACCATAACAATGCCATAAAATATATTAAAATAATGCAAATCCCCTTAAACTAAATCATCCTCTTTAACTTTAATCTTGTTAGTTTGTCTTTAAATATTCGTATTTATTTTATTTATAGCTAGAGGAGTTCAATCGTTTTAGATTTCTTTAAACGCACTTTCGGTTGCTTTCGGATTTCGTTTATCATTTATCATTTATCATCTATTTCAAATGTGAGTTTTCATAACCCCTTTTTACTTTTATACGTTTTGGGGTGTAGCACGTTCCAGACTCTGTTTCATGTTTCAAACTAAAATTCACATGCGTGTTTTGTATGTATTTGTTTTGCATCATATTTCTTGTATATTATGTGATTATGTGCTAGTTGTTTATTATTTTTGTTGGTGGAGACTCCCACACATACTCAAAGTGGGAGGGTCCGACGGGACGTACCTGTGCCGTCCATTTGTTAATGGCGGTATTATTATCATATTCTATACTCCAACTAGCTCGGCGAACGGGGGTTTCTTAGTAGATTTGACGTATGTCAAGCGAACGGGAATATCATGTATTTACTTTTCTTTTACTTTATGATTGAGACTATACATCTTGACTTGTGAATTTTACATTTTTCGTATTATACATATGCAAAAGTTTATGAATTCTCACCAACATTATTGTTGACAAAATATATTATTTTAAACGTGTTGTAGGTTGAAGTTTAGGGATTGAAGACTAGAGTAGTTGGACCATTAGGTTATTAGAAACGTAACATAATAAAATTCAGAGTTTATTGTATTATTATTTGTTAGTGTATTTGTGATGTATTGAAATGAAATAAATATAATTATTGTCGCTTTAATAGCGTTACAAGCTTATGAATGATCTGTACGTCACACCCGGGCGTATTCCGCTTAAAGCCAGGGTGTTACAAAAATCCTAACGAATTTTTTTTAACAATCTAATGGGTATACCCGATACTCACAGGTATACCAGATACCCGACGGGTAATGGGCCAGGTATGAGACTGAATTTTATAACCGAGTACGGGTATGGGATTAGCAATACCCAGCCTGCTGCCATCCCTACTACCCTAAGGGTCTGTTTGGTATGAGGTAATGGAATGAACGATGGAATGGAATGAACGTGGTAATGGAATGAACAAAGGAATGGAATGGGTTGTTACCATTCCAATGAGATGCTTGGTTACTACGTGGGAATAAAACGAATGATTATTTTGTGTTGTTTGGTATGTAGGAAAAAAAGAATAAATAAAATTAAAATGGTAGTGAGTGGCGGTGGTGGTGGGTGGTAGGTGGCGGTTGTGACATTGGTGGGCGGTGATGGTGGTTAGTGGTGGCGGGTGGTGGTGGGCATGGAAGATAATGGTGGTTGGAGGTGGTGGTGGTGGTGGTGATGGGGGAGGGTGGTGGCGGGTAACGGTGGAGATAGCAGGCGGTGGTGGGAAGCGGGTGGTGGTGAGGGGCAGGGGCGATGATTAATGGTGGCGACGGTGGGCGGCTAGCACTGATAGGGATGGTTGGTGGCGGTGGTGGCGGTGACAATGGTGGTGGTTGGTGGCGGTGGTGGCGGGTAACGACGGCGGCAGACCACAATGGTGGTGGTTGCTGGCGGCGGCAATGGTGGTGGTTGGTGGTGGTGGTGGTGGTGGGTGTTGATGGTGGTGGAAGGGTAATGGAGGTGATGTAAGGTGAAAGAGGGAATGGAATGAAAAAAAAACATGGGGTATGAATGGAACGAAATTGTGGTATTTTAAAAGGAATGGAATGGACTAGGTAATGAGTTATTCCATTCCTTTGATCAACCAAACACACTTTTCTCTATTCCCTCACAATGAGTCATTCCATTCAATTCCGTCATTCATTAATGCATACCAAACGCTACCTAAGGGACGGTGTCCCTTCTTTCAATGCCCTATTATTAAATTGGAAATGATGAAAAATTAATATAAATGATGTCCATATTGTTTGATGTAAGCGGGTAGTTAGAAACCGGAAATAGAAATGATGGGGGGTAGCGTTGGTATTCCCACGATACCAGCAAGTGCTTACGTGCTTCCACCCCATCACCCTTATAACACACTCAACTAGTGATTAAAACATGATAATTAGTATGTGTAGCACAAACACATGTAGCGTTTTTTTTTTTGTCTACCTCTCGTCTTGCCACGTCTAGATGTCCTGAGCTATACCCAAGCAAATATCTTACATACATAAACTCATTAGAAGGTGACTGAAGCCTCGAAGGCACCCTCGACAATTAAGTTCCTATTATTAATAAAATCTATAGTTAAATGGGAGGTGTTGTAATCTCTAACCGCAAGCGGTGACTAAAATATGATAACTTTACTTGAGAAAACCGTGGAAAAGTACAGTTGGTTTGTGTTCAGTGTTATCACGGGTGTTAGTGTACCATTAAACGCATCGGTGATGTCTTGATGCCACCAATCACATTATTATATTTATTTATATAATAAAGTTGCTCAACCAGATTAGTCTCATTAAAGGGAAATCTGTATTTCTATTTTAGATTTGCAGTGAATAAGAGCATTCTTATCCCATCCACCATCTTTAACATCATAATTTAACAAAAATTTACTACTTTTTAAAATATGCCTCTCATTTTAAAAAACACCACACATCCTAACCTCTATATTTATCTCTACATTCTTTTTTTATTATTTTTTCTTTTTCTATTCAATTACAATTTTAACTAAAGACTATTTTGTCTTATTATACTTTTCGTCTAAAATAATTCTAATAACCTTCAGAAAAAAATTGCGTTAAACGTTATGCAAGCCTAAAGTCGGCTCGAACTCATATAGTATATTAAAACAAACATTATAATCGATATGCGTTTAAATTTCTTCGTAGGTCCCAATTAACTTCATCCAAAATAGCACTTCATTGAACAACGCTTCAACTGAGTTCCATTTAGGGATGAGCTTGGTACTGTACCGGTACCAAAAATATCGATTCCGAAAATCGCGAATTCTTGGTACCGGTATCGAAATATTCGGTTTGGTACTGGTACGGTACCGGTACCGAAGGTAAAAATTCGTGAAATACCGGTTCCGGTACCGTAACGATCCCGAAAGTCGAAACTTTAGTACTGATTCAGTAGTAGTACCGAATTTGCTCATCCCTAGTTCCATTTATTATGTTGACTTTGTCCCGTTTGCAAATTCGCAGCAAACTTGACCTCCAATAAACCAAACAGTTCGCAGCAAATTCCCAATTAACTTCATCCAAAATAGATTAAAGTCTACTTGACCGATCCAAACATGCCATACACCATTTGTAGCCAACTGATGCGAAAATATTGCACTGTAACGCGAAAAGAAGCTTCACTAAACTGCACTTGTAATTATGAACTACTCGTATTAGCCTTCTAAAAATCTATAACCTGCTGCCAATACTGAAGGTAAATAAAATACCAAAATTACCCTTAGGGTTACTATGTTGGCTTAAAAATCAAAATTACAAAATACCAAGAATGATGTTATCTTTTGTATATCAAATACTTGTGTCATCATCATGCCACCAAAAAGAAAAATTGGAACTAGCATACCAACTTATCTGAAACAACAATAAGCAAACCATAACAATCTCCATCCAATTTTAAAACATAACTTCAAAATATATTCACATGGCTTTTGTCCAATAAATTCTTGTCCACATGCTTGTACACAATACAAACAAATCACAGCTGTAATCCAAAGACCAATACACTAGCAGGTAATGCAATACAAAAGAAACAATTACATGAACATATAGAACAACAAGAGCTGCAGAATGATATTGATGTCCCCTTAACTTGTCACACAGTTTAACAAAATTGCAGCTTATAACACATTAATTTGAAGCAACCACACACCCAAACAAAACACACACATTAAATTGCAACCTAAAGCACATTGATTTCAAACAAAACAACATTTCAACAACCTTTAATTAAAAACAAAATAAGTCCAGCATCCACAAGGCCAGAAGGCTTTGAATTCATGAAACCCAAAAAATATAAAAGTATAAGATTAAACAATGCCAAAAAAAATCTGTTCTTATGTAATAAGACTTCCATGTAACACCAAAAAGGGGAATACGATTTCTTGTAGCACTAATATATATGCACTATTGTTCGGCCTTTAAAGTTGATTATCTTAATCACGATTGCGTCTCATTATGATTTCTCTTTGAAGTTCCTCAAAATATAGTCGTTGGAGTTCTGGCATAACACTCACGTCCAACATCATAATCCGTTGATCGGATTCATTCTTTGCAAGCTTCGCTTTCTCAGCTTCAATTCTCAATTTTTCTACCTTCAATCTCATCCTTTCTTCTTCAGCAAGTCTATCATACGCCATCTTCTCGGCCTGAAGGCGATAAAACTCTTTCTCTTGAGCATGTGACTCCTCTAAAAGTGTATACTTCATCTTTCTGAGTTGTTTGATTTCCTCGGTTTGCTCACCTTCAACTTTTCGTGATCGTTTTGCAGCTTTCCTACCCAGTGGTCGATCCAATTCGATAACTTCATTTTCAATTGCATTTCCAGCCTCGGATGGGGTTGTGGTTGGGGTCTGGGATGGGACCGTCATCCTCTTTTTCTTTGACTCGCCCTTCGCGTCTCGTAAAATCCACTTAGGTTGGTCCTTTAATAGGTTCCAACAATGCTCAAACGCGAAGTTGCATTCTTCTTGTTTATGGTACAAAAACTTCACCTTATCAAACTTGCATTTAAACAAATAAAATACATGTTAGAAAAACAAAATAAGTATTTTTATGTTGGTTCGGACTCACTTTGCTTTATTGACACTTAACTTACCCATTAAAAGCAAACTTAATTTAATTTCATGACCCAACTTTGACCCCGACCCGTCAAGATTAACCCAACATTATAAAATACTCACAAAACAAATTAGAGTGTGGAATTTTACCTTATCATGATCGGTTATGCCACTTATATTTAATCGTTCAACTTGATCTAGGCACGAACAAAAAGTATTAGTGGCCTTTTGAATGCTAGACCATCGATTTGATAAAGACTTGATTGACCTTTCGTTTGTGGTTTCTTTATGTTGCTCGAAGTACAAATAGATATTTTCCCACAATTGAGAGTATTTCTGATCTGTTCCTTGAATGGAATCAAGGCTATGATTAAGCCATGCAGCAACGACTAGCTCGTCTTCTTTAGCGGTGAAGTTCACACCCCTTTTTGATTTCTTAACACTGTTTGCATTTGCGGGGAAAGGTGGAGAGTTGTCAAGGCTCACAATAGAATTCCCACAAAGAAGATCGGTGTAGGATACACCTTGATCTTGTGCATCCATACTCAAAACTACAATAGAGTACAAAGATTATTATATTAGGATTGGTAAAGAAATATAACAGTTTATTGAATGTGTTCTCTTATCTATTAATAGTCACAATAGTTTCATTAGCTGGCCAACGATTATAACACATACTGATTACATAAATGAACACAATTTAATTACCCTAATTATTTCATGTTCTACAAAACTTCATCCTATGTGGATAATGAATTCAGTTTCGGGTTGGTCTTGGGTTTACTCGGGTCGGTCTGGTTAGTCTCTTATGTGCACCCCCACCCATAGTCAAACTCTAAATATACACGGAACCCCATTGTCACTATCACTAGATGTGAGGAAGGGTCCCATCACACCCCAAAAAGAATATCCCATCATATTTGTTATTAGCTTTCAACTAGATTCACATATTATGAACCGCAACCAAACTATAAATCACATAATGAATTCAGTTTTCGGTTCAGTCTTAGAATAAACTCGGTTTGATCTTTAACAAATTCAGTTTCGGTTAAAGACTGAACCGAAACCTAGTTTATAATTACGTCTATAATAGTATTATCGACAACATACACAAACATGAGCAAAACAAACTCTGATTATGACCAAGCATAAACCAAATCAGGGCAAAACATAATCGAATTATGAAGCCTTGCAGGTCTAAGCAGATTACATAATTTAAAGCAACACATATACGTTGCCGAAACATGACTCAACACATATACCTTGCAGGGCTAGAGACGGCTTCGACTAAAGCAACATTTTAACAACACTTAATTAAAACCAAAATAATACCATCAACATATATGATACCAACATTACTCAAATTAACAATAAATTTCAATACCCTATCAAAGAATTTTTAAACCCAGCATCAAAGCCTTTCAAATAAACATGCCATGTAAAGTGTTAAACAAGACGCAACTACAACACACAAGTTAAGTTAAAATGTATTAATTTTTCATGTTTAGTTAGCCAATATTATTTGAGTGTTTTAACCCTCTAAGTTAAAGGTTTTGCATATCCCTTTTATCTTAATTCTGCAATATAATTTGTAAAACTACTAAACCCTAAGCCCTAAATTAGGTTCCAAAAACATGGCAATAGAACATCTACAAACCCTAATTAACTTCTATTTATCCTGCCAACGTATTTGTAAGAACACCTCCAAATCATACAATAAACATACTGAAACTGAGAGATATATACGAGAAGTACCTGTTGCAACTTTTGTCTTTGATTTTGATTTTGATTTTGCCTTTGATTTGCTTTAGAGGTAATGGAGAAGGCCGATAAACCCTACTTGAGAGTTTTATAAAAGAGGCAGGAAGATGAGCGGGAGAAGAGATGAGGTGAGATGAGATGGGCGGGAGATGGTGAATTGGGCGGGTGAATGGCGATGTTGTTAAGATAGGGGCGCTACAGTGGCTTTTCAAATATAAAAAGTTACTGTACCAGGTCTTTAATATATAGAGTTAGGGTATAGAAATAGGGGATTGGATGGAGTCTATTTTTACAAGATTTTTTTAAATTTTAAAGTTAAGGAGTGTTTTGATGAAAGGAATGAGAATGCTCTAATATGATGTTATTTTATAGACAAACATTATAACAAACTGTGACTTGAAATTAATCAGAATCTCCATAATCATCATCCGAAACTAGTTTTGTCATATCACGCAATCAATCTTGCAATAAACGATATTCATTTGCATTTAATTGGCTTACTGACCAATTAATCATGGTAAGAGTAACCAAATCCGGCCTTTTGATTTTCAAAAAGACTAAAACTAATATATAAATCTTAAGCGTTTTAATAAAAAAAAATGTTTAAGATAATATAACTTTTTTAATACCGTTAGGATCCCCTGTCAGTACCTGAGTAAGTCATCCTGAGACGGGATGTCAGCCGTTCATACTGATTTTGACGCTCTAGACCTGACCCACTCAAGAATATCATCAAGGAGGAAACTCACACCACTGTGAGAAAACCCCCTTGAGTCAGGTTTCGAACATGAGACCTCTAGAATCCCAAGCCTTAATAATCATCCCCATGCCATTAAGTCAGAAGACAAATGGCTTTGAGATAATATAACTAATCGGTAACTGTAGCACACCACAAATTAAAAAAGGCAACTTAATGGACCGTTTCATAACTTTAAAACCACCCCCACCTCAAAAGTATTCAGTTTAATTAAATGATGCTTAAAAGATTAAATAAATGATTATACCATTAATTAGTCATAATTTTTAATCACTAGTTGGGTGTATTATATATAGAATCTTACCCTTTACTCATACTTCTTAACTAATAAACTCCATAGTTGCATTATTTCGAGAAAAAAAATATTGCAACAAACACTTGTTAGGTGAAACCCATGTGTATGTTTCATAATAATAAGTGTAATTTTGTGTTTTGGGCATAAAATTGACGACTTGATAAAATGTTCTTTTAGACATGTTTTATATAAAAAATAGATTTTATTACAAATTTAAAGACTTGAATACAAATTTAATTACACAGCTTTTATCTTAGGTAATATGCTGGTCTCACCTTGATTCCTTTTAATTCTTTTTTTTTCTCTTATTTAAAATATTTAACTACATAGAAGTTCGAAAGATAAAACACATTTTATTATTTTAAAATTTAAAGTTATACATCATAAAATAAGAAAAAATATATTTGTATATATAAATAACACTAAATCAAAATCATTTTTATAATTATCTCCAAAGCATGTCTTTTATTGGATCAAAGCATATAATTCCACAAACAGCATCCGAATAAACTACTACTCAAGAAATTGAAACCTTTTCCTTTTTTAAGTTTAATA
The DNA here is from genome assembly GCF_021521415.1 of Bidens hawaiensis. NCBI lineage: Eukaryota > Viridiplantae > Streptophyta > Magnoliopsida > Asterales > Asteraceae > Bidens > Bidens hawaiensis. The sequence goes on along the minus strand of NW_027493669.1, from coordinate 34,090 downwards.
TAATTTTGGACCTTTTGGTAAGTCTACTACTGTATACTTTCTATTAATTCATTTAGAACATCAGCATCATATTTTTATCTATTTTAAGGTCTTGTTCTTTCAAATTTACACTAAAATACTACTTAACTTCATGTTATTTCAAATTACTGATCTTCCAAATCGGATCAAATTATGCTTTTATTTAGTTTTTAAAATAGAAATAATTCCGGCTCTTGATCTTATCTTTCGCCTTTAAGGTGTTATAAAGAGGACACGTGGCAAGTGGCATTGTGGATCCCACAAGTGCAATGACAAGACATGTTTCAGCTGTCAACATCACCTCTTTTTCATTTAATTTTAATCAGAATTGGGTATCCAATAACTCATTTTACTTTTCCAGAGTTCAAATATCTATATCCAGATCAAGGTAAAGCACCTTCAGCCTGAGTTATATGGTTCTGAAGAAGATGTTATCTGGATTTAGAAATTCGTACAAAAAGACAAGTCACTTTACTTTATACACAGCTGGCACCATTATGTTTCCTTTTTTTTGGAACGAACAACTAACTAACGTCGGGGACGTTATACGCGGCTCCCATTGGTTAAAGGTAGCTCGAGCTGGTCACGGGTCCGAACGGACGAAGCCTCTAGCGGTCATTGAGGGATTCCTCGGATAAAACCCGACCCCCACGTCCGTCAAATGGCACGACACCGAGAAGCCGGTAAAACCGGGTGAGATCAGGACTCGAACCCTGGCAAGCCAGGGTCATCCCTTATATCTCCCATATAAATTGGTGATAGTGAGGTTTGAACCCCCTACCTCTCACTAGTAAAGTAAGTGCTCTACCATTGAGCCACATCCTGTCTCTATCTATTCTTTAATGTATATTCCAACCATATTTCTTATATTTTATTTTTTATTTCAACAATTAAAGATAGATTTTCTTTTTGACACTTTTTTATTTAAACTAGGATTTAGGACCCGTACTTCGCGACGGGACCGTTAAATTGAACAGAAACACATACGTAAAAAAGTTAAACTATAAATTTGGTGCTGAAGCGAAGTCATTCTGTATCAAGTTACGACATCGAAACTAAACAAAAGAAACAAAGTCGTCTATGCCAAAATACAACAAATTATATCATATGTAGAACAAAAAAAACTGGCGCGTTACAGCTGCGAACCAACACAAATTCGGTTGGTATCAGCGGTATCAACACAAATTCGTAAACATAAATTAGTAAGCCAAAAAAAAGTATTTTAAAGGCGAAGTGTCAAAAGTTGAAACGCGAATATAAAACCATGCGACAATGGGATATTTTTAAATCATGAAAAAATTTTCGGTTATTATAAAGACATACTATAAAAAATAAGAAAGCAAAGTTTAAAAAAACTATTTAACCGAAAAATAAAACATGTAAAGCCGACACTCGCTCAAGTTTAGTGTTAAAAATGGGATTTTTACATATTTCCCCTTCCTAAAAGGGACATTACATATTTTCCCAAAATACAAGTTTTTAATGCAAAATGTACAACGCTTTTTAAGTATGGTTTGGGAAAATATGTAATTTCAAAGTTTATGAAGGAGAAATATGTAAATGCCTCTTTAAAAATATAATTTGTTAAGTATTTTATTTAGTTTAAACAAAAAATAAAATAAAAAAATAAAATTCGTCATTTTAATTGTGAAATTATGAATAATGATTTAGTGGTTATAGTTAATAAAATATTAAAATAGTGAATAGTAAAAGGAATAGTAATTTTGTGAGGAAAGAAAAATCTTCTATTTAATATATATAAAATATAGTACGGTATAGAACATGAACTAGAAAAGTTGAAAGTGAAAATATTTGGACGGTTTTTCGAACACAGGACTAGGTGTATGACCAATGCAAGAGCATTCTTAATCCATCCTTTAAAAGTATGTAAGAGAGTTTGTAAATTATTGGACGGAGTTTGAAGTGATTATGAGTGTAAACTAAATGATGGAGATAGTAAAGCTAGTGATTTTGTGTAAATTTAGGGAAACTTTTAGTGCCCCTATTTATTTTTTAATATTTGGTAGCAGTGAGTAGATGAGAGTGTAAACTATAATAATAAAGGTATAGAAAAATATTATTTAATTGAACAGAAAAGAGAAATGTAGTGCTATTTAGTGTAATTATAGAGTTGATGATGGAGGACAGACTGGGAATGCTCTAAAAGAGATTATTGCTTGATACTCGTTTGAATGTTATGACAACCAAATAGCCAAGAATTTCTTAACAGATCTTCTATATTATTTTGATTGAGTTCAATATATTATATAGAGTAGAGTAGTTATCTCCTATTTTTTTTGTGATTGAGTTCTCTATATTATCTAGAGTAGAATAGAGTAGTTGTAACTAGAGTGGATAAAGAAACTTTTGTTTATGAGTAAATTTGGAGAAATATTGTTCTCCCTTTATATTCTTTAATGTTTTTTTTTAAAGTGTTGTAAGTGGAGAAAAGAAAAAAGGTTAATTTAAAAAACTAGAAGGACCAAAACCGAAGTTTTCTGTATTTAAAATATAGAACAGATGAAGTTTGGACTAGTATTATCCTCGATAGGTTGTTTAAAGTTTTCTTAAACTATTAATCGCTACTAATGTTAGATAAATTAAGCCGTGTATATATTTCTCCAGCTAGATAAGAACCGAATAATACAAATTTTATAAAGTATTATTTTATATCAATTTATTACACCATGTTGAATTATTGAACCGTTAATAAACCCTATGTGTAGGACATGGTTCACTTTTTATTAAAATACAATAAACACTAACGATACTCTCGTTAGCAATGGGAAATATATGAGTACAATACCATTTACAAAATCGAATAAAATGAATATTATATACATTTTTTATATTCAAAATAGATATGAAAATGCGCCTTCATCAGGTACTTTATGTAATAGCTTCGTCTTGTGTCTTCATCACATTGGTCATCGACTAAGCTTCTTGAATCGCGTATTCTCGAACGATCTTTCCTGTAGTCTTCAACGAGAGCTTGATGTGTATCTTCTTGTATGATCCTTTGCTATAAAAACGAACAAACTAATGTTGACGGTTGAGGTTGAGACACGTGTTCAACACGCTTCCCTTAAAACAGATTTCACGCCACTATATTAGACAACGCGTCTGTCTCTCAGGGTACAACAGCCGAAGTAGTTTGTACTGCCGGAGATGTCCACACGCCCGAGGTTATATTAGTTAAATTGTAGTGTTGGAACTTGAGGGAAAAATAAAAAGAATGAAACGGTGGTGGAATCGAATGGAGAAACTCATCTCTATACGTACTCAACATATGAGTCTTTAAAGCTTTCTTCTTCACCATAACTCTTTATGCATGCATGAGTTTTTTCCTTAAATTTCCTAGCTTCTCATTTTTCTAGCCCTTTCAAATGAGGCACATAGCCTACTATATTATACAAGAGTTAAGGGTGAGTGAAGAGCTTCACTTAATTAGAGACTTAATTCTCTAATAAAATTCATTAAGTGCCATAAAGAAAACTCTACCAAGAGTATCAACATATGAAGAGTTATAGTGTTAATAACCTAATAAATTAATTTCCATTCATTTTTTATAATTTTCTAACAATCCCCCACATGAATGGAGATTAATCAAAACACACAAAATATCCAATGTAACATCGACAGTTAAGTATTGCAAGATAGGTAGGCGTTAGCTTTGAACCTTCCTTTGTGTAACATACTTAGTCTCCTAGCGGTTAGTAGACGTGATGTCCTTGAACAAACCCCATTGGTGTAGACGACAATACACTTCACACAATACTCTCCCTAGCCGGGCACATCTCCTCATTGTCGTGTCCATTATGGTCCTGGAACACTAGCCTGGTTCTGTGAAAGCTCTAGGAATTGTGCACCCCATAATTTCATTCGAAACGACCCCACTTCTCTTTCACATAGGTGATTATCCAGAAATCATTAAAAGCATTAAGGTTATAATGATTTACACAAATCATTAACCCTAGGAAGTAATTATACTCCCTTTATAATTTAGGAGGATATATATATTAGCTCATGTGTCAACTTATACATAAGTTATGCCCCCACAGTGACCACCCTTGGATATATAATTAGGTTGTCCTATTGAACTTAGATATTGGGAACTTCAGTCAACTAAGTTAGGTTTCCTTTATATACCCTTTTCATGGGCTTTAGTCTCATTCCACAACATGATCTCTACTAAACCCTCAGGTTGTTGGATCCATTACATTATCGTTGACTTTGTCTAGTCACTATAGATAACTTACGTAGTTGAGATCAGTTGTCATGATGTGTTCTTCATTTATAAATTAATTTTGCCTATTGTCAACTTTCTAAGACTATAACCTCAGTGGCCACCTGAATTTGGTTATAATATTTGTCTTTTTAAGATACACTTATCATTAAGGCAAACACATCTCCATTATGTACTACGACATTTTTGTGCTCCACTTAGTCGTGTGTTTGCAATATTAGATTGTTTTACAATAATCCTCATTGCTAAACCTTCCAAGTTAAAATGCAAGACACCCCCACATTTAAGTGTTATTGGAAAACATTATCTAACCTGCAGATGGGGTAAGTAATGATTCTCTCTTTCTTCACACGCTTGAAAAGTCACCATAATTACCATTTGTACATACCCCAAAGGGGTTTCTTCTTAGATGGCTTCTCCCATATTTCTTGCATTTGGATTTTGTTTGTTTAACTTTACTAAGGACAAACTTGTCACTCATGATTTGAACAAGATCACGTCATCGTATCAGCGAGCTCATTAATGCTTGCTCATAGAGCAATAGTTGCCTTAGTGTAAGCTTCCACCACTTACTAGACTTTAAGCTAAATTGGTCGTAAAAGCTTGTTAACAAACCATCATAATCCACTATCTTGGACAAACCTAGAAAATCGAGATCTTCTTAAGATCCTCGTAAGTTACGTCATTTTCTTAAATTGGATGAAAACCTTCTTTATATTTGTCTATACACAAATTCTTTCTTGTGTATGTTTTGAATGTTTCAAGTTAATTAGTCTTCGCAAAGCACTATAATTAACAAGTACTAGTCTAGCATGCTTTAGACTACAATACTCTAGCATGTGAACAGAAGATGCATCATTCTGACCCTTCACAGCTTTAAAAGATAACACATTATCTCTTCTGAACATTCATTTATCAATAAGGACAAAATAATCATATTACATTTTACTATTCCTAAGCCTCGTCTTTTGGAATGCCTTTAAACAATACTTAATCCATCCATTAAGGTCATAACTCGGTTGCCTTTAACCTCCAAGGCTTCAACGTAAGTCTTCAATCCAAGTCGCTTTGATGAACACATTCATCACACACATGATGAATAATAACAATATAAATCACTAACATTTGGAGATTTAGTCAATTAGATTGACTTTCAACAATGTGGCATTCTTAATTGCCTAAAGTGATGTAAATATTTCTATTCTTGTTTCAATGCAACTATTTATTGGACCGCATTTCCAAAATTAAAGATAAATCCTCCAAATAGTTCCAACAACATTCATGGCAATATAATCATCTACAAGTCCATCACTAGCTATTGTATGTCTCATATAATAGATCTCACAAGATTTATAAACTCATTTATAAGAATAACATATATTTCTTTCATATGTTATAATTATCGAAAACACATAATTGTGCATCTCCATATTGATACTCTCAACATTAGATGACATATCTCGTTCTTGTGTATTTTATCTCAGTACACTCACCACATTTTCTCATGAAACTCACATGATGCTTTTAAATATTTGATATCTCGTCTTAGCTTTTATTCAATGCAACAACTCACAAGTTATTTATTATGCAAAATTCCTTTTGCACTATCCATTTAAAATTATCCTTTTTTAAAAAAATAATATATATATATATATACACACTTTAAATTCTAAAAAATAATTTATACGTCACAATAAATAATGTTGTATTTGCTTGTAAACTGCATGTATTATCCGAATATATTGAACACAAAATAATAATACAACCAAAACTATAGCATAAAAAGTAAAAGACTTTTTCATCATAATTCAAATGGATATAGACGACATCTAGACATCAAATCTAAAAGTGTTATTAGCTTTAACACTTTCATCATCCGATTAAAGTCATCTTAATATATCATTTTATGTTATGTATAGAGATACTTCCTTACATAGAAATCCATGCACACATATCCTTATATTCTTGTTTCAATTCGAAACTATACTTTTTTGAAAAGTAATGTTCAAAACAACACCAAGTTTAAGTAGCAAAGCTTGAACAATTAATCTTGTTCACACAACACGAAGTTGTTTTTCACCATAGATTATCCTTGAGAATGTTATCTTAGATAAACATATTCTACTTTTAGTAAGAGTAGCAAACCATTTTTGAATTATCTAAAATATGCAAAACTTTGTTTAAAATCATTTTAAAACACTTTCTTACTTTTGCAATATATTATATTAATAATAACAAGGGTTTAATAAAACAAAGTCCAGACCTAAAACATCAAACAATGTATATGGTTTAGGTTTAAGACCCTTGTACTAAAATGGCTTCCAGCACATATGTTAAAAAAAAGTATGTTATAACGATGTAACACCCGTTAATTTTCGGTTTAAAGATTTTAAAGCTTGTAAAGTCTGCATATTTCTCGGGAGCTATCTGGCATCTTTCCGGTACGTTAAATTCATTTAACTTTCCACCCAAGTTGCTTCACACTTCATTCTTGAGGGACTAGAGTGTAACTTGTTATTTTATAACATAAAACAAAACCCTAGCCCCTCCCTTGGTCCGATCGGCATTGAGCAGCCCCCCCCCCCACCTGTGATTTTCTTTTTTTGCAGCCAAGTTAAGGTCTAAAACTTCAATTGAAGGTTAGTTTTATGTTTCCCCAAGTCTTTTACACCTTAATTGGTCATAATAAACCGCTTATTGATCGTTAAATCGCGTGTTGTAGGCTTACCAGGTGGCTGTCAATTCTTGCATTTCTGGGACTGTTTTGGTGGAGGTTTTTGCACCAACATCTTCCTAGGTATGTCTAGTATAACATACTTTAAGATTATGTCCATTGGTGTTCTTTTGATTAGTCAACTAGTTGTAGATTGAAAACTAGTTTTCGGTTGTCTAGAATGGTGATTTGTTGCGTTTAACGCGAGGAATGAAGTAAGTGATGACCAATTCAGTTCGTATAGCTTCGGTTTAATGTACAGGCTGTTGGAAAATGATTTTTATAAGTATTGTGGCTGAATTGGTTGTCGGTTACTCAAACGGGTCGGTACAACGCGCATTCGCGTTTATTGAATAGTTGGTGCTTTGTACTTGCAAGTTACTGTCCCATTTGACTCGGGTAGCGTCGTGTGGACTTATTGGCTGTAAAATTATCATATTGGTCCACAGGGGGCTGAGTTGGATGTTAATTGCCTAAACAACCCTTAAATGCGCGTGTTAGTATCACCTAGTGCTTCCGGGGGTAATTTGGGAATTCTTTATTCCCGGGAGTTTCTAAGGATCGTATTGGTGAATGTAAGGCCTCGGGGGCTGTTGTGATTGAGTTTGATGAGGTCGAGGCTTTAGGTAACTCGAACCATGTTAGGACGTCTCGTAGGATAAACGAGTCCTTTCGATGTCGTTAGTAATGTTTGCATGTAAACCGACAGGCGTTTGAGTTTCGGGGATACTTAGGGGCCCTCTGGCTTGTGGTTAATTCGTGCCTTGTGTCAGGTGAGTTCATGATGCACCTTTTTACTCTTTTTAAGTTTTTGGGCTAGCATGCACACCTAAGCGATTTTGCTTGATGAACCGTTTGAATTATTTTGCATAGGCTTACTTATATGAGGTAGGCCTTGAGATGATATTATTGTATGTTGTATGAATGTTTATACATATATTATTGTATGGCCAATAATTGGCGATGTTTAGTAGTCGTTATCGACTACGGATGTTTACGTATGCCTACTTCGTGTTTGCATACGTTGGATGAGATGTTACGTGTTTGGGTTGTACGTGTGCTCGACCCTGATGTTATTACTTGGATGATATCTATAGGGATGTAATATTATGGATGTTTATATATATACAAGTATGATTACTTCTTATTGATGACGGCCTAACTGTTGTGTCCCGTTTTATTTTAAAACTCTTGGAATGATTATGACTATTATTATTTTAGATGTCAATTTTTAAAACTTGAACTCACTCAGCTCAAGTTGACTTTGTGTGCATGTTAGTGTGAGTTTCAGGTTAGGAGGATGATGCATTACCGCTTGGACGTGCACGAAGCTACTTGGACGGTGGAGGGCATACATAGTTGGAAGTTTTTAATAATGAACATTTTTCTTTTAAAGTTTTATTAAATACATTGAAAGTTGGTTTTTGGCATAATTCCCGGGTTTTGGGAACTTGTTTTAATAATTATGATTTTCCGCTGAATTATACTCTGAATTGGTTATTTTAATGGAATGAACTGTTTTGAGTTTAAGTATTTTGTAACTATTTTGTATGAATACCAACTGTAGGATTCCTGGGATTCGGGGTCTTACAAACGAACATTATAAAACTGAACGTTTGCATGTAACGTTTTCCAAGGATAGAATCTATAAATAAAACCATTTCTACTTGTTTCTAACGAATAAGTTAGAAAATTAAATGTTTATATTATTTCCTTTCAATATGGTTTATAAAATAAACAATTTCTAACAAACATGTTAGAATTTAAACAATTATAATGCGTATGTTGTAGGAAAAATATCTATACATGTAACATGAAACTTGAGACAAAAACTTTTAAACCGTCGGTTTTTCTTGTGTATAACCCAAAAGTCACTCAATTAACACAAAGCTAATGCGTGAATTATTAGTGACTTAATGAGAGGAATATGAAAAGACACACGTGGAATCTTTTATGCACTATTTCACCAAAATACATATGTACGTCTCACTACACTATTTTCTAACACGCCCGTTAGAACATTAACAATTACACAAAACGTTTTAAACACATATATTTATATATATAATAAATCTCATCTAACACGCATGTTAGATATTTAAACATATGGTCATATGTTGTATACCAATACACCCGGTCTAACACACAAGTTAGAAAAATAACCGATTACAAAATTGGTTTTAAACGGATGTTTTTTATGCACCATTTCTAACACGATTTTAGAAAACCGCCAATTACAACAATCATTTTAAAATGAACGGTTTACTAAGAATCATTTCTAACACGGTTGTTAGACATAAAACCTCAATGGTTATTCAAAAACCGTTTCTAACAATTTTGTTAGAATACTAATGATTACAAAAATCGTTTCTAAACCAAACGGTCGAATCAAACATTTCGTTATGTAACACAACATTTTTTAGATATAAGATTGTACTCCAATCTTTAAAATATCTAAAAACAATATTGTATCACAAATAATATTTCTCAAAATTATTTCTAAAAGTTTCATAAAAAATATATTTTATGTCAATTCTTTCGTGAACCCAAAATCCTTATAAATAAGGTTTAAGATTCTAGCAACAATCTCACGAAATTTGTTTTAAGATTGTAGGAGATGGTTCACTTTTTATTAAAATACAATAAACACTAACGATACTCTCGTTAGCAATGGGAAATATAGGAGTACAATACCATTTACAAAATCGAATAAAATGAATATAATATACATTTTTTTATATTCAAAATAGATAAGATAATGCGCCTTCATCAGGTACTTCATGTAATAGCTTCGTATTGTGTCTTCATCACATTGGTCATCGACTAAGCTTCTTGAATCGCGTATTCTCGAACGATCTTTCTTGTAGTCTTCAACGAGAGCTTGATGTGTATCTTCTTGTATGATCCTTTGCTACAAAAACAAACAAACTAATGTTGACGGTTGAGGCTGAGACACGTGTTCAACACGCTTCCCTTAAAACAAATTTCGCGCCTCTACATTAGACAACGCGTCTGTCTCCCAAGGTACAACAGCCGAAGCAGTTTGTACTGCTGGAGATGTCCACACGCCCGAGGTTACATTGGTTAAATTGTAGTGTTAGAACTTGAGGGAAAAATAAAAAGAATTAAACGGTGATGGAATCGAATGGAGAAACGCATCTCTATATGTATTCAACATATGAGCCTTTAAACCTTTCTTCTTCACCATAACTCCACATGCATGCATGAGTTTTTTCCTTAAATTTCCTAGCTTCTCATTTTTCTAGCCCTTTCAAATGAGGCACATAGCCTACTATATTATACAAGAGTTAAGGGTGAGTGAAGAGCTTCACTTAATTAGTGACTTAATTCTTTAATAAAATCCATTAAATGCCATAAAGAAAACTCTACCAAGAGTTTCAACATATGAAGAGTTATAGTATTAATATAACCTAATAAATTAATGTCCATTCATTTTTTTATAATTTTCCAACACCCTATACATCAATTTATAAGACCATGTCAAATTATGAGACCTGTTAACAAACATCCATAGTTTGTATTAGTCATTAGACCATGTCAAATTATTAGGACAAGTTTTCTACCTAAACATCGTGACTAATATTCACATGTTTTAACTTCCCTTCAAATCATTTGATTGAGTCATCGGCAAACTTAATGTATAGTTAAGTTGATCTTGGTTTGTCGTGTTTATCCATTAATTCATCAAATGAGACATTTAACTAGCTTCTAGATCAAAAAACTACTGTTGTTCTAAACTTGATGTTTTCATTTAAAGCGACTTAATGTATTTTAAAACTTAAAGTGAACTGTATAAATAAAGAACTTTTGGAATTTTGTTGTTATCAACGATCCTCTATCCTATTATGATTTCACATCGAACGATGAGAGTTATAGTTTAAGGGGTTGTTTGACAACTATGCACTAATAAGTGATGAATTAGTAAGAAGTTTGAATAGTTAAAAGACTGTGAGCCAGTAAATGTGAGTCAGTGTTGATGATGTCGATGTGGTGGTGATTGGTGGTGGATTGAGGAGGTGGTGTGTGAGTGGCAAGCAGACTGAAAGTTATTAACACAGGTGAACTGACAAATGAATAATTTTCATTCAGCGTTATTTTAAAGCCTAACGGATAATTGATTTGCTGACTGATTCAAGTGTGTCACTTAAGTAAAGCAAACACACTTACTTCTGATTGATTCAGAATTAAACTATTAATTGAATCATTAATAGAAAATCATAAATCCTTAACGAACAAGTAATCTAAATAAAATAATGTCTGTAAAACACTCAAAACATTAATTTTTTAAATTCCATATCATATGCAAGCATTAGTTAAATGCATGCACAGCAATTAATTAAGGCAAGACCGAACATATCAAACAAACTATTTAACCACGCCACCACGGGTCAATATATCATTTAATAAAGATGCTCTTGTTACTTAGTATTTATCGGACCATGACATTTCACCTTGTTCATTACGACTTAGTTACCTCCAACCATTTAATATATGTGTTAACATTGTATCTTATCAGTCATCACATGCATAGTGTTTTATTATATCTAATTAACTTGATTTTATCTGTCATTTAATAAATTTTACACAAATTTTACTATGTTTCTTATGTTAAATTCAACAATTTTGTTTTATCAATAAGAATGCTTTATTTTGTCATTTTCTTCGGTAACATTAAGAGGGGTTAAAGGTTGAAAAAGCTAAAGCCTAAGCATGTTTCGGTTATTGGCCTAAAAAAAGTAAATCAATCGGCTTTCGGTTAGTTGGTATTATTTCTGTTTTTAGTTCGGTTTAATTAATTTCGGTTAATAACCAAAATCAAATTTGAGCTAATTTTTTTTGCTTGGAAATATATAAAATGAAGGTATAAATACATAAAATAGAGATATAAACAAATGAAATAGAGGTATAATTACATAAAATGGACAAAATCTAGAAATATATGAAAATATGAGTGATTCGGTTCAGTTGACCGAGGGTACAAAAAATATCCGATAACCGATTTTTTGTTAATTTTGGTTCGGTCTCATCGATTTTCGATTCGTTTAGCGGTTGAGTTATTGCTCACCCCTAGGCTCAAGTGTATATCATTATTTCAATAAGGCTAGGCAACATTTGGATTATACTCAAGTATCCTAGATGCCTGACCTAGGACGAATCAACACCAAACCGGTCAATCACATTCTGTTTTTGTTTTTAGTCTTAATTCAGGTGAATTTGGATTCGACTTCGGTACAAACCGGAAAACTTTCTTGGCTGCGCGGTGAACCATGTATTGAACATTTAGCTTACTCTTAAATTGGAACTTCACTTAGCTGATCACTTAGATGGTGTTTGTTTTTTCAGAATATGTCTTCTTTACCTCTTTTGTCTGCATCGCGCAGACCATGTGCAGACGTTTAGGTCTGCCGTGTGTTTATTTTTCGGATGGCCTTTCATTAAAAAAGGTTTGCGCGCTATCTTATCCTCGAAGACCTGGATTTATAGTCTTCTAACCTCTTCAAAGTTTGAAACCCTAATCCTTGTAAAATAAAAACATCGGCATTCTCCTTCTCCCTCATTCTCGTCGCCATCCTCATCTCCTCCACCCCATTGCCGGAAATTCCCCCATTCTACCCCCACCGTCGTCGCGGCCTCACCTCCACCCCCTTAGTTGTCCGTCGTCGCACCTCCTCCACCCACCCAGTTGTTGCCCCCCTCACCTCTACCCCCACCGTGATAACCGTCGTCGCACCACCTTCTCCAAGTTACAGCTGGTGACAAATCTCCACCCGCAGGCAATGTAACCGATTATGTTATTATTTGTGATTAGTGTTTAGGTTTGAATTTGAACACTTGGTTTGAATATGGTTATGTTTGCATTGAGCACTTAACTTGTGTCTTGAAAAATTGTTTATGTTTAGGTTTGAATGGAGCACTTGAAAAATTATTAATGTTTAGGTTTGAATTGAGCACTTAGAAAATTGTTTATATTTTAGTTTATTTTAACAGTCTGCAAATTTTAAAACAAACAGTCTTTTTTTTGTAGGCTGCAGAGGTTTGGTCCATCTTCTTTTACAAATGTCTGTAAATGTGGTCCGCAAACTACATAAATTTTACCTTTGAGAAAACAAGTAGCACTTTAGTAAGGAAAAATACAAACCATTTTAATTAAAAAAATCAATTTCGTTTTTGACCCAACACAAAAACACCAAGAGTAACAACACCCTATATCGATCTTGTCAGCAGATGTTTGGTGGGGTTCCAATCCAGTACTCACCTTATAGAGCCATCAATGGAAGGTTCGTTTATCACTTTCTTACACTCAAAAATATTTTTATTGACAAATTTAAATTTATTTTTAGTTCAAGGGACTTAAACCCAAAATCATTAGATTTTTAAAGCATTCTTAGTCTATTCTTTATTAGTATCCATATAATTACAATAAAATCACAGTTTGTTTTTTAATTTGCTGTGTAATTAAATAAATTTTTTTATATATCTCTTCCATTTATAACCATTTTAATAAAATATTAAAAAGTTATATGATGTGAGCAGTGTAACATCATATTCAACTTTCCAATATAAAATTTTCTCTTTTCTGTACTCACAACCAGTTATAACCATACCATATAATTTACAAAACAAAACTCATTCACATTATTAAAGTTTAGAATTTATTTTTGTTAAATAAAAAATAAAATAAATGGTATTGACCTTGAAAACATACCGTCCACAAATAGACATGTTTACGTAGTAATTAAATCTCACATTCACACAAAACCACACCAATATATTTTCTTTCAATTCCCATCAAACATAATTAATTTTGCAATTTTATTGCCAAATAAATTTATTTACCATTTACAACATCCAAATCTGGCATTATTTATACACAGTCTTAAATCTCATATCCCCACACCTACCCATCTCACCTCCACAAACACACTCTTAAATCTCTGAGTATCGTGCGCTTGATTCATCTTCATCTTCATCTTCATCTCACTTAAATCCTCACTAATGAAGTAACACCCGCTTCTCCAATCGGATATGGGTCGGTTTCAAATCTGCAATCGATCCTTAAACGACACCATTCTCGTCGTGTCGTTATTATTACTGTCATTATCTTCATCTTGCTTCGGGATTCGTTACTTTCCGGCCACCGGAGTATCCAGATCCGACGTCTTATTCGGGTACACCGAAGCGCCGGAGTATCGAAACGGCGTCGGATGCTCGCGTGATGACGTCATCCACGTCGCGATGACGATTGATCTGGAATACCTGCGTGGGTCCATCGCCGCCGTGCACTCCACGCTCCGCCACGCGTCGTGCCCGGAGAACGTGTTCTTTCATTTCATCGCCGCCGAGTTCGACCCGGCGAGTCCACGCGAGTTGACTCAGCTGGTACGATCCACATTCCCGTCGTTGAGTTTTAAGGTGTACATCTTTCGTGAAGACACGGTGATTAATTTGATATCGTCTTCGATTCGGGTCGCACTCGAGAACCCGTTAAACTACGCCCGAAATTATTTAGGCGATATTCTCGACCCGAATGTCAACCGGGTCATATACCTGGACTCTGACGTCATCGTTTCGGATGACATTTATAAGCTGTGGAATATCACATTGAAAAACAACCGGGTTATCGGAGCTCCGGAGTATTGCCATACGAATTTTACCAAATACTTTACGGATGCCTTCTGGTCCGACCCGGTTATGTCACGGGTTTTTAATTTTAAAACCCGACGCCCGTGTTACTTCAACACGGGCGTCATGGTCATGGATATGACCAAATGGAGATCCGGAAGCTACCGGAAACGGATCGAGAACTGGATGGAGGTCCAAAGGACTAAAAGGATCTATGAATTGGGTTCGTTACCGCCGTTTTTGTTGGTTTTCGGGGGGAATATCGAGCCGATTGATCATAGGTGGAACCAGCACGGGCTCGGTGGGGATAATGTGAAGGGGAGTTGTCGTTCGCTACACGCGGGTCCGGTTAGTTTGTTGCATTGGAGCGGGAAGGGGAAACCGTGGGTGCGGCTAGATGAGAAACGGGCGTGCCCGTTGGATCGGCTGTGGGAGCCGTACGATCTTTTCAGATATGGTAGGGGAGGGTATCGACCAGCCGTTGGATCGTTGAATGGGGATGGATATTCGAATTATTTTATTTAATTTAATTTGGTTAAATTAAATAAAGTTTTTTATGGTTTCTAGGGGTATTGTGATTCTTTTGACAGCTGTGTACAGATGATGATATTGTAGGAGGTTTTGTTTGATTGGTTGAATTGAATGGATGGGACATGGGTACATGAGCTTTTTGGTTGTATATCACAAGGAATGTTTGCCATATTTTTCTTTTCAGTTTTATTTTTATTGTTACATATATCTCCTGATTCAAGTTTAAAGTAAAAAAGCCAAGCATTTACATTACAAGCTACTACTAATAGAGCCTAGTAAAAAAATCAAAATCTTACGTTTGTGAACTGAAGAAACACTAAGTGACCCCGGCAGATTACGGATAATCTTAGGGTCAAGTAAATGTTTCCCACGAGGGTTAGGTCCGGCAAAGATGGTTATTCTTCTGATGACCTGCAAAACAGATACCGTGAGCTCGTCACTGAGAAGGGGGGGGGGTACCTTCTTTGTGACCACCCTCCGGCGTGAGAATCAGAGTAGATTGCTCTGAATATAAATGTATATTAAGAGAAATAGCTAGAGCAGATAAGATATGTGATGGTATATGATACCGTTCCAAGGTGTTGGAGTATTTATAGCCGAAGGTAGGTTTCCAAGCAGGTACAGCCAGCTGTATAATATTCCTTTTCTACCAACTGTGGGCTACGCACGTGCCATGCTGTGGTTGGTGGGTAGGCAGCGGCTGATAGTGACATGGGCGGCTGTGTACTATTCCTTTTCCACCAACTGCAGGCTATGTACGTGCCACGACAAGGGTTGGTGAGTAGGCAGCGGCTGATAGTAACATTTTGTACTAGAGCGTGCTCCTCGTCGTATTGTTGTCAGTGAGCTGTCACCCTGTGATTGGTTCATGGGCTGCTTTGGTCAGATCTTGTCTATTTTGTCCATACCTTGGCAGGTATAGTACAAAAGATCCTCCAGAAGCGTACGGACTGGCTCATTTGGGCGGGAGTATTCCCTCCTTGCTCATTCCTTCTTCAGGTGACATTACTGAATTATTGAGTTAGTGCCTTGTGCGTGTAGCCTTGCTATTAGTGCGGGTAGCCTTCCCTGATGGCTTGTATCCGCAGCTGCGGGAACAGGCGGGGTACTTCACTATTGGGAGGCTTTTCCTGCTGGAACAGCTGGCGTACTGCGCGTAAGGTCTTCATCTCTGAGCATGGTGGGTCCTGCGGAACCAGTTGGTCTTTGCGCAGACGTCCCTCTTCAAGGTGAGTCTTGCGGGTCCAACTGGGCCCTGCTGGGACCTACCTCTTCATGAACCAATCCTGATTAGTGTGGTCCGGTCTAGTCTTTAACTTGTAGATGCGGCAAGTTATAGGTTCAATTGAATTCCCAAATGCGACGTCAAGTTTGGGCTACTTCATTCAGATAATAGGTTTGCTTAGAGTTGCGGTGTGGGATTAAGAATTCGCAAGTGTCTAAATATTTATAAGAGTCATTCAAGCATCTCGGATTGAGATATGTTGATACTCTCGAACATATAATTGGATTATAATGAGAAAAGAACGAAGATGCATATACATGTATAAATATATGTATTAATATAACGCTCTATAAATGTAAATAGAGCATATACTTTTTTCTGTTTAGGTGGAATATTTACACGTCAATTTTTCTGATTGAATCATAGAGCATAACGATCAACACTTATTACTGTAAAAAATTGTTCAGTTAGACTTGTATAGAACCTATAACATAAAAACTTTGTCAATATTAAGTTGTTGTAGATCAGCTTGCCACTGATGCACAAATTGTTGCTAATAAATATTTATCATTGGCCTTAGTTGATTGAAGAGGTAGGTCCCAGCAGAGCCCAGTTGGACCCGCAAGACTCACCTTAAACAGGGACGTCTGCGCAGAGACCAACTGGATCCGCAGGACCAACCATGCTCAGAGAAGTGACGTCCTTACGCGCAGTATGCAAGCTGGTCCCGCAGGAAATGCCTCCCATGGTGAAGGACTCCGCCTGTTCCCGCAGCCTCGGATACAAGCCATGAGGGAAGGCCACCCGCGCAGCATGGCTACACGCACAAGGCACTTAGCTCTCAATCGTTCAGTGTCACCTGAAGGAATGAGCCAAGCCGGGAGCAATCCCGCACAGAGGCGGGAGGGGGAATACTCCCGCCCAAATAAGCCAGTCCGTATACTGAAGGATCTTTTACTGTACCTGACGAGGTATGGGCAAAAGATCTGATCAGAGATGCGACAGCTCACTGACAGCAGCATGGCAGACAGCACGCCACAGCACTGTGACCAATAGCCGCCGCCTACCCACCAACTCCTGCCATACCACGTGCCTAGCCTGTAGTTGGCAGAAGAGGAAGAGTGCACGACACGCCTGCTCTGTGTCAGCCGCTACCTATCCACCACTCACAGGCAGGGCACGTGCATAGGTTACAGTTGGTAGCGTGTTGGGCCGGCTAAACCCCTTGGAAACACTACCTTCGGCTATAAATACCACAAATGGTATGATCATCATATCTTACTACATTATCATCATATTATACCTGATATCTGCTCTAGCAATCTCTTAATATACTTTTATATTTAAAGAGCAATCTAGTCTGATTCTCACGCCGGAGGGTGGTCACAAGGAGGAACCCCCCCCTTCTCAGTGACGAGCTCACGGTGTCTGTTTTGCAGGTTATCAGAAGAACCATCTTCCAAGGGTCTAACCCCTCGTGGGAAACATCTCTCCAACCCCCAGGTTGCCAGTAACCTGCCCGGGGCTCGGTTAGTGTTTCTTCATTGGCGCCATCCGTGCATAAAGCTAGAACTACAATTTTCTCCAGTTTTTTCAAAACTTTATACAAAAGATGGTTAGAGAAATTCCGGTAACCACAACCCCAGCTATTGGGGGGAATACCGGCAACACAGTTTTTACAAACACTACTCCGGCTACCGAAGCCGGAGCAAGTGAAGTAAATTTTACGAACACTACCCCACTTACTAAAGCAGGGGCAAGTGCAGTAAATGACCGCCTACTGGGATCCACCGATACCCAGTTTGAAAAACGAAGACTCCCCCGCCAGACTCTCGACGAAGTCAAGGCATGGGCGAAGGCACGACAAAAGGAATTCCAGGCTGAGTTGAACGAACGCTTGCGTTCCGTGCAACAGGCCGACGAATTCGAATACTGGGAGGATGACTCGGAGGAATCCGACTCCGACGCGAACCCTCGTCATAAGGCAAAAGGGAAGCGTAAAGAAACGGAAATCCAACCGAAAAGGCATTTTGGACAAGCCTTCAAACCAAGAAGCATAGATGGAGGTCCACGAGACTTCTCTAAAACGTTCAGACCAAACGTTACAAATGCAGGAACGTCCAAATTTGCAAGGGACATTGCTGAAGCAATCGCCCCGAAAAGTGCTAAACAAATGCCTAACATAGGCACATATGATGGCATATCTGATCCAGACGATCATTTGAACAGGTTCATAGCGGGGGCAACCGTTAGCAATTGGACGGAACCCACGTGGTGTTACATGTTCCAAATGACGCTGGTGGGGGCTGCTAGGGCTTGGTTCGATCGTTTACCGGTTAACCACATTTACGACTGGGCAGACTTCCAGCAGAAGTTTAGCCAACACTTCAGCCAGCAGCGAAAGTATACCGAGGAGCAATGGACAATCCTCAAATGCACACGGGAAGAAGATGAATCTCTGCTAAACTTCATCACTCGCTTCAACTCAAAGAAGTTAAGTTTGGGCAATATCAGCGAGGATCTTGTTCGCGCAGCCTTCATCCAGGGCGCGCAAGACCCAGAGCTTATCCGCACCCTAACGGGTAAAGATGGAATGCCATCCACATGGGATGGCATCATGACAGCAGCCAAACGCTATGCGGAAACGGAGAAGCAACTGGGTAGAGACCTTCCGCAGAACACAAACCTTTACACCCAGAGGACGAGAGAGGACAACGTCCTCACCGCCCGATTGAACAAAAAACGGAAGCAAGGCATTTGGCAGTCAAGGGTAAACTTTGACACCTCATCCGGCTTACAGCACCGATTGGGTGAAAGGGATAATGTAAAGCCGCACCGGAACTCCAGGTGGACGCCACTTACCAAAAGCGTCACTGACATATTTGCTACTGAGGAGCTCCCATGGCCAAAGCCTCCAGTAATCCGGCATCGTCACGATGCTGATCGGAGCAAGTACTGTGACTATCACAGAACAAAAGGCCACAACACCGAAGAATGCATAGACGTAAAAGACATGGTCGAAACATTCGTCAGAGATGGGACGCTCGCGCACCTCGTGGCGAAATAAAAGCTAGGCAGGCGAGTGCGTATAGAACCCCAGCTGGGGAAAACACGAACAAATTTCAGCTTCAAAATCGAGACTACATGCTGCGTAAAGAACGAGATCCCGAACCAGGTGCGTATCGGCTCGATGGCACTCCCATCCCAACATGGAAGGGAGTTCAATTACACAGTTTGCATGTAATCAATTCCAATTTGTAAAGAGAAGGCCAAGAGCCACTTCTAATGGAAATGATTCTCTTTAAGAATATCGAAGCTGATGATTTTACATTTATACTTTTCTGAACACTAATATGCCGGTTTCCACCGCATAATTACGTGAAGTCATTGCATGGGAAGGCGGTCCTACCCGCACGAACCCAATAACGTGACAAACCTTCACGCAGCTCAGTTGAAGGGGAAAAAGTTCAGCACCCAAAAATGAAAGTGCCGGTCTATCCGCATGAATCATTAAGGAAACTGAATAATAACCTGTCAACAACCGCGCGTCGAACGGTTAAAACTATCCAACACTGGTGACGACATTCACATTACGTGAAGTCGTCGCGTGGGAAGGCGGTCTTACCCGCACGAACCCAATAACGTGGCAAACCTTCACGCAGGTCAGTTGAAAGAGTTCATCCCATTAAATGAAAGTGCCGGTCTATCCGCATGAATCGTGAAAGGAAAATGAACACTAACCTATCGACAACCGCGCGTCGAACGGTTCAAAACAAAATTCTTAAAAAGATGAGAAAAACCTACACGCAGGTCAGATAAGGGTAAAGTTCTGCCATCCTACTAAGTGCAAGTGACGGTTCTACCCGCACAATCACGAAAGAGGAAGCAAAACTTCACCTATTATCAACCACGTTCAAAGGTTAACTTATCCTCAAAAGATGAGAAAAACCTACACGCAGGTCAGATAAGGGTAAAGTTCTGCCATCCAAGTGCAAGTGACGGTTCTACCCGCACAATCACGAAAGAGGAAGCAAAACTTCACCTATTATCAACCACGTTCAAAGGTTAACTTATCCTCAAAAGATGAGAAAAACCTACACGCAGGTCAGATAAGGGTAAAGTTCTGCCATCCTACTAAGTGCAAGTGACGGTTCTACCCGCACAATCACGAAAGAGGAAGCAAAACTTCACACCTATTATCAACCACGTTCAAAGGTTAACTTATCCTCAAAAGATGAGAAACCTACACGCAGGTCAGATAAGGGTAAAGTTCTGCCATCCTACTAAGTGCAAGTGACGGTTCTACCCGCACAATCACGAAGGAGGAAGCGAAACTTTAACCCACTATCAACCACGTTCAAAGGTTCTTATTCTGAACACTTGGAAAATTGCTAATTTAAACTAAGTATGCAAGTCATAAAGTTTATAAAGCAAGGAACCCAAAGAAGGAAATAACAGTCTTATACGCAAAAAGATTAATATTTCAATAATGTATTACAACAGTAGCCGGGTAACTACCCGCCTAAAAGAAATCTATACAAAGCTGTCTATCCTAACGGTGGGAAGAGATCTTCAGGATCAGGCTTCAGGGCCACCTCCGCTTGGACCAGCACCGTCTGAGCGTGGCTGCCCAAGGAAAGCCTTAAGGATGTTTAGCCCATCATCAGCAGCAGCAGCTTCATTCACCTTCTCCACCACTGGATGCGGGAAGGCAGCATACTGGTTCACAGCTTGGTCATAAGCAACTTCAGTATTAACATGGAATAAAGGGAAGTTGGAGGGCGGAAAGCCTCTCTCAGCAAACCCTAGACCAAGCAGGAAACCAGTCTTCTCCCCATCCTCATGAGAAGCGTTGAGGGCTGCGCTCATTGCATCGTCGTAAGAGGTCTCTGAAAGGACCCGACGCACAACCTACAAAAGAAAATTACAAGTTAGAACATTTTCTAATTACAAGTAGAAAAGAGAGAAAAAAAAAGAGGATACCTGAGGCAACGCTTCTCGAAGTAGCCATTGGAGGGTAGCTTGCACTTCGTCACGGGCGCGTTCGGCTTCGCTTTGGTTCAGATTGGCAAGTAATACTTCCTTTGCGGCAGCCTCTTCGACGCCCTTAAGCTTCCGCTCGGTTTGGTCAAGCACCCCCCTCTGGTCAAGAATCTCTTGCAGCTTCTTGGCGTCTTCCATTGCCAAGGCATCATGAGCATGCTGAAGAGCCTTTAATTTGCATTTAAGCTGCTCATTCTCTTCGCGAAGCGGCTCAGCAACAGCCTCAGCCTTGGCAGCCCTCTCAGTTGAGTTTCGCGCAGTCTCCTTAGCCAGCCGAAGCTGTTCATTCACAGCTTGGGCAGCCTTGGAGCGGGCCTCGAGTCGCGCCTGGACTTCAACCTCGAGGGCCTTGAATGCCTTCTCCTTCTCGGCTGCGGCAGCGGCCAACTGCCGGTTCTCCTCCCGAAGAGCCCGCGCTTCAGATACATCTTTGGCGCGAGCTGCTTTTAACTTGTCGTTTTCACGACAAAGCAGCTCGACGCGGGGCTGCGTTCGGGCCTGGAGAACCCGAAGCTCATTGGTTAGCCTACCCTCTTGGTAGCTAGCCATGGCTTCCCCCAACGCGCCATGAGGAGCAGCGTGGCGAGCCCAGTCCACGCACTCCACAGGGGTGCGAAGGGTTGTCCCTCGGCGTATGTTCCATCTTGGAACATACACTTCATTGGAATCCGACACTGCAAAAGAAACAAAGGCAGTTAGGAAAAGATGACAAAAATATACAAAGAAAAAAGAACCCTACGTACCTGTAGGGTCAATAACAGGCCGATAGCCGCCAAACCCATCACCTGAACCTAAAGGAAATCCATCCAACAGGTCAAGCAGACGGGAAGGTGGCATAGATCGGCGGGAAGCCTGGCGCATACCTGATGGTCCGGCCGTCGGTGGCGGTGGCGCAGGTATAGTGGCAGCCGCTGTGGTAGCCATGTTTGGCGCCACCTTCTCAGCAACAGTAACCGCCGGCTCCGTGAAAGATGCTGTAAAAATTGCACTCACGGCCGGCGGAGACACCTTCTCAGCTGGAACAGCCTTGGGAAGGCTGGAACCAGCGGAAGCAGGCGTAGACGCCTGGGTCGACGCCTCGGGAAGGCTGACCGAGCCTACCGTCATTGGCGGGGGAATACTTGCTCCAACTCCACCCTGGAATGCGTCAACATCCACACCTGCACAAGCAAAAGTGTTAGAAAAATTTATTTGAAACAACAAATCTAGACAAGAATTATGGAGGTACTCACGGGGTTTCTTGAGCTTGAACGCACGGACGAGCGGGGGCGAACCCGATGGAGCCGGCCTCTTGACACCGGTAACCGTCGTCGTCGCTGCCTCCCCGGAGGTAACACCTGCAGCCTCCGGAGCGGTGGTCTCCTCACCACCGGGCTTCCCCGCCACCTCTGCATTATCTGACTCCGAGTCAGATAGGATTACCGGGTCGGCCGTAGAGGCCACCTTCTCCTTGCCCTTCCCGACGGCAGCCTTTTTCTTCCGCACCAGTGGAGGACCTTCTGCGGATTCCTCAGAAGAAGAAATGTCATGAACTCCAGCAGCAGGCACAGCATTGAGAGGTTCAGGGTAGAAGATAGGCTTACCTGGCCGTCGGTGGCTCAGGATCTCTTGGCCTGGCGGGTAAACCTCCACGAACCGACCCGCGGTCTGCTCTAAGATGGGCAACTCGTTCTCGTCCAGAGCACGAGTACCCATCCGCGCGGGACCATCTTCCTCCCGCGGATTCAGGAGCGATTGAAGATCGTTACCCTCTGAAATCAACAAGAAAGTTAGAAAAAATCGTAGTCAGCAAAAAGAAACAAGACATACCATAAGGGGTAGAGTTCGAACCATATTCAAGGACGATCGGAACCTTATCCGCATTCGCCGCCTTCCACACCCGGCTCATCCCCAGCATCACCATCGCCGACTCTGGAAAACGGAAAACCGGGGACTGGACCCGGGATATCTTCGCGAACCATTCCGCCTCCTCGTAGTTGATGGCGGGAAGGTTCGGAAGCGGCTGGCCATTCTTGAACTTCATGGCAATGGGGATGGCTCGAGCGGATATGAAGAAGAACTCTCTCCTCCATGAGCGAAGACTCCGCTCGGTGGCACAAATCTTTAAACCCTTGATACGGGTTGTAAGAGTGTACCACCCTTGGATGCACCTCCAAGTATAGAAGGTCATCAGGCGGTCAACGAGGGGCTCAAGGCCCAGTCTCCGGCACACCCACTCAAAGTGCCGGACCTTGGCAATAGCCATGGGGTGCACCTCTGTCAAGTGCACACCGTGCCTCTCTAGGACACGGTACACAAACTTTGTCAACGGAAACCTAAGGTTCCCATAGACAAAGAATGCAGCATAAACCCCGATCTTGCCACTTGGGGCATCGTACACAGTATGGTGGGGCTCAGGAAACTCAGGCTCGAGAGACTCGAGCATGAACTTCCTGACGATATACTGGTACAGATCGACAGGAAGAGAGCACTGGCATTCGCCAGCAGTCTTCTGGTCATCAGCATCATGAGAAGACATGGTGAAAGAAAGATGAAAAGAGATTTCAGGGTAAAGCTTTACTGAACAGAAAAATTCGCCGGAAATTACTTGAAAAGAAGAGATGAAAGTGGAAAGTGTGAATTGCAAATAACCCTCTCCCCCTTTATATAGTAATCGCAATTAATGCGGTGAATTTAATGCGGAGGAGAGAGAAATCAAATGGGCAATGAAACTATGACACGTGGCAAAAAGCAAGCTGGCAACAGCTGTTGAAAGGACGTGTGCCAGTAATTTCGCGGCCACGCGCCCGAAAAATCGCTCCCACGCGCCTGAAAAAGCGACTGGAATGACCATGTTCTGTCACGTCACCATAACTTCCTGCACGTCCTGACACAGTCAGAAGAAACCGTCGCACGACGTTTCAAAGGTTTGGACTTATCTTTTCACCAACCTTTCGAATTTCAAAATTCAAAATTTAAAAAGAAGCGGGAAAATACCCCCTTACCTTGGCGAACAAGTAACCATAAGACGGATGCGGGTACAGTGTTAAGGCAAAACCCTTCACATACCTAGCACCCGCAGGGAATTGAAGCCAAGAAAACCTTGGCGAACAAGTAACCATAAGACGGATGCGGGTACAGTGTAAAGGCAAAACCCTTCACATACCTAGCACCCGCAGGGAATTGAAGCCAAGAAAACCTTGGCGAACAAGTAACCATAAGACGGATGCGGGTACAGTGTTAACGCAAAACCCTTCACATACCTAGCACCCGCAGGGAATTGAAGCCAAGTACCTCGGCAACCAAGTAACTATAAGACAGGTGCGGGTACAGTGTAAAGGCAAAACCCTTCACATACCTAGCACCCGCAGGGAATTGACGCCAGGAATACCTTGAGAGTAAAGTAACCGTAAGACGAGCGCAGGTACAGTGTTAAGGCAAAACCCTTCACATACCTAGCGCTCCGCTGGGAATTGAAACCAAGAAGGATCTTCTGGGCAATGCTTGCGGAAACGGAAATAGCATCCCCGCATAGCGGGAACATCGAGAACTACGTTGTTTGAAGCTCCAGGATGGAATTGGTGGTCTTAACATAATTGATCACTATGTTCAAAACTACCAAAACCTCATGGAAAATACATACAACTGGGACTCAATGCTCCTGACTTGCGAGGAGGTTACAGACCTACCCGCATCATACCCAAAGACCAAGCAGGAAACTCGGGCATTTCTGCAAGTGACAAGGACTTCCGCGGAAAGAATCCCCATGGAAAACCTTACAAAACCCTTTTCAAAACCCTTTGCTCAAGTCCAAAAGTTCACCTCACTTCATTAAACACTCATGAGAAGAACATTGGACTGGGGGGACTTGAAGAGGTAGGTCCCAGCAGAGCCCAGTTGGACCCGCAAGACTCACCTTAAACAGGGACGTCTGCGCAGAGACCAACTGGATCCGCAGGACCAACCATGCTCAGAGAAGTGACGTCCTTACGCGCAGTATGCAAGCTGGTCCCGCAGGAAATGCCTCCCATGGTGAAGGACTCCGCCTGTTCCCGCAGCCTCGGATACAAGCCATGAGGGAAGGCCACCCGCGCAGCATGGCTACACGCACAAGGCACTTAGCTCTCAATCGTTCAGTGTCACCTGAAGGAATGAGCCAAGCCGGGAGCAATCCCGCACAGAGGCGGGAGGGGGAATACTCCCGCCCAAATAAGCCAGTCCGTATACTGAAGGATCTTTTACTGTACCTGACGAGGTATGGGCAAAAGATCTGATCAGAGATGCGACAGCTCACTGACAGCAGCATGGCAGACAGCACGCCACAGCACTGTGACCAATAGCCGCCGCCTACCCACCAACTCCTGCCATACCACGTGCCTAGCCTGTAGTTGGCAGAAGAGGAAGAGTGCACGACACGCCTGCTCTGTGTCAGCCGCTACCTATCCACCACTCACAGGCAGGGCACGTGCATAGGTTACAGTTGGTAGCGTGTTGGGCCGGCTAAACCCCTTGGAAACACTACCTTCGGCTATAAATACCACAAATGGTATGATCATCATATCTTACTACATTATCATCATATTATACCTGATATCTGCTCTAGCAATCTCTTAATATACTTTTATATTTAAAGAGCAATCTAGTCTGATTCTCACGCCGGAGGGTGGTCACAAGGAGGAACCCCCCCCTTCTCAGTGACGAGCTCACGGTGTCTGTTTTGCAGGTTATCAGAAGAACCATCTTCCAAGGGTCTAACCCCTCGTGGGAAACATCTCTCCAACCCCCAGGTTGCCAGTAACCTGCCCGGGGCTCGGTTAGTGTTTCTTCATTGATGTTGATAAGCGGTACTTACTACTCACAATAATTTGTCATTGATGGACCAAGTTTTTTATAACTAATAACTTACTACAAACTATTACCATTAATAATCAGTTGCAACTAGTGAATGTTTTCATGCAATTTTCCACCAATCATGTTTTCGAATTACCAACAATGGGCACTGCCTCTTGATTTTTCAGTACGACGGTTCCTAAAATACATAATTTTAAATAAGAGTGTACTTGATGTATAAGATTATTTCATTTTATTTTTAAGTAAATTCAGTTACACTAAAATTAACTTTTTTTAACTTACTCTTGAAACTATATTAACACAAACAAACATATATATAAAATATCATACTTTTTTATTCAATAACACCGACACTTTAACTAATTAGATTATTTACAAATTACAATAATTGAACGTATGATGACAATTTAACGGGCAAATGTGTATGTCACCGTTCAGCCACATGTTCATTGGCCTTGGTGGTGGCTATCGTTATCAATTGCTTAAGAAAAGAAGAATATGATGTAAAAGATTTTAAATAGTACATATATTTTATATAATAATATTCCATCTACGTGTTATGTTGCATTAAACATACAAAACTTTATGTCAAATAATTGATATTAAATGATAAACTAAGTGACAACATAAAATGTAACGTTTTTTAGAACTAGATCACTTGACTGGTCGGAGAAAAGTCAACATGGTGTTTTAGTAACTATCCTTGAACCCCTTCATGCTTCATCTGCAACAGTTGGTCATGTCATCAACTAGTTGAATTTGAATCGGCGAACTTTACAGATGATTGGCTGTTTTTGAACCGTCTTAAAATTTTCTTTTACGGTGTAACATTTTTGATATCTTGATACACTACTATTACTATTTTATGATTTGTATTTTTTTTTTTTCATATTTGATAAACGTTAAAATACATAAAAATGTAAAGTAGTACTGTATTTTGTTTTAAGGTTCCTCACCACCACCACTATTGAATTTTAAACTTTTTAGGTTATGATGCTTCTTGGATCAATTGTTGCGTAGGGATGGCAAAAAAAACCAAACCCGATGGGGAAAACCGAAACCCGCCCCGAACGGGGCGGGTTCGGGGACACTTAATCGGGGACGGGTCCGGGTTCGGGGTTTCCCCGTTTAAGTTAATCGGGTTCGGGGCGGGTATGGTATAGCCTGTACCCGCCCCGTATACCCGTTTAAAACCCGTTTAATTAAATATAATTTTTATATTTATATATAATATATTATTTATTATTTATTTTCCCAATAAGGCTGCCTAACCCATTTTCCCGTATACCCGTTTAAAACCAGTTTCCTACTTTCCCATTTGGCCATTTACCCTAACCCTAGAACAACCTCCCGCCCGCACGCCGCCGCGCATCTCTGATCTCACAGCCCGACTCGCCATTCTGCAGTCGCCGTTCCCCATTCTGCAGTCGCCGGACTCGCCATTCTGCAGTGAGTAGGCACAGCCCGTTCCCCATTCTGCAGTCGACGCCGCGCATCTCGCCGGACTCGCCTGACTCGCCACCGCCGCGCATCTCCACAGCCCAGTGAGTAGTGGTTTCAAAATCTATTTTGATATATTTAGTTTCTGTTTTTGATAGATTCAAACTTTGTTTGATAGATTTAGTTTGATAGATTCAATCTATTTTTGATAGATTTAGTTTTGATAGATTCAAACTTTGTTTGATAGATTTAGTTAACAAGATTCTTGAACTGAATACATATATAGTTATTTGTTAACTGAGGTCAACACTCACTAACTCATTGTTCATTCTATTAGATCATTGACGGTTGTAAGTTATGCTTTGTGTATTGTATTAAGTGCATTGACTGTTGTGAAGCATGCTTGTGTATTGTATTAAGTGCATTGACTGTTGTGAAGCATGCTTGTGTATAAGTGTATTGTATTAAGTGCATTGACTGTTGTGAAGCATGCTTTGTGTTTTGATTGCGATGCTAAGAACATTTTCATTTTCATAATTATTCGTAGGATTTATGGAATGACACACACAACAACCACAAACATCTCCGGGTGATAACTCACAAGCCGATAGCAATAACTGTATGAACCAATCTTCACCAAATACAAGCAATGAAGGTCCATCACACACAACCACAGGAGAGCAAACCCAAACCCCAACCCAAAATGATGATAGCAACATGGGTTCTAGGAAGCGAAAACTTACATCAATTGTATGGAACCACTTCGAGAAGATGACGATCAATGGTGAAGACAAGGCGGAGTGCCACTATTGCAAGAGAAAATTAGGAGCTAAGAGTGAGAATGGAACACGCCACTTACTTGATCATTATAACAAATTTTGTCCAAAACGAAACCAAAGAGATATACGTCAACAAGTATTGGGGATGGGACAAAAAACAACCGACGGACAAACAAATCTAACTTGTTTAAACTTTGATCCCGACAAGTCAAGGAAAGATCTAGCCGAGATGGTTATTATTCATGAATATCCTCTTGTGATTGTTGAACATCATAAATTTAGAAAGTTTGTGACCGGACTACAACCTTTATTTAAGGTTCCATCACGAAATACCTTAAAGAGTGATATTTTGAAGATTTATGACTTTCAAAAAGAAAAGACAATGGGGTATGTTTCATTAATTATTTGGTTTTAATATAATTAGTTATTACTTAATTGCCTTTTAATTTATATCTTTGATTTATTAAAGGATCTTGGAGAAAAATCAAAGCCGGATTGCAATTACCACGGATATGTGGACATCAGGTAATCAAAAGAAAGGTTTCATGTCAATTACCGCACATCTAATTGACGAGAAATGGGAAATGCAAAGCCGAATAATGAGGTATACTTCAAAATTTGTTTTATTAATTGCCACTTTAATATGTTGAATGTTTTACTAGGTTTATTTATGTACCTTCTCCACATACTGCTGAAGTTCTTGCTGAGGTGTTATATCAATCAATGTGTGATTGGAATATTGATAGAAAGATATCAACAGTAACAGTTGATAATTGCAGCACTAATGATTTAATGATTCACTATTTATTGGATAAGTTGTCTTTAAGCTCTTTGATTCTAGGTGGGGAGTTGTTTCATATGCGATGTTGTGCGCACATATTGAACTTAATAGTTCAAGATGGTTTATCTGTCATTGGTGAAGGAATCGAAAGAATTAGAGAGAGTGTTGTTTTTTGGACGGGAACACAAAAAAGAGTAGAAAAGTTTGAGGAAGCTGCTCGTCATTTAGCAATAGATTGTTCAAAAAAGTTGCCTCTTGATTGCAAAACAAGTTGGAATTCGACATATCTAATGTTGAAAGTCGCTATTCTTTACAAGGAAGTTTTCAAACGTTTAAAGCAAAGAGAAACCCAATATAAAACTTTGCCAACTGAAAGAGATTGGGAATTAGGTTCAAGCATTTGTGATAAGTTGAGTTTGTTTTATGAGCTGACTTTGATGTTCTCGGGTACTAAATATCCGACAGCGAATGTCTTTTTTCCATCAATATGTGAAATTAAATCTTATTTGGGTATATGGAAAGAAGATCGAGACCCTATGATCAAGATGATGGCAGAGAAGATGATTGTTAAGTTTGATAAATATTGGTCGGTTATTCATGGGGTAATGGGAGTAGCAGCAGTTTTGGATCCTCGTTACAAATTGAAAGCAATGGAGTTTGCTTTTCCAAAGATATATGGTTCTGAAAAGTCGGAGAGTGCGATAATAAAACTTAAGGAGCTTGTATATAGGTTGTTTCAAGATTATGAAAGTTACAGTCAAGGAACTTCACGGGATGATGGTGTGAGATCAAGTCAAAACAATGCGGGGGGTGGAAGATTTTTCAACGAATACTTCACATTCGTTGAAGAGGATAATCATTCGGGTATGACTTATTATTTACATTAATTTAACTTTATTCATTAATTGTATTAACTTTATTTATATATTAGGTGTCACAACGGAGCTTGATTTGTATCTACAAGAGAAAGTTTGGATAAAAGAAACTGAGATTGACCTTTTAGCTTGGTGGAAAACAAATGGTGTCAAGTACCCAAGGTTGCAAAAGATTGCTCGAGATATATTGGCGATTCCAATATCTACCGTTGCTTCCGAGTCCGCTTTTAGTACAAGTGGTAGATTGGTAAGTCCACATCGTAGCCGTCTTCATCCAAAAACATTGGAAGCGTTAATGTGCGCCCAAAGTTGGTTGTTGAATGAAATCAAAGGTAAACAAACATTTTATTTTTTATTTTTAACTTAGCTACTATATAAACTTTTGACTTTTGTGATATGAATATAGCAACTTGTTCAGAAGAATCCGAGGCATATTGCCAAACTATTGAATATGATTGTGACGATGGTATTGAGGTAATACATATATATATGGTTTATCGTTTACATTTTAATATGGTTTAACATTGATTCTTATATAGTTTCCAATTAATATGTTAATGTTTGATTATCATAGCAATCCGGCGTGACAAGTGTTTGAATGGTTGAATGGGTGCGGTATGGACGTGTAAGAAGGATCAATCATGAAGTTAATTTCCGTTGTGATGGGAGAAATAAACATTTTTATGTATTAATAATGTCTTTTGTATGTGTAATGTGTTTGGATATTGAACTTTTTGTGTATTAATATTGTATTGTAATTTTGTATCATTTTCTTACAATCGGGTTTTAAACGGTGAACCCGACGGTTAAATGGGGATCCCCACGGGGAATTTAGCCCGTTTAAAAACCATTTATGCTAGACGGGTTCCCCGAATACCCGCGGTTTTCCCCGAATCCCCGATGGGGATTCCCCGTTTAGTCCCCGCGGGTTTTTAGACGGTTTTGGTAATGGGTTTTATAAACCGGGGCGGGTATGGGATTGGCATTTCCCGCCCCGAAACCGCTGTATTTTTTTTTTTTTTCATATTTGATAAACGTTAAAATACATAAAAATGTAAAGTAGTACTGTATTTTGTTTTAAGGTTCCTCACCACCACCACTATTGAATTTTAAACTTTTTAGGTTATGATGCTTCTTGGATCAATTGTTGCGTTTTATGTATTTATGATGCCACTCATGAAAGTTAAAGAAGCCTTCAATGTTGAGGTCTACTATGGTGGTGTCGAAGATTAATTAATGGCCACTTCAGGTAGTCATGGGATCTCTGATTCCTTTTTTCCGACACATGAGCATGATTAAAGTATGCACGCACTTACCGTACGTACATACATACATCCTGAAATGATAAATCTACAGGTTCCAAGTAAACAAACAATTTTTATTTCTACAATTTCAAGACCATTGTGCTATTTGGTGCTGTAGTTACATGGACTATACACATTCTAAAGAATGAATGTTCCTGCAACAATTTTTATTTCTACAATTTCAAGACCATTGTGCCATTTGCATTGGCTGCGTTCGTGTTTTGTTCTTGATATATTGACACTTGATAAAGAACATGAACCTGTTGACTATAATACTGTTGTATCACAATATAAAATGTTATTTAACCAAAAGACAATTTGTACAAAAATATTTTTATTTATAATAGATGCTTTTTATAATTTTCATTTGTGTGATACATAGGTCACTAACCTATTTATGTTATAAAAGACTTTGAATTTAATTCTTTTGGATATTGCATTTCTTTAAATGAAAACTCTAAACCAAACATTATTGTGTATTATATTTACATATTTAAAAATATATTGTCATTTGAAATTATATGTATTTAATTAACGATTTTTATATTTCCAACTGTGTAATACACGGGTTAATAACCTAGTAAAAAAGTAAAGTATTTTGTTTTAAGGCAGTTGTATATATATTTTTAATATTTAAATTACTTATCTTGATTCAATATAACTAACATCCTATGGTGATGTCAAGGAAAGATAAAATGAAATAAGCTTGGTAAAGTCTAAGGGGCTGCTTGGTAGCCTTTTAACAATCAAAAGATGCTACCTTTTAATGGTTCATATTTTTTTAAAGGTTAAGAGGTAGCCTCTTAACTATTCATACTTAAGGTTATCTCTTTACCATTAAAGGCTATGAAGCGTTAATCACTTTTAAGAAGCTACCAAACAACCCCTAAATATGTTTGTCAGCTCAGATTACGTTTTATAAGTTGAGTTACTTTGTAAAATAAATAAAAAAATCTGATCATAACAAAACCACATTTAATTTTATAAAATTCTGCTTTTTTAAGAAAAAAAAATATTAAATTCAATATTACTTTATAGTCGCATTATTTTATAGCATTCGATATAGGTAAAAAGTAGAATAAGAGCATGTTTGGGATTGAGTTTGAAAAATGCTTATTGACTTATTGGTGTTTTTAAAAAGCCAATAAGTTAAAATGTGTTTGGCAATCACAAAAATCTTTTTTATTTTAACTTTTTGAAAACGTTAAAAATCAGTTTTCCAAAGCCCCAAATCTTTTCAAAATGGCTTTTTGAATAAGCCAATAAGCATTTTTTCAAACTCAATCCTAAACATGATATAAGAAACAAAAAGAATAGGTCTGTTTAGTATGGGGTAATGGAATTGACGAGTGAATGGAATGGATGAGGGAATGGAATGAACAAAGGAATGGAATGGATCATTACTATTTCATTGTCTTGTTTGATTACCATCTTGAAAACTAAAAATGAAATGAATAATTAATTAATGTTGTTAGTCAGGAAAAAAAAGAGGGAATAAAATAAAATTGGAGGTAAGCGGTGGTGATGGTGGCGGTAGTGGTGGTGAGTGGTGGTGGGCGGCGGTGGCGAGAGTGGGAGGCGATTGGTGATGGTGGTTGGCGGTGGTCAGTGACGGTAGTTGGCGGAGGCAGGGGGTATGGCGGTGGTTGGCGGTAACGGCAGGCGCAGTGGTGGGTATTAGTAGTGGTGGTACTGGGAGGTGGTGGGTGGGTTGCGGTGATGGTGGGTGGAGGTCGTTGTTGTGGATGGTTAATGTGGCGGCGGTAGTCGGCGGCGACGGCAGTGGTCGGAGGCGACAACGGTGGTCGGCAGCGGCGGCGGAGGTGGGGTTGGTGATGGGAAGTGGTGATGGAGGTGGCGTTGGTGGTGGGTGGTGGGTGGCGGTGGTGATGGTGATGGTGATGGTGATTGATGGTAATAGTGGGAGGGTGGTGGAGGTGAGTAGGGTGAAAGAAGGGATGGAATGAAAAAAAACAAGGGGGGGGGGTGGATGGAATGAATTTGGGGTGTTTTAGAGGGAATGAAATGGACAAGGTAATGGGTGGTTCCGTTCCTTTAGCCAACCAAACACACTTTTCTTCATTTCTTCGTAAAGGTCCATGCCATTCCACCTCTCATTCATACATACCAAACGCTACCTAAATAAATAAACGAAAGAAGGAAAATAAAACGGGAAAAAGTAGAGTGAAACAAAGAAAGTTTAGAACTCTTGACAAGGGATTTCTCATATTCATCAACAAGCTGTGGCTGAATCGTTTTAAGAGGTAAAACAAGAAAGCATTATATCCTTCTAAAATACATCCATTATTATTATTATTATTATTATTATTATTATTATTATTAAATAATGTATAGCCTATAGATATAAGAGTATATAGTAAAATGGTTTAGAGGTAAAAATGGTTAAAGATTTTAGTCTAGTAAACATTAATGAAGTTTAGAATTATAGAGTTAGTCATTTCAAAAAAGAAAAAAAAGATAAAAGAGTTAAAAAAGCAATGATAGGAGGCAGCCTCTTACCAATGGATTGGTAGTTTATTGATAAAAGCAAAACGTTTTTTTTTTTTTTGAACGGCAAATTTAGGATCACTCACGGACCACTGGAGTATAGTACCAGCAGAACCACGCGATCATATCCATCTCCACTAGGCAATAATGCCT